>NW_022631122.1:672587-1115203 GCF_010015895.1 Lontra canadensis | reverse complement strand
AATGTAATTCTGATTCCTTTCAGAGGATGTTCATCAAACAGCCTTTACTCTTTGCCTCTCTACTCTGAGTATTAACTTGCGGGTTGTCAATGATCCAAGCAGGACCTGTGCAGTATCTTGCATACTGAGAAGTTGCCAGAGTGTCTTTCAATAGATTCCTGCTGGAAGGAAGTAAATCATAACCTAATCTCATCATCTCCAGATTGAGCAAGATCTGCTATATTACAAATCTGCTTAGTCAAGGAGCAGCTCTCATGTCCTGCCTTCCTCCAGCTGTCTAAACAGTGCTCAGCTCCAAAACCTCTTTCTCCCACTTCCTCTGCGAATCCTGCCCTGAGGCCTTGAGGCCACATTGACCTTTCAAGGTTTCCAAGGTCCTTTGCATCTGTGCCACACATTTGGGAAATTGTTTTTATTATCTTGTATGGTCTTTTGGTTCATTTTCAACCCACATTAGTTTCTTGGGGTTGGGGACCATAGCAGAAATCATTTGTGGCTCTGGCAGAGTTTAGCATTATAAAGAAAGAGTAACAAAAGAATGATTATACACTCAGTCATTCAAAGTTGTTGATTTTATATGAGATTAGATGCAGCCATAAGGGAATTTGTAAACTAGAAAATAAATGAGAAGAAATCACCTAGAATATTACCCAAGGACACAAAGATTCAAAATATGGAAGAGTGTGAAGACATCTAGCAGATTGAGCCTTAACAACAACAGCAACAACAATAATAAAAATTGTGGTCCCTGAAGAGAAGAAAAGAAACAATGAGAGATACTGACAGAGTTTTCCTTTATAAAACAAAAGCATTGATACACAGATTCAAGAAACTCAGTGGCATCCAAATAGGGGTAACTAAAATGATTGGATTTGGTTACTGTTTTTTAGTGTTAAAAGGTTAGTTTCACTCATTATTTCTTGTTCCTTATTGACATTTTCAAAGTTATCTTTGTTTCTCTACATTGTAAGAATAGGAATATTTTAAAGGTTATTTGACAACTCAACAACTAAATATTTTAATCATAAGCTTCTTTTATTAATTTTTTTTTCATGGTGCCTTTGGCCCCTTTGCTATCTGGTTATCTTTGACACTGTGCTGGTCATCTCATATAAAACTTGTTTGTAGGAATAATTTGAATAAATATTTTACTTCAGGGAGGATTTGCATTTGCTTCTTCCTGGATCCTAAGGGAAATGCTAGCTCAACTACATCTTCAGACAAATCCCAGGTTTGAGATTCACTGGGAGATTCATGTGTTTTGAACCTTGGCTGCAGTCCCTCCCAAGGATTAGTCCTTCTCCTACTCATTTTCATTCTATGTTGTCATTATGTTTCTCCATCACTGGGTCCTATCCAGACTCTCCATCCTATGACAGTGCTGTGTGATGTCTGTCCTCTTTTCCGCATGAAGTCACCAAAAATAAAGTTGATCTCTTAACTGTGCTTTTGACATTTTTATGGAACAGTGGAGATAAAAATCATGAAAAAGAAGTGCCCATTTGCATATACTTTTCTTGGTTTCCAATTTTGCTCTCTTCTTTTTTCTTTTCTTCCCCCTTCCTCCCCCACCCTCTTATTTCCCCTTCCCCCTCTCCTCCCCTTCCTTTCCTCCCCTTCTTTCCCTCCCCTACTCTTCCCTTCTCTTCCCTTCCCTTTTCCTCCTCTCCTCTCTTCTTCCCTCTTCTTCCTCTGTTTTTTCCTTCTTTCCTTCCTTTCTTCCTCTTTCCTTCTTTTTTCTCTTCCCCATATCCTGGTAATTCCTTACTATCTTGCAAGCAATCACTATTTCTTCAGTTTTTACTGAGCATGTGCTATTGTTTGCAATGAGCTTTGATCAAGTAATCTGGTATTATTATTTCTCTCAAATACTTTATGTTATACTACATAACAATTTATAATTAACAAATACAGTGGTTTTCCTGTATTTTATCTTCCTCCTTCTATTTTATGTATGCCCCCCGAGTTCACCATACCTCCAGCACCTAACATTGTGCCTGGCATGTAGTAGCTTCTAAATATTCTAAGTAAATGTCCTCTGAATAGGTGCAATTTCTTCATCTCTAGGATAGGAAAAATACTACCTACCTTGTTGGTTTATTGTAAGAATTATAATTTATAGACATTGATATAAGAAAGTAATTGTTGTAGATTATTATGGTTAAATATCAGCACCTGTTAAGAAGTGACTGTTTTGAATGTGACTGATTACATAGCCTGCTGAATCTATCCTATTTCAAATGCCTTTGTTGCTTTCACTTTACTGAGAAGCTACACTTGCTTTGACCCTTTCCTCACACATTTGAAATCTTGGGCGACCAATACTGATTTATCTCTGCAGTGGTGGAAACGACCTTTCAAGGAAACATCATAAATATCTGCTGTCAGTTTGAATTTCTTTTGTTTTCAGTGGTTCTGTTTTTAAAATTTTGCAGTATTTATGGTAACGAGCCAGTTTCCAGATGTGAATACTATGTCAAGTATTTGTTTTTCTAATATTTAATACTCGAAGTAGCCAGAATTTATTTTAAGACTTTTCTCTATGTCTTATTTTCCCCCTTAGTCTTTGTAGGGTGGAGTGGGAGATGCAAGAATGGGGATATTGTCTCCCCATCTTGACCCAGCATGGTAAGGACCACCATAGTGGTGTATGCAAAGAAGTCTAGGGCTGGGGAGAGTGATTTATATATCTCAGCTTTCCCTTGGGCCTCACCATCCCCTGACAATCCCGCCAATTATTTGCTTTCTCTGATCATTTACAAGTGTTGGGATGATGACACTGCTTTTGGGTCCAGGATTGTTCATGATTTTATTTTACTCAGCCCAGAAAATCCATAAATGTTCTTTGATGATGAAGAAGATGATGGCTTCATGAAATATTATACTTTGAAATAGGACCAGCCATTTGGGATGGCAGAATTAATGTCAGCCCCTCTGACACTAAAGTTATTAATTTTCTCTTAGATGAAATGAATAGTTTGGACTCCATATTTTTCCTTCCTGAGCTAACATTTTTCACTCTATATCAAGATGTAAAATGGACCCTACCTATCTTAGTTTGGGCTGAAGTTACAAAGATCAATAATAAAATGATAGTTTCCATTTACCCTACAGGAAGATACTGAACTACAATGCTACTTGATCTTAATGGAGAACTGAGAGCATTTCAGAGGGAGAATCTTGGTTGTCTAGTGCTGCTTGCATATTGCAGAAGTTTGACATCCTAGCACCATCCCCCTAGAAAACTTGCCATAGAACTCCCTGGGTAAAATGTCAACCCCAAAATGTACTTTACATATTTCCAAGTACACAGAAGAGAATAATGTTAATTTCCCATTAAGAACCACATTCCAGCTGATCATCAACCTCTACAGTGGAAACAGTTTGAAATTAAAAAGCAGAGAGACTTTCTTGGCAGAGTGTGCACTATCCACACTCCCAAAGGACGAGAATACATGGTGCTCCCTTCATCTATATCAGCTGAGAGTCTGAGAGAGCCTTTGGAAGACAAGCCATCTATCCCACAAGTGGGAAAACCATGGCGACTGGTATGACATGAATTTTGAGTCACCTGAGGCCGCATATGGGAAAAGTAGAGAGAGAGCTCAATTGAGAAACATGCTTGTCCAGTCTGGCAGATGTTCTACATAAACACTTCTATTAAACCATTTAAAGACATTTCAGGGAAGGAAAAGTGTCCTGAATCTTCAAGAAATCATTTGGGGTGATTTCTTATTCTAAATAAATAACCACTCTTTTAAAAAAAACTTATTTTGGCAAAACATACATAACAAAAAATTTACCATTTTAACCATTTTTATGTGTACAATTCTGTAGGTACTTAACCTTTACGAGGTTTTGAAACTATGAACACCATATATCTCCAGAACATTTTCATCTTCCAAACCTAAAACTCTGTACCCATGAAACACTAACTCCCTGTTTCCCTATCTCCCTAGCCCCTGGCAACCGGCATTCTACTTCCTACCCATGAATTTGACTACTCAGTAAAATCCTATGAAGCATTTAACCTGTGGATATTCTCCTTGAAACATATAAGAATCCTTTATATTTTAATAGGTAAGTTAGAAAATAAGGGTACTAGCAGGGATGGGGTCCTTCCATATGAAAAGTTTGTTTCCTGGGGAAAGAAACCAAAGAAGATTCTGTCAACATTACCCCAAAATCTTAAAAACAGAAAGTGATAAGAAATTATGTCAAAGAAGGAGTACCAGAGCTGTTCCCAGGGCAGTTGGGGTAGTGTTTATCCCTTTAGACGATCTATTATAATCTGTGCAAGCCCCAAGTTCTTCAAGGGATAATTATTAGGCACTCACTTTGATTTCATGATAGCCACAAATGTCACATGGTGGATGCACAGAAGCTCTGGAACCTAAGATAGAATTGGGTTGCTTTACATTGTTGTTTTTTGAGCCACTGGTTTTTTTATGTATTCCAGTCATGGATCCCTTATTAGGTATATGATTTGAAAATATTTTCTCCCATTTCATGGGTTCCCTTTTGAGTCTATAGATAGTGTCTATGGGTGCACAATTTCTAAAATTTTGATGTAGTCTAATTGATCTATTTTTTTCACATTTACTTTTGGTATTATATTCAGGAAATCACTGCCAAATCCAATATAATGAAAATTTCCTCCTATGTTTTCTTCTGAGAGTTGTATACTTTTAACTCTTACACTTAGGTCTTTGGTACATTTTGAGTTAATTTTTGTACACAATGTAAGGTAAGGATCTAAATTCATTCTTTTGTATGTGGATATCTAGTTTTCCCAACACCATTTGCTAAAGATAGCCCTTTCCATATTCAATGTCAAAAGTCATTGAACCATATATGCAAGGATTTATTTCTGGACTCATTATTCTATTCCATTGTCCTGTATGTCTGTTTTTATGCCAGTGCCATAATGTATTAATTGCCAGAGCTTTGTAATAAACTTTAAAACCGGGAAATATGAGACCAACTTTGTTCTCTCTTTTCAAGGTTGTTTTGGCTACTCAGGGTCCCTTGGGATTCCATATTAATTTTAGGATGGATTTTCCTCTTTCATCAAAAATGCGGCTGGGGTTTTGATGCTGACTCTATGTAGATCACTTTGGGTAGTCTTACAGATTAACAATATTAAGTTTCTAAGCCACAGACCAAAATGTCTTTTCATTTATTTGTGTTTATGTTAATTTTCTGCAATGTTTTGTAGTTATCAGGGCATAATTTTTTTATCTCTTATATTAACTTTTTTCTTAAGTATGTATTATTCCTAAATATGTATGCTCTGCAAATGGAATTATTTTCTCAATTTACTTTTCATATTGTTCATTGTTGATGCATAGGAATGCAACTGATTCTTACATGTCAGTTTTGGATCTGTAATTTCACTGAATTTGTTTATTGGTTCTAATATATTTTTGTAGAATATTTAGGGGGTTTGTATATACAAGATCATGTCATACGCAGAGATAATTTCATTTATTCCTTTCTAATTTGGATGCTTTTATTTCTTTTTCTTACCTAATTGTTGTGGCTATAACTTCTAGTACTGTATTGAGTCAATGTAGCAAAACTGAGTAGATTTGTCTTATTCTTCATCTTAGAGAAAAAGCTATTAGTCTTTCCTGTTTTACTATGACAATAGCTGTGGGTTTCTCATATATTACCTTTATTATATTGAGACAGTTTACTTGTATTCTTAATTTGTTGAGTCTTTTTCTCATGGAAGAGTATCGAATATTGTCAAACACTTTTCCTTATTCAAGTGAGATGATCACATGGCTTTGTTTCTTCATCCTGTTAACAGTGATTGTTTTTTGTAGTTGAATAATCTTTGTATCACAGGGATAAATTCCACTTGGTGATTGTGTATAATCCTTTTAACATGTTGCTGAATCTGATTTTCTGATTATTTTGTTGAGGATTTATGTATCAATACCCACAAAAGATTTTGGTCTTTATTTTCCTTTATTTATGAGGTCTTTGGCATTGATATTAGGGTAATACTGACCTCATAAAATGAGTTAGGAAGTGTTCCTTTCTCCAATTTTTTTGAAAATTCTGAGAAGGATTGGTGTTATCTCATCTATAAATGATTGGTGTCATCTTCATCAATGAATCCATTTGGTCTTGGGCTTTTCCTTGATGGGAGGATCTTGGTTACTGATTTAGTTTCTTACTAATTTTAGATCTGTTCAAGCTTTCTTTTTCTTTGTGATTTATAGGAATTTCTCCTTCCATCTAGGCTATCCAATTTATTGGCTTATAATTGTTTTACTCTTATAGTTTTTTTCAGTTTATGGAGTATAAAGTCATGTCCCTCTTTTGTTTCTAATTTTAGTTATTTGTTTTTTTTTTATTATGTTCAGTTACCCACTGTATAGTACATCAATAGTTTTTGATGTAGTATTCAATGATTCATTAGTATGTGTAATACCCAGTGCACATCACAACATGTGTCCTACTTAATACCCATCACCCTGTTACCCCCTCCTCTCAACTTCCTCCCCTCTGATACACTTAGTTATTTTCCTGGGGTTCCTAATCTCTCATGGTTCATCTCCTTCTCTAATTTCTCCCCTTTTAGATTTCTCTTCCTTCCCCTATGGTCCTCCTTGCTATTGCTTATGTTCCACATATGAGTGAAACCACATGATAATTGTCTTTCTCTGCTGGACTTACTTTACTTACCATAATCCCCTCCACTTCCATCCATGTCCGTGCAAATGGTGGGTATTCGTCCTTTCTGATGGATGAGTAATATTCCAACAAATATATGGACCACATCTTCTTTATCCATTCATCTGTTGAAGGGCATCTCAGCTCCCTCCACAGTTTGGCTATTATGGACATAGCAGCTATGAACATTGGGGCCATGTGCCCCTTCTTTTCACTACATCTGTATCTTTGGAGTAAATACCTAGAAGTTCAATTGCTGGGTTGTGAGGTAGCTCTATTTTTAACATCTTGAGGACACTCCATACTGTTTTCCAGAGTGGCCATACCAGCTTGCATTCTGACCAATAGTATAAGAGGGTTCCCCATTCTCCACATCTTCACCAACATTTATTGTCTTGTTAATTTTGCCATTCTAACTGGTGTAAGGTGGGTATCTCATTGTGGTTTTGATTTGTATTTCCCTGATGGCTAATGATGTGGAGCATTTTTTCATGTGTCTGTTCGCCATTTGTATGTCTTCTTTGAAGACATGTTTGTTCATGTCTTCCACCCATTTTTTTTTGACTAGGTTATTTATTTTTTGAGTTTTAAGTTTGAGACGTTGTTTATAGATCTTGGATATCAGCCCTTTATCTCTAATGTCATTTGCTAATATCTTTTCCCAGTTCATGGGTTGCCTCTTAGTTTTGTTGACTGTTGCCTTTGCTGTGCAGAAGCAATGTGGCAGGATACAAAATCAATGCATAGAAATTGGTTGCTTTTTTTATATACTAACAATGTAACTGTAGAAAGAGAAATTAAGGAATCAATTCCATTCACAATAGCAACAAAAACCAGAAGATACCTAGGAATAAACTTTACCGAAGAGGTAAAGGATCTATACCCTAGAAACTACAGAACACTTATGAAAGAAATTGAGGAAGACACAAAAAGATGGAAAAACATTCCATGCTCATGGATAAAGAATAAACATTGTTAAAATGTCTATCCTGCTCAAAGCAATTTACACTTTCAATGATATCCCTATTAAAATACGATTGGTATTTTTCAAAGAACTGGAACAAACAATCCTAAAATTTGTATGGAAACAGAAAAGATCCTGAATCATCAAGGGAATGATGAAAATGAAAAACAAAGCTGGGGTGTATCATGTAGCCTGACTTCAAGCTCTACGACAAAACTATGATCACTTTTATTTCTTCCTTCAGATTCTGTCAATGTTCACTTCATATATTATGGAGATCATATATGTTTATAATTATTATATCTTTGTGGTGAATTGTTCCATTTACCATTATGTAATGTCAATCTCTGTCACTTATAGCAATTTTTACTTAGTCTATTTTGTCTGTAAATATTGTCTCTCCTCTTTTTTGGTTACTTATTTGCATGGAATATCTTTCTCCATCATTTCAAAATCGACTTATGTATGTCCTTGGATCTAAAATTAGTCTCTGCTTATAGTTGGAACTTATTATTTTATTTTTTTAAAAGATTTTATTTATTTATTTGACACAGAGAGAGAGACAGTGAGAGAGGGAACACAGCAGGGGGAGTGGGAGAGGCAGAAGCAGGCTTCCTTCTGAGCAGGGAGCCTGATGTGGGGCTCGATCTCAGGACCCTGGGATCATGACCTGAACCGAAGGCAGAGGCTTAACTGACTGAGCCACCCAGGTGCCCCAGAACCTATTATTTTAAAATCCATTCTGCCAATATATATCTTTTGATTGAGGAGTTAAATCTACTTACATGTAAATTAATTACTAACAAAGAAACACTTAGCTTTACCATTTTGTTATTTGCAGTCTATATGTCTTGTACAATTTCTATCTCTCATTTCTTCCCTTTTTCACCTTTCGTGTTTAGTAGCTATTTTTGGTAGTAACACATTTTGATTGTTTTCTCATTTCCTTTTGTCTATATTCTATAAATATTTTCTTTGGGTTTATAAAAGAGATTACATATAAAGTCATGACAATCTATCTTAAATTGATATCAGTAACTTCAATTATATATAGAACTCTACTCCTTTACAGTTCTGCCCTGCCCATTTTATAGTATGGATGTCACAAATTACATCTTTATAGATTTGTACTCATTAACATAGAATTATAATTATTTTTATACATTTGTCTTTTAAATCCTGTAGAAATAAATTGAAGTTACAGCCAAAATGACAGTAGTATGAGTTTTTATACTTGTCTGAGTATCTGTTCATGTACTTTATATCTTTTTTTTTTAAGATTTTATTTATTTACTTGACAGATAGAGATCACAAGTAGGCAGAGAGGCAGACAGAGAGAAAGAGGAGGAAGCAGGTTCTCTGCTGAACAGAGAGCCCGATGTGGGGCTTGATCCCAGGACACTGGGACCATGACCTGAGCCGAAGGCAGAGGCTTTAACCCACTGAGCCACCCAGGTGCCCCTACTTTATATCTTTATTTGACTTTGAGTTACTGTCTAGGATCCTTTTCTTTCAACTTGAGGAACTCTTCTCAGCATTTCTTGTAGAGAAGTTCTAGTGGAATGGACTGCCTCAGTTTTTATTTGGGAATGTCTTAATTTTGCCTTCATTTTTAAAGAGCAGTTTTGCCAGGTATAGAATTCTTGGTTGACAATTCCTTTTTTTTTTTTTTCTCTCAGCATTGTAATTCTATCATTCCATTGCCTTCTAGCCTGTAAGTTTTCTGCTGAGAAATTCACCAGCAATCTTATTTAGGATACTTGTACATGATGCATTGTTTTTTTCTTGTTGCTTTCAAGATTCTCTCTTTGTCCTTCAACAGTTTAGTTGTAATGTGTCTCATTGAATAATTATAATGTGTCTCATTTATGTTTTTCCTGCTTGGAATTTGTTGGAGCTTCTTATGTTTGCATATCCATGTAATCCCTCAAATTTGAGAGTTTGGGGCCATTATTTCTTCAAATAAACCCTCTACCTCTCTCTCTTCCTTTCTAGGTTCCCTTGTGCATTTATGGTCCATTTGGTAGTATTCCATAAATTCCTTAGTTTCTGTTCACTTTCTCATTATTTTTTCTTTTTTATGCTTCGGATTCAAAATTTTCAAATTACATGTCTTCATGTTTGCTATTTCTTCTGCCCAATTGAAACTGTTTCTCTAGCTCTTTGAGCATATTTAAGACATTTCTTTTATAGTCTTTTCCTTGAAACTCAAAAGCTGGTATTTCCTATGTTCAGTTTCTGAAGATTTGTTTTGCTCTTCTGAATGGGCCATGTTGCCATGTTTCTTTGTATGCCTTGAGATTGTTCATCGAAAATTGGGCATTGAAAAAACAGTACTTCTCCCAATATTTGCCGACATGAAGACATAAGGTCTTTTTAGGACCTTATAGGTCCTTTTTAGGACTTTTCTGGGGTTGTTTGTCTGCTTTTGTAAATAACCAATTTTCTCATATGTGTATGTACTTTAAGTTTCCTAAGAGTCTTACCATGGCTTTTTTTCAGAGCCTTGGGTGTTCTATTTTGTTTTCTTCCAGTAATAGCTTTATTTCTTCCAGTAATAGCCTGAGTCTACAGTCTTCTTGAAGTTTTTACCTGCCACACTTCCCACCACCACGTTCTGCAGCCTCCAGCATGAGATCCAAACTATCTTGTGAGCTCTGAGTCAGGTGAGACAGAACCCATTTCCTCAGTTATCCTGCAGACAGACCACAGTGCCACAGACCAATTTCACTTTGTCTTCTCAACCCAAAGGAGAAAAGTGAGATATAGACCACTTCCTCCCAGCCATCTCATACCAAGCAAGAGTTGTGCCAGGATGAGTAAAAATACCACAAGATTTCTTACTACTTTGAAAATAGTTTTTTCTTGTTGGGTGTCTCATTGGTTGTTGTAGATTTCTGATAGTTTCCAGAGTTCTATAAAACTATTTCAGTCAATTGTTAGCTGTCTATTTGATATTTCCTTGGGGGAAATGGGGACCCGGAGCATACTAGTTTACAATCATGTTGATGTCACAGTAATTACTCACTTCTCTACTTAATTTTATATTTGAAATTGTATTTGCTTTTTTGTAACTAGGTCTTACTCCAAAATGTATATACTTTGGGCCCCCCAAAACCTAGATTTACTGCTGGCTGGAGGAAGGAAAATTTTTAACTGTGAAATAGGTATGAATTTTTATTATTTCACTGGACATATTATTTATAAAAGTAAGTTATTTAATGTCTAAAAAAGACCAACTTTTTTTCTTTTCCCCCAGTCCATCAATTTAATGAGGGATCATTAAATTGATCCATCTATCCAGAGCCATGGAAAGAATTCATTCTGGGTCATGGAAAGAGTGGACTGGACTTTTGGGATTGAAAAGAATATGTATGTATCCACTATCACTTTCTTTTGCTTTCTCTTTATCAATCTACTTTATTGCTTAGCATATGACCTTTAACTAACCCTGTAAAAAGACTAATGTTTTTTTTGAATTTGAGAGTATATCACTTTAGAAAATGTTTATGATTTTAAATTTGAGAGTCTATCATTTAAGAAAATGTTTACAAACACTAGTTTTATAGTTAGATTTAAATTTTGGCCTTAGGTCTGTTTTTATTCACTTGGGAAAGTTGTTTATCCTCTAGAAACCTTGGTTTTCTTCTTCTGTAAAGTACAGATTATAGAACATATTTTAGGCTTATAGTAAGAACAAAATGAACCAATTCAAGTAAGGGTCTTAGCATAATTCCTGACATTTTGAAAATCCTAACACTCAAAGAAGGATTATTGTTATCATCCTTACTATTACCTGTTAAAATATTTAAAGAAGCAGGTAGTTTGGTTCACCTAGTTTATAATTGGGTAGATTAAGGCCAAGAGTTTACATATTTTGTTCATAGTTATTTGGGAGTTGGTAACTATACTGTAGATCATAAAACGTGGCAATTATCAACAACTTCTTTTTACCTTTCCATCAGTTCATTATGAGCAGCAAATTATAAATATTTCCAGACCCCGAGCTGAGTATGCAAGATTTTCTGGATGCACCAGGCAGGTGGGGTTGGATTTGGAACTTTTCTAAGAATTTAGTCCCTTTATTGCTCATATTGCTGGAAAATCAGTGATTTGTGCCAAACAAGTTGTTTTCTTCTCTTGACAAAAAGCAGATCAGCAAATTTTCATATTGCACTATTTTCAATGGCTGGAACATCAACATTTTATAACAAGAAAAAAATTAAAGTTCTTCAGCATTTGGAAAAGAAATGCTTGTAAAAATTTTCACATCCATTCACCATCTGGAAGGGCTAGGTTTTACAGTTAAGCCTAATGATGTTTAGAATCACTAAACTTCTTGGAAAGTGACCTCTTATTGAAGACATCTCCTCCACAGGACACCACAGTGTTCACCTTTCTACAACTTTACACTTGCTAAGGATTTATCTTAGAGAATCCTAAGAAATATACACGAGTAGTCAAGACCAATAGCCTTTTACTGGGGAATGTTTTGAGGCCAAAATGAATTTCTGGTTCAGCAGTAAAACCCAACAAATCTTGGCTCTTTATTTCTCTCCTAAATCCCACATTCAAAAGTACTTATGGACTGCTTCTCATGTGCCAAGCACTAGACTGAAAATAGATAATTTTTTTTATGGATCTGTGTAATCTCATTCTTCTCAAGTAGAGTCCTTGCTCATGCAAAGTCCTTCCAGTTCCTTTCCTGCTTTCTCAGAGCTTGGCCAAATGTGATGTGCCTGCTTCCCACAGTCCTTCAGGTCTGTGTGCATGCAGCAAAGGGGTCCTCAGACATAGGTTGATTTTTCCCATATGTGAGCAGGATGAGGTTTGCTAGATATAGGCAGACTTGTGTCAAGGAAGAACACCCATGCGCACTTAAAATAAGCCTAACTTGATATTTTTCTAAACCAACTAATCATGCAGGAAATTGTCCTAATTCATTTCTTTCTTTCAATTTACACATTGAGGTTATGATCTTAATATGCAGATGCATAGAAACTAATCTGGTGAGTCTCTTTTATACTCTTGCCTATTACATGAGCTTACTGTCTGGCTATGGGAGGCTACTCGTTTGGCCCTGGCTAACTGGTCACCTGATTAAGGGGACATAGAAATTTATGAGGTTCTTTGGTAATTACTTTAACATTGAAGGCAGGTCTTTCTTTTTAGTGGGCAAGTAGGTGAACTAGAGATATAAATTTCATTTTCATTCATAATGAGTATATTTTCTATTGTCCTAAAATCTTTGCATTCTAAACACTGAAACTTCTTTTGAGCTCATGGGGCACAATTCTTGGACAAAGACAGTTTCCTCCCCCAGGAAGGAATACATATGTCTAAGGATATATATGTCTAAGTCATAAAAATGAAGAACTGTCATCTGGCAAATGATAAATAATGGCTTTCTACTGAACATCTGCACCTCAGCAAGAAAGTCAAAGAATGCTAACTTAGTCCTATGAAGAGTAAAACTCATATATTAAGCAGAAAGCTAGACCATATAAAACTCAACCTTTGATGTTATTAGTCTTATAAGGAAGGACAGCTTCTTTAAAATAGAGTAGGAAAGAAAAAACAGGAAACTAGTCTGTCTCCAGAGGTTCTCCAAGTGTGGTCCCTGGACCAGCAGCATCACACCCCCTGGAAAACTTTGTGTTAGAATTGAAGTTCTCAGTCTCCACCCAGACTTACTGAATTAGAAACTCTGGAGTAAGGTCCGGCAATTCTTCTTTTAATCTTCCAGGTGATTCTTATACATGCTCAACTTTGAGACCCATTGTCTAGTTAGGCCATGCTCTCTTTGCTTTATCACATTACCTCCCAACACGGAGACATGGTAGAAGAGATTAGATACTATCTGGTTTTGGTCAATTTTGGCTAAATTTGTAGGTAGGCAAAGAAGTCATTCAACTATTGGTATCTATTGTACAGGACTTTAATACTATCTACTTGATACTTGATAATGTCTTGATAATTCTTAGTTTCTGGAACACAAGAAATGATTTGTAAATAGCTGTTGAATGAGCATGATCAATGAAATATATATACATATATATGTATACATGTGTGTGTATATATATAGATATATATGCATATATATGTGTGTGTGTATATATACATACATATGGGAAAACACACACATATGTATATATTGAAGTAACTAATTTATATATTATAATATATGTAATATATAATTTATATCCAAATATATAATTTAAATAATATAAAGTTAAATATTGTATATATATATACTATATATGTATATACTCATATATGTGTATGTATATATATGTATATATAGTATATATACAATATTTAACTTTATGTATATACACACACATATATGGGTATATACATATATATACACATACATATGGGAAAACACACACATATGTATATGTATATGTATATATTGAAGTAACTAATTTATATATTATGATATATGTAATATATAATTTATATACAAATATATAATTTAAATGATATAAAGTTAACATTGTAAATATCAATACAATATCTACTATAGATAATATATAAATATTTTATAAAATTTTATAAATAATATAAAATTAAATGTTTTATATCATATAAATATATTATATAAATTAGCTATTTCAGTAAAAGGCTAAAACTAGAGCTAGAGTCTAGGTGATTGCAGATCACTCCTGAGGGTGAGTCCTGAAAGGGAATGGGTAGGAAAGCAAATTTCTCCTTGAATACTCACCAAGTCAGTTTCTAATGCCAAATATTACTTCTTCAAATGCTGCCCCATTGGAACCTGGATTGCCACAATAGCATTCTGGATATATTCCTCCCTTCAGCATTGGCCTATTTCAATGTATTACATAAGTAACATTCAGAATAATGTTCCCCCAGGGTCACTTTGCTTGCATAATTCCTTTTAAAATTCCCCCAGTTTGTGGGTTCGTAGGGTTCTCTGAGCTGTGCTACCACAGCATTGGGTGAAAACCTCTATGCTAATGTAAATGTCTCTCTACATAACCAAATCTTTCTCTATCTCCAAAGAGATTGCCATGGAAAGAAGTAATGTGTTAATTCCCTTGCGCTATTCTTTTCATATTCACAGCATTTAGTTCCTAAAACTGGCTTATAAAAACGTGCCATGTGTGTTTGCCTAATAAGGGAATAAAATTAGTCTCTGCCCATGGTTTGTGCTCCTCCTATAAATTTATCCCAACCTTCCAGCCTTGCCCATTTCCTCTTCTATCCTTCTCATCTTCGGTTCAACAAATCCCCCTGGAACCCACTCCTTGCTCAAATGATTCTCAAGCTGCCACTGGGCCGTACCTTCAATATCTTGGGGGTCACTCTGTGTTTGGAGGCTCAGAACTGAATGCCTCAATGCTGGCAATGTAACACATAAGGGACTTTGTCCTTCTTTTGTCTCAATCTCTGATCTAGAAATCTGAAAAGTTGGCTCCTTGAGCAGCTGCATACTTCCCTACTTACAGACTTGCTCATCATGAAGCTTCAAAGAGAAGTTTATTGGGGTGCCTGGGTGGCTTAGTGGGTTAAAGCCTCTGCCTTTGGCTCAGGTCATGATCCCAGGGTCCTGGGATCGAGCCCTACATCTGGTTCTCTGCTCAGCAGCGAGCCTACTTCTCCCCCTCTGTCTCTCTGCCTGCCTCTCTGCCTACTTGTGATCTCTGTCTGTCAAATAAATTTAAAAAAATCTTTAAAAAAAAGAAGTTTATTTATTCTTTTCTTTTTTTTTAATTTTAAATTTTTCTTTATTTCAGAACTGCCTTTATGTACAGACATCATAAAAAAAAATGCACATATAATGGAGATCTTCCAAGAACAGGAGCTGAAATTAAAAGTTAAAAGCATTTAGGAGAACTGAAATTGTCCCAGAGAAGTTCTGAGGATCATGCTTCTTTAAATGTCCTTGATAACCTCTTCAAGTTCTTCCTTTGTGAACATGTGGAAATTCTGGCCGGGCTGCACCGTGGCCAGCTCTATATTAGTTGCATTCAGCTTCTCCTCCATTACTTGTTTGAGGATGATGAGTGAAGACTTGATGGCTTCTTTCAGTGTCATAGACTTGTGGTAAACTTCTTGCAAGGAGCTCTGGGCACCTTCTGAAGCAGAGCCAATTGCTCGAGCATCACACTGTACAAAGGTCCCAGATGGGTCCATGTGAAACAGCTGGGGTCCTTTCTCATCAACTCCTCCAAATAACAGTGCTACTCCAAAGGGACGAGACATGGCACCTGGATCTGCATCTTCTTCTCCAAACTGAAGAGCTAGATTAGACACAGCCTGAGTCACACTCTCCACAGTCATTGTCTCATTGTAGGTGAACCAATGGTTCTGTGTCTCCACTCTGGCTTTATCAATTAAAGTCTTAGCATCAGCAATTAGCCCACTCATGGCACAACCTATGTGAGCATCGATCTCTACAATTTTCTCAATGCTGCTTGGCTCCATGAGTGGGGAGGTAATTCTCTTCTCCACAGGTAGGCACACACCCTCTGATGTCTGGATCCCAATGGCTGTAGAACCAAGCTTGATAGCTTCAATGGCATATTCCACTTGAAATAATCTTCCTTCAGGAGAAAAAGTATTCACGCCCCTGTTGTACTCAGACCGGGTGAGGAACATGGCGAGGGCAGGAGAGGGCGGCAGCGGCTACGCGGGGTTTTCGAGGGCCCTATTTATTCTTTTCAATGAGAACGACAATATAATGGAATGTCAGAAAATGATGATTCAATGATTCTGTCACTTTTGACTCTCAGAGGGGCCATCACCCAGTTGAAGCTGTGAACCTTTTCCACAAAATCTATGTAGCGTTTGAGGCAGCTCTGGGTGCCCAATCCCCAAGTACTCTGCTTGCAGGCATTTCATATAGGCAGGAGCAGTGTCTGCTGCTACCACCTTCTTTCACAGGCTTTCAGCTGCTCTCAACCACTCTTCATATTTATAAAAGTTAACCAGATGTCCTATACTGATGAAATCACCCATGATACATCTGTCAAAGGATGTCATCTTTCAAAGTGGTTCCACATGGATTAATTTTACTACCTCTAGTCGAAATTGCCAAAGCCCAAATCAAACAGCAGAGAGGTGGATTATGGCAGTACTCTGTTCCCATCGGAGTGACACACCCTGCTCCCTTTGCGGTTTCTATCAGTCCTGGCTTGATTGGTGAGATTTCCTCTTGCAGATTTCAACTTCTGGAGTCTGAGAGGGCTGGCCTCACTTCATCCCTAGTGGCCTAGCTTCCATTTCGGCAGATGTGAAGTGTCTTCAGGAACTGCTGGTTCTTGAGTTGATGCTTATGATGTTCCAAAGCAGAAAATGCAAAGGAAGCACACCCAAACTGCCACCACCTGCCAGCCATAAGTTACATATTTAAATTTTACTTTTTTTTTTTATTTGTTTGTACTGTTTTCACTTTTATATCCTAAAGCAATATAGTGTGAGTTCCTTTTAAAGCATGAGATAATGTTGCATAGGACTTGGGTTTTGGAGTAAGGTAGACCTGCATTTGAAAGCCAGCTCAACCGTTTGTTACCTTAAGGTTCTTAGAGAAGGCTCTTCTCTAAGCCTCAGTGTTACCATGTGGATATTGAGGATAATTCCTACCTTAAAGGACTGGTGTGAGAATTCATTGAAGATATATTCATTTTACAAATATTTTTAAATTTTTTTTAATTTTATTTATTCATTTGACAGACAAAGGTCACAAGTAGGCAGAGGGGCAGGCAGAGAGAGAGGAAAGGAAGCAGGCTCCCTGCTGAGCAGAGAGCCTGATGCTGGGCTCGATCCCAAGATGCTGAGATCATGACCTGAGCTGAAGTCAGAGACTTTAACCCACTGAGCCACCCAGGCGCCCCTACAAATATTTTTAAACATCTACAGGAATTGAACCAAGAGAAAAGGATGTAGCTGTGAGCAAGACAAGACTGTCTTTCCACTCCTTCTGGTTCTTTAATCTTAGGGCTTCCCTAAGCAATGACAATCAGGCTAAATGTCGTGGAAGAAACAGCGAGCATGTCTTAAGAATCCATAGCATGATGTCCACATACTCTGGGTCATGGAAAGAAACTGTCACAATATACTAGGTCAAGGGAAATGTCCAATGGCTAAGATAGATTTTTTTTTTTTTTTGATTCACCTGTTCCTGGACATTTTGGCTGAGTGCTGAAAAATGCAGAGAAGACAGCTAGATGGAGAAGATTCTTGGGAGAGGGGAGAGCAGGAGCATGATAAAGTTTTGAAAAAACTCAAACAAGCCCAGGAAGACTCTAAGGAAACACATGCAGGTCAGCCTTGGCCTGAATGGAAGGCCTCATGGGCCTGATAAGGTACATTACTAAATGCTGGATCTGTGGTATGTTCTCAGTAAATAGGAACTATATCATTCAAAAAACATGCATTAATTGGCTTCTAAGAAGTAGGCTGTGTTCTTATTAGTAAGTACTTTAGAATTGACATTTTTAACTTTTTTTTTTTCTATAAGACATCTAGCCCTCTCCTCTGTGAATATAATCCATAAATGTAAATTTGTGGCCTGAAATCAGATTGTTCTCAGGCAAACAGCAACTTTCTTATTTTTATTATTTTACAGTTTATATAAGTCAACGTCTCCACTGCCCGCATGGGACACTTCAGTCTAATTCTCTATATAAGCAGTTAAACTGACTTGCTCCCCAAGAGGACAGGAGAATGCCAGTCACCCCAGGCAAGAGTTTTTGAAGCTTGGAAGCTTTTAAATGCCTCATTTTGAATAAGCAGTGTCCTTTTCTGGAGAGATTTAAGGCCACATTATGTAACTTGTAATTAGTGGCTTTACACAAATTACATATCAGTTCAGCAAGTACAATCTCCCTCAAGTGCTTTGTTGACTGGCTCACGGCATTGCACGCCATTGTCTTCAGGGGTCAGACGTCTCTCCCTCCCTTCTCTTTCTCCCCCACTTAGATTCACATCTCACATGTGTAACCAGGCAGCCTACACTGGTTTATCACCTCCGTGATAGTAGATAAAAGATGCTCAGGAACAATAAAAACATATTTGTGGCAGTGAAATATGACATAGTTGCCGGCAGTGAGCCAAATCGATTTTTTCACAGACAATAAAAGCAAAGCTAGCAAGGAGATGGGAGAGGCCAATTCTTAAGGCAGAAAACATTCTCAGTGACACCAACGCCTAATCAGACACAGTGACTAATTTTGAAGCGAGGAACAATTTTGTCAAAGGCTCTTTGCCCCCGCCAAACAGGTTTTGGGGAGACGCTGCCTTCTGGCAAAGGCAATGGGTGTTTGGTCATTGTGGTGACATGGCGGGTTGACATCAGTGATTTGGCGGAAGCTGAGGAGTTGCGATGTCATGGTTAAGACCCAAAGGGAGGCGTCCAGCTCATGCCTGTCGTCTGGGAACCGATTCAGGCACAGTGCGGCGCGGGCTGTAGGTACAACTATGTTTCACTGTGAAAAAAAAAAAAAAAAAGAGCGATATGGTAGATATTCAGGAGTCTTAGAATCTGCCAGGCTTGGCCCCTTTCCAGTTCTCGGACACTGGCCAGATCACCTGAATGCTCTGGGTTTCTATTTCCTGATCTGTCAAAGGAAGGAATCAGGTGGATAATCTGTTTAAAAAAAATTACTTCTGAGTATAAGACTGCACCTTTCTGGATTTACATCTCAGGCCATTCTTTCTCTATCTCGACACAGCACTGTTGAATGTCTGGACCTTAATCCTGGAGTAACAACAAGAATGCATGTTTCTAATGTACATCAACGTTTCATGTAGACATTACATGTGAAAATTTCCAGCAAAGGGCTGGACACATATTGAATCTCAACACATGTTCAGGAGTCCTGCTAAAAATGACTTGGAAAAGAAAATAGTTTGTCTTGGAAATAGCTTCTGGGTGCCAGGAAGACCCTAGCCTTAAGTAAATGATTTCTCAGAGTTAGCATTTGAACAGATTAGCAGGGGTGAGTGGAATCTGCATAAAGAAGAGAAGCCAAGGTTTAAAACAGCTTTTGCAGCAGCTGGAGGCTCTTAGAAGCGGTGGAATAGCCATGATGAGGCAAGTTTGTAAGATAACTGCACTAGGGTGGGAGAAATTGAGCTCAGAGGATGCAGGACCTGCAGACACCATCTCACCACTGTGAGGGTTTGTACTTCTGATCTCCTTCCAAGAGGCACCCAGCAAAGAGCTTAGAAGGCCAGGGGACTGAAGTCAGACATTGTGGCAGAGATAACTAGCTTTCCCTCAAAAACGCATACTCTTTCCATGGTGTGGAGTGAGTGCAAGAATAAGGCTGCCCGCTCAAGGTCCGCACTTGTACTTCACGCTTCAGTGTACACATCCGGCCACGTGACCTGCCCTCACCAATGGCACAAAGTAGAAGCGATGGGTGGCACTTCCGGGCTGGGTTCTAAAGCAATGAATGTCACCTTCTGCCTCCTTCTTTGGCTGTGCATCCGCTGCCAGAGGCAAATGTCCCAGGGCCTTAGGAAAAAGGTGAAAGCCTGAATGAAAGGAGCTAGAGATCACCAAATTCCCCACATCCAGGAAAGCTGTCTTTGAAACAGGAATACCCATGTTGCACTCTGACATGAGTGAGAAATAGATTTCTTTTTTTTTTTTTTTTTATAATTTTATTTTTTATAAACATATATATATATATATATATATATATATATATATTTTTCCCCCAGGGGTACAGGTCTGTGAATCTCCACGTTCACAAACTTCACAGCACTCACCATAGCACATACCCTACCCAATGTCCATAACCCCCCCCCAACCCCCCTCTGCCCAGCAACCCTCAGTTTGTTTTGTGAGATTAAGAGTCACTTATGGTTTGTCTCCCTCCCAATCCCAACTTGTTTCATTTACTCTTCTCCTACCACATTAACCCCCCATGTTGCATCTCCTCTCCCTCATATCAGGGAGATCATATGATAGTTGTCTTTCTCCGATTGACTTATTTCGCTAAGCATGATACCCTCTAGTTCCATCCATGTTGTCGCAAATGGCAAGATTTCATTTCTTTTGATGGCTGCATAGTATTCCATTGTATATATATACCACATCTTCTTTATCCATTCGTCTGTTGATGGACATCTAGGTTCTTTCCATAGTTTGGCTATTGTAGACATTGCTGCTATAAACATTCGGGTGCACGTGCCCCTTCGGATCACTACGTTTGTATCTTTAGGGTAAATACCCAGCAGTGCAATTGCTGGGTCATAGGGTAGTTCTATTTTCAACATTTTGAGGAACCTCCATGCTGTTTTCCAGAGTGGTTGCACCAGCTTGCATTCCCACCAACAATGTAGGAGGGTTCCCCTTTCTCCGCATCCTCGCCAGCATCTGTCATTTCCGGACTTGTTAATTTTAGCCATTCTGACTGGTGTGAGGTGGTATCTCATTGTGGTTTTGATTTGTATTTCCCTGATGCCGAGTGATATGGAGCACTTTTTCATGTGTCTGTTGGCCATCTGGATGTCTTCTTTGCAGAAATGTCTGTTCATGTCTTCTGCCCATTTCTTGATGGGATTATTTGTTCTTTGGGTGTTAAGTTTGCTAAGTTCTTTATAGATTCTGGACACTAGCCCTTTATCTGATATGTCGTTTGCAAATATCTTCTCCCATTCTGTCAGTTGTCTTTTGGTTTTGTTAACTGTTTCCTTTGCTGTGCAAAAGCTTTTGATCTTGATAAAATCCCAATAGTTCATTTTTGCCCTTGCTTCCCTTGCCTTTGGCGATGTTCCTAGGAAGATGTTGCTGCGGCTGAGGTCGAAGAGGCTGCTGCCTGTGTTCTCCTCAAGGATGTTGATGGATTCCTTTCTCACATTGAGGTCCTTCATCCATTTTGAGTCTATTTTCGTGTGTGGTGTAAGGAAATGATCCAATTTCCTTTTTCTGCATGTGGCTGTCCAATTTTCCCAACACCATTTATTGAAGAGGCTGTCTTTTTTCCATTGGACATTCTTTCCTGCTTTGTCGAAGATTAGTTGACCATAGAGTTGAGGGTCTATTTCTGGGCTCTCTATTCTGTTCCATTGATCTATGTGTCTGTTTTTGTGCCAGTACCATGCTGTCTTGATGATGACAGCTTTGTAATAGAGCTTGAAGTCCGGAATTGTGATGCCACCAACTCTGGCTTTCTTTTTCAATATTCCTTTGGCTATTCGCGGTCTTTTCTGGTTCCATATAAATTTTAGGATTATTTGTTCCATTTCTTTGAAAAAAATGGATGGTACTTTGATAGGAATTGCATTAAATGTGTAGATTGCTTTAGGTAGCATAGACATTTTCACAATATTTATTCTTCCAATCCAGGAGCATGGAACATTTTTCCATTTCTTTGTGTCTTCCTCAATTTCTTTCATGAGTACTTTATAGTTTTCTGTGTATAGATTCTTAGTCTCTTTGGTTAGGTTTATTCCTAGGTATCTTATAGTTTTGGGTGCAATTGTAAATGGGATGGACTCCTTAATTTCTCTTTCTTCTGTCTTATTGTTGGTGTAGAGAAATGCGACTGATTTCTGTGCATTGATTTTATATCCTGACACATTACTGAATTCCTGTACAAGTTCTAGCAGTTTTGGAGTGGAGTCTTTTGGGTTTTCCACATATAGTATCATATCATCTGCGAAGAGTGATAGTTTGACTTCTTCTTTGCCGATTTGGATGCCTTTAATTTCTTTTTGTTGTCTGATTGCTGAGGCTAGGACTTCTAGTACTATGTTGAATAGCAGTGGTGATAACGGACATCCCTGCCGTGTTCCTGACCTTAGCGGAAAAGCTTTCAGTTTTTCTCCATTGAGAATGATATTTGCGATGGGTTTTTCATAGATGGCTTTGATAATATTGAGGTATGTGCCCTCTATCCCTACACTTTGAAGAGTTTTGATCAGGAAGGGATGCTGTACTTTGTCAAATGCTTTTTCAGCATCTATGGAGAGTATCATATGGTTCCTGTTTTTTCTTTTATTAATGTGTTGTATCACATTGATTGATTTGCGGATGTTGAACCAACCTTGCAGCCCTGGAATAAATCCCACTTGGTCGTGGTGAATAATCCTTTTAATGTACTGTTGAATCCTATTGGCTAGTATTTTGGTGAGAATTTTTGCATCTGTGTTCATCAAGGATATTGGTCTGTAGTTCTCTTTTTTGATGGGATCCTTGTCTGGTTTGGGGATCAAGGTGAGGCTGGCCTCATAAAATGAGTTTGGAAGTTTTCCTTCCATTTCTATTTTTTGGAACAGTCTCAGGAGAATAGGAATTAGTTCTTCTTTAAATGTTTGGTAGAATTCCCCCGGGAAGCTGTCTGGCCCTGGGCTTTTGTTTGTTTGGAGATTTTTGATGACTGTTTCAATCTCCTTACTGGTTATGGGTCTGTTCAGGCTTTCTATTTCTTCCAGGTTCAGTTGTGGTAGTTTATATGTCTCTAGGAATGCATCCATTTCTTCCAGATTGTCAAATTTGTTGGCATAGAGTTGCTCATAATATGTTCTTATAATTGTCTGTATTTCTTTGGTGTTAGTTGTGATCTCTCCTCTTTCATTCATGATTTTATTTATTTGGGTCCTTTCTCTTCTCTTTTTGATAAGTCTGGCCAGGGGCTTATCAATCTTATTAATTCTTTCAAAGAACCAGCTCCTAGTTTCGTTGATTTGTTCTATTGTTTTTTTGGTTTCTATTTCATTGATTTCTGCTCTGATCTTTATGATTTCTCTTCTCCTGCTGGGTTTAGGGTTTCTTTCTTGTTCTTTCTCCAGCTCCTTTAGGTGTAGGGTTAGGTTGTGTACCTGAGACCTTTCTTGTTTCTTGAGAAAGGCTTGTACCGCTATATATTTTCCTCTCAGGACTGCCTTTGTTGTGTCCTACAGATTTTGAACTGTTGTATTTTCATTATCATTTGTTTCCATGAATTTTTTCAATTCTTCTTTAATTTCCTGGTTGACCCATTCATTCTTTAGAAGGATGCTGTTTAGTCGCCATATATTTGGGTTCTTTCCAAATTTCCTCTTGCGATTGAGTTCTAGCTTCAGAGCATTGTGGTCTGAAAATATGCAGGGAATGATCCCAATTTTTTGATAACAGTTAAGACCTGATTTAGAACCAAGGATGTGATCTATTCTGGAGAATGTTCCATGTGCACTAGAGAAGAATGTGTATTCTGTTGCTTTGGGATGAAATGTTCTGAATATATCTGTGATGTCCATCTGGTCCAGTGTGTCATTTAAGGCCTTTATTTCCTTGTTGATCTTTTGCTTGGATGATCTGTCCATATCAGTGAGGGGAGTGTTAAAGTCCCCTACTATTATTGTATGATTGTCGATGTGTTTCTTTGATTTTGTTATTAATTGGTTTATATAGTTGGCTGCTCCCACGTTAGGGGCATAGATATTTACAATTGTTAGATCTTCTTGTTGGACAGATCCTTTGAGTATGATATAGTGTCCATCTTCATCTCTTATTATAGTCTTTGGTTTAAAATCTAAGTGATCTGATATAAGGATTGCCACTCCTGCTTTCTTCTGATGTCCATTAGCATGGTAAATTCTTTTCCACCCCCTCACTTTAAATCTGAAAGTGTCTTCGGGTTTAAAATGAATTTCTTGTAGGCAACATATAGATGGGTTTTGTTTTTTTATCCATTCTGATACCCTGTGTCTTTTGATTGGGGCATTTAGCCCATTAACATTCAGGGTAACTATTGAGAGATATGAATTTAGTGCCATTGTATTGCCTGTAAGGTGACTGTTATTGTATATTGTTTCTGTTCCTTTCTGATCTACTACTTTTAGGTTCTCTCTTTGCTTAGAGGACCCCTTTCAATATTTCCTGTAGAGCTGGCTTGGTGTTTGCAAATTCTTTCAGTTTTTGTTTGTCCTGGAAGCTTTTAATCTCTCCTTCTATTTTCAATGATAGCCTAGCTGGATATAGTATTCTTGGCTGCATGTTTTTCTCGTTTAGTACTCTGAATATATCATGCCAGCTCTTTCTGGCCTGCCAGGTCTCTGTGGATAAGTCTGCTGCCAATCTAATATTTTTACCATTGTATGTTACAGACTTCTTCTCCCGGGCTGCTTTCAGGATTTTCTCTTTGTCACTAAGACTTGTAAATTTGACTATTAGGTGACGGGGTGTGGACCTATTCTTATTGATTTTGAGGGGGGTTCTCTGAACCTCCTGGATTTTGATGCTTGTTCCCTTTGCCATATTGGGGAAATTCTCTCCAATAATTCTCTCCAATATACCTTCTGCTCCCCTCTCTCTTTCTTCTTCTTCTGGAATCCCAATTATTCTAATGTTGTTTCGTCTTATGGTGTCACTTATCTCTCGAATTCTGCCCTCGTGGTCCAGTAGTTGTTTGTCCCTCTTTTGCTCAGCTTCTTTATTCTCTGTCATTTGGTCTTCTATATCGCTAATTCTTTCTTCTGCCTCATTTATCCTAGCAGTGAGAGCCTCCATTTTTGATTGCACCTCATTAATAGCTTTTTTTATTTCAACTTGATTAGATTTTAGTTCTTTTATTTCTCCAGTAAGGGCTTTTATATCTCCCGAGAGGGTTTCTCTAATATCTTCCATGCCTTTTTCAAGCCCAGCTAGAACCTTGAGAATCGTCATTCTGAACTCTAAATCTGACATATTACCAATGTCTGTATTGATTAGGTCCTTAGCCTTTGGTACTGCCTCTTGTTCTTTTTTTTGTGGTGAATTTTTCCGCCTTGTCATTTTGTCCAGATAAGAGTATATGGAGGAGTAAGTAAAATACTAAAAGGGTGGCAACAACCCCAGGAAAATATGCTTTAGCCAAATCAGAAGAGATCTCAAATCGTGAGGGGGGGGGGGAAGGGGATAAAAAGAGGTTCAGAAAGAAAAAAAATAAATAAAATAAAAGAAAAAAGAAAAAAGAAACAAATAAAAAAAAGAAAACCAATAATGAAAAAAATATAAAAAGGAAAAAAAATATATATATTGGATAAACTAGTTAAAAAACGTTAAAAAAGAAAAGGGTAAAAGTTTAAAAATATTTAGCAGAAGAAGAGAAAAAAATTGAAAAAGAAAAAAAAATTAAATTAACTGCAAGGCTAAAGAATCATGGGGAGAAAGCCATGAGTTCCGTGCTTTGCTTTCTCCTCCTCTGGAATTCCGCTGCTCTTCTTGGTATTGAAACCGCACTCCTCGTAAGTGAACTTGGTCCTGGCTGGGTTTCTTGTTGATCTTCTGGGGGAGGGGCCTGTTGTAGTGATTTTCAAGTGTCTTTGCCCCAGGCGGAGTCGCACCGCCCTTACCAGGTCCCGGGCTGAGTAATCCGCTCGGGTTTGCTTTCGGGAGCTTTTGTTCCCTGAGCGCTTTCCGTAGAGTCCGGAGGACGGGAATGAAGATGGCGGCCTCCCAGTCTCCGGCCCGGAGGAGCCGAGATCTAGGGGTCCCACTCCTCAGTGCGCCCTCAGGGAACAGCGTCCAATTACTCCCGTCTGCCTGGCCTCCGGCTGCGCTCCGAGCTCACCGAGCCTGCGACCGGTTCAAGGTAAGCCCGAGCTGTGAGCTCACTCCTCGGCTCCGTCTCTGTAGCCGGCTTCCCTGTTCTAATACCTGCGAGCTCTGCGACACTCAGACACCCCGATCCTTCTGTGACCCTGCGGGACCTGAGGCCACACTGGCCCCGCGTGGGCTTCACCCCAGTTAAGCCTCTGGAGCGATGTCCCTCAGCGGAACAGACTTTTAAAAGTCCCGATTTTGTGCTCCGTTGCTCCGCCGCTTGCCGGGAGCCGGCCCCTCCCCCCGGGGTCTGTCTTCCCGTCCCTTTGGATTCACTTCTCCGCCAGTCCTACCTTTCAGCAAGTGGTTGATTTTCTGTTTCTAGAATTGCTGTTCTTCTTCTCTTAGATCTCCCGTTGGATTTGTAGGTGTTTGCAATCTTTAGATAAGCTGTCTAGCTGATCTCCCGCAACCTGAAGTAGTCTCAGCTGCTACTTCTCCGCCATCTTGACTCCTCCCCCGAGAAATAGATTTCTATTAAATTAAGTGACAGACTGTCATGGCTTATCAACTGTGCTAGCAGAAAGGATGTCTTGCTATGGCAACATGGGAAGACCTCAAAAATATGTGGTTAGTTAAAAAAAAATCCTTATGTAAAGGAGTTATAGACCACACTATCAGATTTACATGATGTTCTAGAACAGGGAGAACTAATGGCAAAATATCAGAAAGCTTGTTGCCTCTGGAGGGGTGGGGTGAGGTTTGACTGGAAGGAGCATGGGGAAACTTTCCTGGAGGAACTTTATGTTCTCTGTCTTGAAAGGGTGTTAGGTTCTGTGAGTGTATGCATTTTCAAAAGTCAGCAAATATGCAGTTAAGATTTGTGCACTTCCTGAACATAAATGTCACACACCCAAACAGCTGTAAACAAATATTGAACTCCAGTTAGTGATAGGTATGCTGTAAAACTTAGAGGAAAGATTTATGAATGTCTACTTGAGAATGTGTCAAAGGTAAGGTGAATCACATATAGGTCATAGACAAATGACTGAAACTTAGAGACAACAAATAGTTCACCTTCACTATAAGAATACATCAGGTGGGATTTGAACCTAGCTCTATCTCCTTGCAAATCTTTGCTCCTTCCACTCTGTACTGGAATGAATGGGTAGAAAATCTAAATGACTTGATAATGACTCACTATGAGAAGAGGGATTCAGAGGGAGGGTAAGAGTGTGAATAGTTAGAATTCCACAGAAAAACCAGGTAAAAATCATATAGGGGTTCAACAATAGACTGTTAATTAGCTCTAATGCTTATATCTAACATGGGGTTTTCTGAGGGCTGTGACATTCATGGATGACTAATTAACCTGTGCAGCAAATCCATTCCATTTGCTGCCATGACACAGCCAATCAAGACTGGCTTACTGTTTGCTCATTTGGAAAATGATTAGGATTCCCATTTAAACTTAATTACAGTGCAAAGGTTGACAATTATCTTCTCTATAGAAGCATCAGAGGCTTCAATATCCCAGTGAACATGTGCCTATAATTATGTACATAATTTGTCTGGCAGAAAATGTAACCCAGTCATTACCTGGATCTTATGCCTATAATTAGAGACCATAAAAATACCAAATGGGAAAAGTGGGTTGGTGGGATGTTCAGCCCGTTATAACCTAAGAATCTGTAGGGAGCTGTTAGCAGGGACTCAGTAACAACCAACATCTCTTGGATTGCTGTCCTCTGGAAACAGGGATTAAGAAGTGTGAGAGAAAGGTGAAAATCATGACAGAGTGAAAAAGCACAGCACAATTGCTTTTCCATGTCTTGACTGCAATAATCAAAAGTCCCATAGGCACCCAGATTTAACACAAATAAAACCAAAGTCATTAACTGACACTTACCCCACCATACCCACTCCTCCTCTTGTGCTTACTGTCTTAGATGATGGCTAGACATTCTAGAGTCTTCTGTAACCATTGCTACTTAGTTCCATTCCTCCAGGCAAAGAGATGGAATTCTAATCATTGAATGTTCCTGATGGTGTCTGCCCATCAGGGGATGACGGGACTCTTCCATACTTCTGCTTTTGTCACTCTTGTAGGGTCAGTTGTAAGGGAAAGGAAAAATGGTTCTGTCTTCCTCTAGCCCCTCCTCTCTGATGCTCCCCTTCTACATTTCCTTCAATATGACCATCTCTAGCCGCAAAACAAATTATGTCACTCTGCCCTCAGAAGACTTTAGAATGTCCACCTTTTCTCTAAACAGCATTGATCAGGGCACACCAAGAATTTTATGCTTTGGATTCTGTTCTGGCTTATCCCTTCCTGTCCTACTCTTCAATTTAGGTAGCTTCAGTAAATGACTTATACTGAATATGGAATGCAATATACTCATTATTTCAGTTGTCACTCGTAGCCTAGCTGACTAGTACAAAACTGAGTATGCTATTTTCTCCTCCTGAAATGCCAATCACTCCTTCTATTCAATTCCTGCTTGTCTTTTAAGGCTAAATTTCTTATCAGTTGCTCAATTTTGCTGCACATCCTCTAAACTAAACCAATCTCTTTCTCCACAATACCTCTATAGTGTTTGGTTCAACCCTCTTTTATTCTAAATTGGAATATTATTGTCTATGTCTTGCATATTTATCTCTCTGGTCAGAAGGTAAGTCTGAGGGCACATCTTGTTTACTTTATAATCCTTTTATATAGCACAGAGCCTGGTAGATGGTAGGTGCTGAATATATGTTCTATTGATCATGAAATTGATTCACTGAAGGAATATATAAATGGTTCTGTAATATATGTATCCCTATGCTTGGTGTACTCCTTAGAACAAGTTCAATACCTGTGGTTGCCAGTCTCCAAGAGATACACCAGTGATCTCCATCTCCTACTCTTCACATTCTGTGTAGTTGCTTTCTACATTCTACTGGAGCTGGTCTATATGTCCATTAGAATGTGGCAGAAGTCATTATATGACATTTCTGAGAATGGATTATAAAAGACCTTGTAGCTTACATCTCTGTGTCTCTCAGTCTCTCAGCCTTTCTCTCCGTGTGTCTCTCTCTCCACTCACCCTATTAGAAACCAGCCATCATGTTGTGAGCAGGGACTCACAGGGGAAGGAGTTGAGGCCTCCCACCAATAGTCACTTGAATGAGCTTGCAGCTCATTTCAAACAGCTGACCCTCCAGGTGACTGCTTGACAAAACTTCATGAGACTTGGGGATGGAGAACCAGAACCACCCAGCTCAGCTGCTCCCAGATTCCTGGACCTCATATGAAATAATAAGAGTGTGTTACAAAAGCTGTTATGTTTTGGAGTAACTTTTAATGTAGCAACAGGTAACTAACAAACTTCCTAATAAATTTTTGTGGATGTTATTAAAAGTAGTATGAAGAAAGTGGTTTCTTTCTAATTTGGCCAAAAGGGATAGACCCCTGGGTGGTAGTTTCTATTTGAAGCTGGACTTTGTCTCCATTACAAAGAACTTCTCAGATACAATGAAGAGGCAGTAATGATCTCACTTCTTGGAGTGAGTATTTGTGCTAATTAGCCACATATTAAAGTATACTATGTCAAACAGTAAACTATTTGTACTTGATCTTCCAACACGTTTTTTAATAGAAGGAATGTGATGCCAAAGAAACAGATGTGAAACTACTACACTAGTCAGACCATACAAGGTAGCCTTATTTTCCTAGCTTTGTATTTCAGTGTCTAATTGCTAAACTAATAAAATTTCTGGTTATTTTGGTTGCGATAAGATCCTTCATTTTGTTTCAACAATATTGACATGAAAAATATACATGGTACTATCTAGAAAAGACCTTCTTTATGCACGTCTAAGAAATTCAGGAAGAATTTTTTTTAAATATCGTGTCACTCAGGATTTCACAATTTTTTTTAAAAAAAATTTTGATTCTACAATTTGTTTAGAAGATTTTATTTATTTATTTGTCAGAGAGAGAGAGAGAACACAAGCAGGCAAAGTGGCAGGCAGAGGCAGAGAGAGAAAGCAGGCTCCCCACTGAGCAAGGAGCCTGATGTGGGACTCGATCCCAGGACCCTGGGATCATGACCTGAGCTAAAGGCAGTGGCTTAACCGACTGAGCCACCCAGGCGTCCTGATTCTACAATTTTTATATCCAATTACACTTCCATAGAAGTGTTTATATTTATCATAATTAGGAAAATGTCATAAATTATAGACATAACCAACATTATCTGTACTAATTTAATAATTCTTTGGTTTACACTTACCTGTTCATCCAAAAAAGTAGATTGGTCGTATTTTCTGGAAGTTCATAACACAAAGGAGAGAACCTTTGAATTATGAGAACCAACTACACCATATTCCTTCTTATATGAAACTCCTACAATGATCTTGACCACAAAATACAATTTATTCAGTGACAAATAATCAAAGGAGCTAGCACAACATTGATACAAAGATTTAAACAGAAACAAAAAGAAGGAAAAGAGAAATATTAATGATAAACTAAAAACACAGATGTACAAATTTGTCATGGAATAGATAAAAATTGTAGCCAAATAAATATGACACAAATTTTAAAATCCCAAAGAATTATAACCTTTCTATGGAAAATCATGAAGCCAAAATGAAAGGATTCAGAGAAGAGATGATAAGGGTAGCAGGAGGATAAGAAATGTAGGCAAGAAAATTTAAAAAATGAAAAAAAAAGTAAAAATAAAACCATTACAGAAATCAAGACAAAGTGGAAAGGCATGCAAAATAGACTAAAAGCAGAGGAGGTCACCATAAAGACAGAAGACGGAAATGAGAAAACAAACACAAAAAAGAAATAAATGTTCAGCAAGAAAATAATAGACAGTATGATATAGACATAGGATATCTAATGTGCATGTCATTTAAGTCCTCAAAGAAGACTGTCAAACTATGAATGAAATAAATATTAAATATGTAAGTCAAAAATATTTCCTGACACATAAAGGCTATAAACCTACATATTGAAAGGGCTCATAGTATACCAGAGTTTATATTACTAGAATATTTGATACTGTGATATACTTCAAGGACACAATTGATCTTCTCAAGGGAACAATTTCTTTGGAAATCAAGGCAAAAAGATTGAGCAAGTCATTCATGAAAAGCAACAAAAATAAAGCTGACTCCAGGTTTATCCCAAGCAATAACCACTGACAGGAGACATCAGGGCAACACCTACAAGATGCTTAAGGAAAGAAAATGTAAGGCAAGAACTTTATACCCAACCAAGCTTTATGTGTCCAGTTCACACACAATTTTCAACATGGGGAATCTCAGAAAATACTTACCATGAGCCCTTCTTGACAAAAGTCATAGAAATAGACTTTATGAATCAAGAAAAGACTGGAGAGGTGAAACAAACAAATAAAAATGGAGGTGGCCAATAAGTTTGGTGCATTTGAGTGTAGTGGAAGATTAGAACAAGTGCATATGAGAGTACAAGAAGAGAACGTATGTGTGTCTATGTCCTGCCAAGTTACACACAAAGGCACAAACTGGAAAGGAATGGAAGGCTAGAGGTACAATAAGTTCCCTGACTACTTCATCAATAATAGCTGGGCTAAAAATCTTTTATCTAAAGTTGCTAGAACATGTAAGAGAAATTAAGTGTATTAAATTTATTATTGCTCATAGCAACTACTAATTGTTATTATATGAGGAAACAGAAGAAAATTAGTAAGATAATTTGAACTTATCTGTTCTTCCATAATAATTCCAGCATACAAAAATTAAGCAAAAGTATAGGATACTTAAATAACATATGTATTTATTATTTATTTTTTATTTTAAAAAAACATTTTTTTAGAGAAAGAGTGCATGTGCACAAGCAGGAAGGAGGGATAGAGGGAAAGGGAGAGGGAGAATCTCAAGAAGGCTTGATGCTTAGCATGGAGCTTGCTGGGCTCGATCTCATGGCCCTGAGATCATATGACTTGAGCGAAAATCAAGAGTTGGTTGCTTAACCAACTAAGCCACCCAGGTACCCTCTATAGCCTAATTTTAAAAGTAGATTTTGTCACTATCAGATTTTTTACAATAAAATGGAACATATCTTGCTGATAATCATACACAAAAATTAGCTACATATGGAGTTATCAAGTAAACCACAACAAAATCTAAATAACAAATATGCAGGCAGTAATATGTCATTCCAATTTCAATAAAGTCATTAAGTACAATAAGGAGATAAATACTTCTGCCACCTTGGAAATTTATAAATGATATCTTAATAAATTCTTGGTACCAAGAAAATGTACAGTACAGAATCTCAGCCAATCCATAAAATTATAAAAATTGAAAGAGCTCATGAGAGACAACTAGCACTCAGAAAATTCATATGCTTTGCTCTTTCTATCACTAAATATGAAAGGCAACATCTGAAGTAAGAAGCTAGAAAAGACAATAAAAAGTGCTTAAGGAAAGCAGAAGGAACCAATAAAAATAAATTAAAAAATTAAATTGTTAGAAATCCGTCTTCAAAATAAATTAAACTAGGGACAACTGGGTGACTCAGTCAGTTAGGAGTCTGCCTTCGGTTCAGGTCATGATCCCAGAGTCGTGGGATTGAGTCCCATACCGGGTCCCCTGCTCAGTAGGGAGCCTGCTTCTTCCTCTCCCTCTGCCCTCCTCCACTCCCTCCTGCTCATGCGGCTGAAACTGTCCTCCTGTGATCTCTGTTTTTCTCTCTCTCAAATAAATAAATAAAATCTTAAATAAAGTAAGTAAAACTAATAATCCAGAAGCTGATTTTAATCAGTTATTCATTAACTAATAAAGACAAAAAGAAAGAAAACATTAGAACAAAAAATAAAAATTTCAGGGTAAGTAATGAAAGGAGGAAGGGAAATTAAGAGAACCATAAAAATGATGTTACTCCACTTTATGCAAATAGATTTTAAAATCATCGTGATAGGGAAAATTTTTAGTGAAATTAGTAACGCATAAGAGCTCAGTTTCCAAAAGAGACACCAAAGAAAGTTATTGAAGTGTTACTCTGGGGAAAAAAAAAATAATCAAGGAAATAATACCAACCTTTAAAGTGTACATAATTACAACATTATTTAAATTATTCTATAGTCATAGGCAAAGAAGAAAAGTTTCCAAATACTTCCCATGAAATGAACATTCCATTTTTACCATAGCCTGGAAAAGTTTACTCACACGTACTAAGCAAACTACAGACCCGATCTTTCTTATGCATATCATAAATCATATCCTAAAATATCACTTCAAAAAATAAAATCTGTAAAACTAGCATGCTTTGTTATTAACATAAATATTAACAGATTTGACCAATATATTTTTAAATGATAATGATCAAGTAGAGATTATTGCCGCCATAGAAAGAGAACATAATATGAAATCAAGAGTCCCTATGTGGTCTCCATTTCATTGCTACAACTTGGACTTGTGGCTATTAGCCGACTTGTATTCAGTAATGACAATGAGCCAAGCATTGTTTTAAGGGCTTTACATCTATTAACTCATTTTATTCTCAAAAACATTCATTTCTCCATTTTACAGATGTGGAAGGGAAGGTATACTTTTCAGTAACTTGCCCAAGGTCACACAGTTAGTAATTGCGGCAGCTGGAATTGGATCCTGAGTGGTCTGGCTCCAGAGACCATAATCTTACTTATTTTACACTTCTTCAGGACCTAAATAAAGTATTTTTCTAATTTCCTAATGCTTATGTTACATTCAACATCCTCAGGCAGAAATGAGTTTGGTTATTATATCACTGCAAGAGAGAGGTGGGTTAAGTTCCTGAGGCATCTCAGAGGCCATGTCTGGTCTCAGGGGTGATGATTCATGCAAAGCCCTTAGCACATGCATAGCCATAGTAAGCCTTCATCAGTTTTGGTTGCCATTAGGATTGCCAGGGAAGGCTGGAGGGACGGATGTTTCCCTTTCTGTGCATGGTGCATGGTATCATGAGTGACCTCACAACCCCTGACTAGCAGTGAGAAAGTTGCGTTTTACATTGGTTCCCAAGGTCGTTATTTCCTTATATTGAGTCTGATCCTCTTCCTCATCCTCAAATCACCTCCAAGTGTTTAGTAAAATCAGTAGTAAAGAAAATACAGTATGTATTTATAATGGAATATTACTTAGTCTTAGAAAAGAAGGAAATCCTGCCTTTTGTGACAACGTAGATGAAAAGGGAGGACACGCTAAGTGAAATAAGGCAGACACAGAAAAGCAGATATTGCAATATTCCATTTTATATGAAGTTTTTAAAATAATTAAATGCACAGAAGCAGAGAGTAAAACGGTGGTTGCAATGGGCGGGGTGTGGGGAAAATAGAAGAATATTGGTCAGGGGGTACACACTTTCTGTTAGGCAAGATCAATGAATTCTGGAGAGTGAATGAACACTGATATGACTAAAATTAATACTGTATTATACACACGAAATTTCTAAGAGCGTAGATCTTAAGTGCTCTCACCACAAAAAGAGGAACTGTGGTATTGGCTACATTAACTAGCTTGATTATGGTGACCACAACGCACACCTATATCGAAAAATCAAATTGTACACCTTAAATAGACACAATTCTTATTTGTCAATTACACTTCAGGAAGGATGGTAAAAATAGAATTATTCTGCTAAGTGGAGGACAACTCTGTGACAAATGTGATTTGTAAGTTCAGAGATGCATGCATTCCACTTACAGGATAAGCCTGTGCAATTTGAAAAGGTCAGAGGCTTGGAATTTTCATGAACAGCCGTAAAAACAAAACCCACCAACAAACAGAGCGGGAGTGAGCAACGGCGCCGAATGAACCCCATGCATCCAAAGCTTCCTCGAGGGACGGCATGTTTTCTGTACTGATCACACCCCAGGGACTCACACAGCCTCATTTCAAATCTCATTTTTCTACTGGTGAATGTTAGTACGAGGAGCGACGAAACAAGATTTCCAAATGAGAAGTGGTTAATCCTTTGTTTTCATGTGGCTACACAGGTTCTTGACGTTAATACCAGGAGGTATCAACGGTACCCTATCATTTGTATGCGTGTCAGCTTTGTAATATTACTTAGCGCTAATAGATGAGGATTTCAGGGCATTCCGCATTGGCAGTATTCCTGGGAGGAGGGGAAGGACAGGCAAGCATCTTCACTTGCAGGAAGAGAAGCTAATTCATGTTTCTGCCTCCTGCCTCTAGCGAAGAGTAAGCTCCATCAAGTGTCTCTGATTACAAGGCACCTGGTGATTTCTTAGTAAATAGCAATTAGTGGTGACAATGAATGCTAATGCCATGTGAAAATAAACTGAGCAGGCCAGTCCAGGATTTAGGAGGATCAAAACTCCTTCTTGGTATGAGACGGAATGCTCAGCAGCTTAAACAATCACATGGGTTCTAAAGTTTTATTTCATATGTATATATAAGGATTTCTCACGCTGTGATCAAGGACCAATTCTATTGTTTTTTTTTTCCCCAGTTCTTTTGTAAATTGCAATAAAATAAATTCCTAAAAATAAACTGAAATGAAAGGCAGACATTCAGGGACACCTGGGTGGCTCAGTTGGTTGGGCATCTGCCTTCGGCTCAGGTCATGATCTCAAGGTCCTGGAATAGAGACCCACGTGGGGTTCTGCACACATCAGGGACTCTGCTTGAGGATTCACTCTCTTCCTCTGCCTCTGTCTATCATTTTTAAAGATTTTAAATCTTTAAGTCCCCCCAAAAAACCCAGACATTCAAAGTATATGTTCATTTAAATGATTTGATTCAACAAATACACACACACACACACACACACACACACACAATGTATACACACATTATACATACACACAAGGTTCAAACTTTGGGTAACTAATAATAAAAGTTAAAGATCAAAGGAGTCTTTTTACTTTTCCACCATTAACTTAATCTCCGAACTAGAAAACATCCTCCTTCTTCAAATAGGGGGAGATAGTAATATGAGAAGATAGTTCACAGGTATGACAGTAGGAGTCAGGCTGACATGGCTCCACCCCTGTTCTGAGAGTGTAGATAAATTACTTGACATGGCTACGCTTCAGTTGTCTCTCCTGTGAAATGGGGATAATCATGAAATGTTGCCCTTAGGGTTGCTGGAAACACTAAGTGAAGTACTGCATTGGGAGGAGGGCATCCCTGTGTGTAATTGGGCCTGGCTTTTACCAATACATGGTGAACTGAATACAAACACAGCAAATGCTCTGAAATTTATATGACAATTTGACCAAATAATTTTATGTTGGTTCAGTCAAATAATTTTTTAAATGAGCAATATATTTTGAATGTCGCCTTTTTATTTTGGCTTACTCTGTATTATAATTTTTAAGAGTATTGGGGTAAAAAAAAAAAAAACACAAAAGAAATTGGCCCTTGGCCAGTTTGCAAAGGCCATGATGAAGCTTCTGGTCTACTGTAAACTCTTATTAAGTATTGACTATTATTTTATTATTATTATTATTATTCATAGTAGTAGCTACAAGTGTGTTCTCATACAGCTCTAAGTTTACAGAAACCATAACATCAGAGATGTCCTTTGTGCCAACTCAACATTTTTCGGCTGCCCCACATATGCCTTTGTTTCAGACTTTTGTGGGCCCCAACTTACTTTGCACAGACACAAGCTGACTTCCTGTTGACTGGTCTTACTTTGTTTCTCCAGTCCCCTCAGTTAGGGCTGTCCCATTGACATCAAGGCTTAGGGTATCCTGAGACACCGCTTGGTTCATCTAGAACTTAGAAGCACAAGGGTATGGCGTTCCAGTTGGTGACATTCTGCTCAGTGGGAGGAGCTTCTAGTATATAAATTTTCCCTCTTCTCTCCCTGAGACACAGTGTTTGAAACTCTCTCAGTTAAAAAGCTTCTCAGAGGACAGTTTCACTGGATAGAGCACATAGCGATTACCTATCTTGTCCCCTCTCCTCAGCTCAGTTTCCCCTCTTTTCTCCCTCATTCCGCCGTCCTTCACCACTCTCTAATAGAGCATTCACATGTTAAGTCTTTGCTGTGGGCTCTGTGGGGCATTCGGGCAAGACCTCTACATTTGGCTCTGGGAATTTCTTTGTGTCTTGAAGAATTACTCACTTCTGTACATCTTCAGATTCACTGAATCTGTCTCTTTATTTTCCACATGCAGACGTAAGATACATTAAATTGGAGCCATGGCAAGGATTCTGGTCCTCTTTCCACTACACCAGTGAACCTCCCATGACCTGAAGAGTCATAGAGGGTCTTTGAACTATTTTTCAAGGGTTTATAAATTCAGATACTTGGAAATGAATACTTGGAAATGCCCACTGTGAGTAAACATTTGAGTGCTAAGGTACATTGGACATCACACTCAGTGGTTGTATTGTGTCCTCGGGCTGCCGTTAAATAAAAAATACCACAAGCAAGGGAACTTAAATAACAGAAATCTATTCTCTCACTTTGGAGGTTGGAAGTTTAAAAAATCAAGGTGTCCGTAGGACCACGCTTCCTCTGTGACTCAGAGAAGAATCCTCCCTTGCCTATTCCTAAATTCCAGTGATGACCCCACATCATCGGTGTCCCTTGGCCTAGAGATGTATCATGCAATGTCTGCCTCTGTCATCACGTGGTGACATATTATTTTCTGTGTCCTAGTGTGTTGACATCTGGGGTCCTGCGGACGGACCCTGGAGGGCCTGCCTCTTCCAGAACCAACCACTTCCTAGAAAGAATAAACTCTAGGAGCACCTGGGTGGCTCAGTTGTTTAAGCAACTACCTTCAGCTCAGTTCATGATCCCAGAGTCCCTGGATTGAGTCCCACGTGAGGCTCCCTGCTCAGTGAGGAGTCTGTTTCTCCCTCCACACCTCACCCCGCTCATGCTCTGTCTCACTCTCAAATAAAATCTTAAAAAAAAAAAAAAAAAAAGAAAAGAAAAAAAAGAGTAAACTAGTGGAAGATCTCCCTTTTCAAGGCAAACCAACCAATCCAGAGCCTACACCCCTACACTTCCTTCATGGCTTGTCACCCTGAGCCACTAATCCACCTGCCCTAATCACACCAGCTCCAGATACCTGACAACTCGGGAAAGCCCCTGTGCTCCAGAGCCCACTGAAAAATTTTCAGCCTAGCTAATCCTAAACCAGCTTACTGTGCCTCACTCCTTCCTTCCCACAGAAACCACAATAAAGACTCTTATCCACGTTTTCTCCCTATTCCACCCAACCAATCCACATGTTTCCATGTGTGGCTAGGAGTGGTATCCACTCATCCCACTGCTATAGAATTGTGAGTGTAAACTTCTTCATTCATAATGGGCTTGTCCGTTTAATCCCATAGTTGATTAAAACAACTCCTGGATACCCTTAAAACACATGGCGTTCTCCCTGTGCACCTGTGTCTGTGTCTTTTCTCTGCTCCTCATTAAAACAGTAGTCATAATGGATTAAGGCCCACCCTAATTGAGCATGACCTCATCTCAATCTGGTCGCATCTGCAAAACCTCTGTAAAAATTGGGGACTTTAACATATATGTACATAGAGTTTAGAGCTTTGACATATCTTTTGGAGAAACATAATTTAACACATAACAGTGTTGTATAGCTGGTATTGAGAATATTCCATTTATGGTGTCTCCTCCCAGTAAGGTCTAGAGCAGGGGATAGCACATGTTTCTGTAAAGGGTAAGATCATGAGTATTTTAGACTTTTTGGGCTACATATGTTCTCTGTTCTGTATTCTCTTCCTCCTCCTCTCCTATGTTTTTTCCTAACCCCCCCTTCTTTTTCTTCTTCTTCCAATTCTTAAAAAAAAAATGTTTAAGAAAAAGAGTGCCTGGGTGGCTCAGTGGGTTAAGTGTCTGCCTTCAGCTTAGGTCATGATCTCAGGGTCCCGGGATCGAGCCCCACCTATGTCGAGCTCCCTGCTCAGTGGGAGCCTACAGTCTGCTTCTCCCTCTCCTCCTCCTCCCTGCTCTTGCTCTCTCTCCCTTGCTCTTGCTAACTCTTTCTCAAATAAATAAATAAAAATCTTAAAAGAATATTAAAAAAAAATGAGCTCATGAGTGGTACCGAAACCAGCCACTGGCTAGATCTGCCAGGTGAACTATAGTTTTTTGACTCCTAAGATCTGTGGCAAGGATCAAATGAAGTACAACCGTGGTAGGAAGGGGATGACCAATGTCTGGCAGACATTCCACACTCGTGGTGTGGTTTTTCTCAGCTATGGTGTTACAGTCAACTTCTAATCCAAAGGTAGCCAGATTAAGTATCATCTTCATGGCTAATTGGCAAAGCGATACCCTGTTAAAAGTTTTCAGTGTCAACCTCCATAACCCAACTAAAATAAGTTTAAGAGAAAGAAGATCAGGAATAGCACCCAACATCACCCTGGCACACTCCCCATGGACCATGCTTCAGGTGGCTGTAGGGAACAGTGGAGAGCGTGGAGGGAGGTGTGTAGATGTCGCACAGTTTAGGCTTGCTTTAGGCGTAGGACCACTTCATGTATAAAACACTGGTGGAAGAACCAGCCAATGTTTGAATTCTTTTCTTTTGATCTGATAGTTTGGGTTCTTGTGTTAGCAAGAAGGATGTTCCTTCCCTGAGAGGGAGAACACAGACTTGACTCAGAGCAGTTTTACCACCTTTGGAATAGGTGGTAAATTCTTTTTTATAAATAGGTTCACCGATGAGGTGAGGGGAACCAACCCAAACACAGCACAACCAACCTTGCCTCGCTGTTTTGGGAGGAGTGCCAGGGAAGTCCTAATAACATGAATGTCATTGCAGCTAGGTACTGTGTTGTGAGTGGCTTCAAGAAATCTAGGGTCAAGTAAGCAGGCTGTCTGCCTTCCTCAAGGGTCCCTCAGGAGCACCAGCACCCCTCCTCCTTTTGTCCTGAGATGTCATCTCTTTGCTGGCAGAAGAAATAATGCCTATTCATGAATTACTAAACTTGGCAGAGCCTTCTCCCTGGAGAGCCTGGTGATTAAGACAGTTGCTTACTCTGTACGATGATGCTCATATCTGCCTCTAATAGCAAGCACTCTAATTTATGAACTTCACCTGAGGTCAGATTTCTAGGTATTTGCTTGCTCCATGGGGCTGAGAGGGGCACTGAGTGAGCCTGACACATTTTACTCACCTTGATGAGCTGGAATGATGGTGAGTTTTGGAGTCAGGGGAACTGTCTTTGACTTACTGTTCTTACCACTCACTGGCAGTGAGATTTGGGGCAAGATTCTTAAGTTTTCTAACATTCCTTTTCCTTCCTTCATTTAAATATGAATGACTATACATATTATAGCACTGTTATAAGGATTAAATAAAATTGTATTAACACAGTCCTTGGAACATGTTTGGTCACGTTCTTCATTGGTGTTTCCGCTTGCACAGTTAATCGTAAGTATTTGGGTCAGTTTGCTGGATTTAGCAAATCAAAATACAGGATGCTCAGGTAAATTTGAATTTCAGAGGAAGAACACATGATTTTCTAACATAAGGGTGTCCCAACTTACATGGGCCATGCTCAGACTAAAAATTACTTGATGTTTTTCTGAACTTCACATTTAACGGAGTATCTTATATTTTATCCAGAAGCTCTAATTTCGAGAGATGTTAGAATCCTTTTCAGAGTACCTTTTCTTTTCTTTCTTTCTTTTCTTTTTTTTTTAAGATTATTTATTTATTTATTTGACAGAGAGAATCACAAGTAGGCAGAGAGGCAGAGAGAGAGGGAAAGCAGGCTCCCCATTGAGCAGAGAGCCTGATGCGGGGCTTGATCCCAGGACCCTGAGATCATGACCTGAGCTTTAACCCACTGAGCCACCCAGGCGCCCCCAGAGTACCTTTTCATAGAGTGAGCAAAAACTAGCAAAGTTACATAAGAACTTTGAGGCCAAGATTTTCAGTCCTACTCAGAGCGTCCTGGGCAGATTACAATCCTTAAATGCTCTAGCTTCTGATACTTGAAACAGGAAAAATATTCTTTACAAAAAGAGCCCTGAAAAGTAAGGATTGTAAAGACACTGCTATATAGTTTAAAAAGCAAAGGGGGGAAAAAAAACTTAGGAATTCCCCAAATCTGAGAAGAGCTCCTCAAACCTGTTTAAACTTGTCAAAGGCAATTTATGATCCTTCATCCTGAGCCTGGGGCAGAAAATACAGGTTCTTCTTACCTCTTGTGACTATGAGGAGCCAAGACTTTACTGGAAGCTGAGGAGCTACAGAGCCCGTGTATCTTTCTAGAGAGGGTTTCTCTTCTCAGCAGACCCAGCAAAATGACTGCAAAGAGTGTTCTGGCTTGCACTCAAGTTCCAATGACTCCAGATAGTGTTCTGGCTTGCACTCGAATTCTTAGCCTCCTATTTCTCTCCAAATCAATATTCAAATGCTTTTCATAAGGTTAGGGGTGCAAAGGGAAGGACACGAGAGCATAGGAGTGTACTAAGTTAAAACTATGTCGTATAGCTGTGAGGATTAAAATGATAATGTATTTTTTGTTTGTTTGTTTGTTTGTTTGTTGAAGAGAGAGATAGTGACAAAGAGAGCACCAGCAGGAAGGGGAGGTAGAAGCAGGTTCCCTGCTGAATAGGGAGCCCAATGTGGGGCTTGATCCCAGGACCCTAGGATCATGACCTGAGAGGAAGACAGACGCTTAAGTGACTGAGCCACCCATGTGCCCCTCTTTTCTTTCTTTCTTTCTTTCTTTCTTTCTTTCTTTCTTTCTTTCTTTCTTTCTTTCTTTCTTTTTTTTTAAGATTTTATTTATTTGAAAGAGAGAGAGTGCAGGGGTGTAGAGCAGAGGAAGAGAGTCAAGCAGACTCTTCTTTTAGACTGGAGCCCAACACAGGGCTTGGTTTTCCAACCCCGAGATCATGACCTGAGTTGAAATCAGATGCTTAACCCACTGAGCCACCCAAATACCCTCAAATGATCATGTATTCTATAAAAAACCTTTAGCATGGCTCCTAGCATGTACTTATCACTCCTGGGAGGGGGTAGGGAAAGGCAGGTGAGAATAGAAAGGAACTTGAGACAGGGTTTGGGGAACACTGGAGCCACCTGTGATGAAACAAGTCCAGCAAAGGTCACAGGAGAGATTTTTCTTCCTCTTACACTGTTTTATAATCTAGCAATGAGACACAGAGAAACACTAAGTACGCAGGCTTCTGAAGACACTGGCAATAATGGAGAACTAGAGAAGGCAAAGAAGTCTGCTCACCCTACCACTCACCCGAGTCTTAATTCTATCCTCAATAGGCATACAGCTTAAATACATCCTCCATGACCACAAATAGAGGCTCAAGTAAATTATGATCTATGTATCCATTTAAAAGTATAATTGACCCTTGAACTACTGTGTGGTTAGGGACATGAAGAATAAGGAATTCTTGGATGACTTGTGACTTTCCCCAAAGCTTAGCTAATAGCCTACTGTTGACTGGAAGCTTTACTGATAATATAAACAGTTGATTAACACATTTTGTGTAAGTTATACATACTATATACTGTATTCTTACAATAAAGTAGCCTAGAGGAAAAAAAATGTTATTAAGAAAATAATATGAGAGGGCCTTTGGGTGGCTCATGTGGTTAGGTTCTGACTCATGATTTCAGCTCTGGTCATGATCTCAGGGTAGTGAGATGGAACCCCGTGTCAGGCACTGTGCTTAGCAGGAAGTCTGCTTGAAAGTCTCTCTCTAACTCTCCCTTTGCCTCTCCCACCTTCCTCCCTCTAAAAAAATGTAAAATAAAAAATGTTATGAGAAATTACATTTTTTGTACTATACTGTATTTATCACAAAAATCCACATATAAATGGACCTCTGCAGTTCAAACCTGTGTTAAGAGTCAACTGTATATTGTTGAAGAATAAACAATGTTTTGAGGAAAAGTTTACCATGTTGCCCAATTAAAGTAAGTAGTCTGCAAGAATTATTTTGATATGTGTGAAACCAGAGGGACAAACATCACAATGTATCTATAATGATTTCCTCTAAGTAGATGGATGATAGGTGATTCTATAAAAGGATTATCTCTTAGAATTGGGGGTTATAGATTTTCTGCACTGAAGATACCTCATTTTAATTTTCTAATTTGAAAACATCAAAAATATGGAAAATTCGGTAAAAATCCACAGATAATATCCTTCATATATCCTCTCCCCCAAATAACTTAAGATTTGGCTCAGAACTGGGGATATACTCATATAAAAAATGATGGACCAAGTCTAGGTTATCTCAGGGCTCTAACTGATTGAAAGTCACACAGGTTCTCCCCATGTCAACTACTCTGCACATAGCAGAGTGTCAGGAAAGGTTGTGCGGACGCAGAAGTTCCCCATGTAGAGGAATCTTTGGTTTACAGGTATGGAAAGCTTCATAGAAGGAATGCCCGAAAGAGCAAGAGAAACTATAGAGATAAGGAGACGATTATCTTGGAGAAAGAAGATGGTAGAAAGATGAGGTGCAGCATGTTTAGAAATTGACCAATACAACCTTATTTTTTAAAAACAGTATTTAAGGGGCGCCTGGGTGGCTCAGTGGGTTAAAGCCTCTGCTTTCGGCTCAGGTCATGATCCCAGGGTCCTGGGATCGAGCCCCGCATCGGGCTCTTTGCTCCGCAGGGAGCCTGCTTCCTCCCCTGTCTCTCTCTGCCTGCCTCTCTGCCTACTTGTGATCTCTCTCTGTCAAATAAATAAATAAATAAAATCTTAAAAAAAACCAGTTTTTAAGATTTTATTTATTTAAAGAGAGAGTGAGAGAGAGAGAGAGCATGAATGGGGGGGGGAGATGCAGAGGGAGAGAGAGAAGCAGGATCCCCACTGAGCAGGGAGCCTGATGCGACACTTGATTCCAGGACCCTGAGATCATGACCTGTGCCAAAAGGCAGAGGCTTAACCCACTGAGCCACCCAGGTGCCCCTCACTCCAATTTTTAACTGAAGATCCTTAGCTTTCAGACTGTGTCAGACCAGCTTGGAGAAACCAGTCACAATTCAGAGTAGAGAACATGGCTTCCCTCTTGCCTGTTTCCTGCCAGAAGTGTCTCCACACATTTTGTTTTGCTTATGAAATACAATGATATCAGCATGCCCAGAGGATTATCCAACAGATTGGTTAGGAGGCAATGAATATTCTGAAATCCTGGGATTTAAGTTTCTGTGGCCATTGCTGCTGCTTTTATGACCCAGATGGACACCTGCAGGAAAAGGGAAGGTACATTTTCACCCTTGAACTCTAAATGAAGAATTGTCAAACAAAGGCTGACAAGAACTCTGGGCAGACACATTCCTTGCTAGATTAAATGGCAATATTACAATTGAGATACTAATAGTACTTACAAGGTTCCAGATAGTTCACATATAGTACCTCTAATTTTTTTTAGAAAACATTTATTTTTATTATGATATATTTGATAATAGACATTATGTTAGTTTCATGTGTATGACATGATTTGATATTTGGGTATATTGCAAAATGATCACCATGATAAGTCTAGTTAACATCCCTTACCATACCTAGTTATAGAATTTTTCTCCTTGTGGTGAGAACCTTTAAGACTTACTAACTTAGCAGCTTTCAAATATACAATACAGTATTATTAAGTATATCGCCATGGTATACAGTATATCTCTCCTACTTCTTTACTTTATAACTGGTGGTTTTTGCCTTTTGACCTCCTTCACCCATTTGGCTCACCCCACCCCAGCCTCTGACAACCACCAATCTGTTCTTTGTATCTATAGTTCTGTTTTTTGTTTTGTTTTGTTTTTAATTTCATGTATAAGTGAGATCATATGGTAGTTGTCTCTCTGTCTGATTTTTTTCACTTAACATAATTCCTTCGAGGTCCACTTGTGTTGTTGCAAATTGCAGGATTTCTTTTTTTAATGGCTCGGTTTTATATATGTGTTTCATCACATTTTGTTTTATCCATTCATTTGGTGATGGACACTTAGGTTGTTTCCATGTCTTGGCTATTGTAAATAATGCTGCAGTGAACAGGGGGGCGCAGATGTCTTTTCAAATTAGTGTTTTCATTTTCTTTGGATAAATGCCCAGAAGTGAAATTGCTAGATCATATGATAGTTCTATTTTTAGTTTTTTGAAGGACCTCCTTTACTGCTTTCCACAGTAGTTACACCAATTTACATTCCCACCAACAGGGCACAAACATGTCTTTTCTCCAAAACCTCGGCCACCTTCATGACTTCTTGTCTTTTTGTTAATAACCATTCTAACAGGTGTGTTGTGATATCTCATTGGGTTTTTTTTCGTTATTGTTGTTTTTTATTAGTTTGTTTTTTGCATTTCCCTGAGGATTGGTGATGTTGGGCATCTTTTCATGTACCTGTTGGCCATCTGTATATGTTCTTTAAAAAAATGTCCATTCCAATTCTCTGCCCATTTTTAATTGGACTACCTGGGGGGTTTTTTGGTATGAAGTTGTATGAGTTCTTTGTATATGTTGGATATTAACTCTTTTTCAGATATGTGACTTTCAGATATTTTCCCATTCAGTAAGTTAACTTTACATTTTGTTGATGGTTTCCTTTGCTGTGCAGAAGCTTTTCAGTTTGATGTAGCCCCAGTTGCTTCTTTCTGCTTTTGTTTCCTTTAATGTACCTGATTTCAAGCTTTACTACAAAGCAGTGATCACCAAGACAGCATGGTACTGGCATTAAAAACAGACGCATAGACCAGTGGAACAGAGTAGAGAGCCCAGATATGGACCCTCAACTCTATGGTCAAATAATCTTCGACAAAACAGGAAAAAATATACAGTGGAAAAAAGACAGTCTCTTCAATAAATGGTGCTAGGAAAACTGTACAGCTATATGTAGAAGAATGAAACTCGACCACTTTCTTACACCGTACACAAAGATAAACTCAAAATGGATAAAAGACCTCAACGTGAGACAGGAATCCATCAGAATCCTAGAGGAGAACATAGGCAGTAATCTCTTCGATATCAGCCACAGCAACTTCTTTCAAGATATGTCTCCAAAGGCAAAGGAAACAAAAGCAAAAATAAACTTTTGGGACTTCATCAAAATCAAAAGCTTCTGCACAGCAAAGGAAACAGTCAAGAAAACAAAGAGGTGACCCATGGAATGGGAGAAGATATTTTCAAATGACAGTACAGACAAATGGTGTCCAGTCCAAAAAATCACCACTATGACCAATGTCAAGGAGCTTACATCCCTGTGTTTTCTGCTAGGACTTTTATGGTTTCAGGACATTACCTCTATTCTTATATAAAACTTTCATTCAGAATGGATATTATCTGCATTATTTAAATGAAGAAATTCAGAATCACTGAGGTTAAATAACTTTTGGCCAAGTAGAAAACAGAAAGCTCCAACCACCGTTGCTTGGGTCTAACGTCCACTGTCTTTGCAAAAAGGGATCATGCTACTTCTAGCTAGTGGCCCAAGGTCCAAGCGTGGCTCACTGATTTACTGGCTAAAAACCTCAATTTTGCCAGTTCATCCTGTGCTTATTAGGTTCAGAATTTGTTGATATGAATTCAATCACAACAGTCATGAATAAATCAAGAGTCTATATTAACTTACAGTCGAGGATGTATCTATTAAGGTAACTGGCTTGAATCATTTGTTCAAAGAAACTCCTTCCCTACTGGGCAACCTAAGAGATGAAATTATCAGAGACTTGCTTGTTGCACCAAGAACTAGGTAAAAGGGGAAATACAGTTCTGAAGAAATATCTACATAGCGAAGATCCTACATAAATATCTCATGATATTTAGTTGCAAGTTGCAAGTTTTTCCCCAAATATAAGTACCTTCTCCCTTGGCCTGGACCACGGGAACAGTGTCAATGAAAGCACTCCATTTTAAAGATTCTTTTCCCTTGGCAGTAATTTATCGTGAAATTATCATTAGTTTGTTTGATTTTTTTTTTTACTTGAGATTCCCTCTCTTAGGATTCCTGAAAACATAATGACTTCCCACTGAGAGCCACTGGGATAGAAACATTGGTCTCTCTCACTCTCTGTAAAATTGATTTCCTCTTGGAACAGAAGAGAAATATGCTTTAAAACCCAATGTAACCTAACCCCTTACAGGTCCCTGGGGCAGATTGATTGATTGATTGGACTAAGGGATGGTTCCTCCCCCTCTACCTAATCCCACATTCTTTTAGTAGGTGGAGAGAGGCACACACATGTACAAGCAAAAGAAATGTTTGGGAATGAGTTGCTAGTTGATAGATGAAAACAGAATAATTACTTGCTTTAAGTCTATTTGCCTTCCCAACATGTTAAAACACTCATTAATGCAACTCAGAATTCAAACCACTCTAGAGAGGTTTTCTGATTTAAGAGGGCAAAGGTTGTGGAGGGGGAGGGAGGCTCAATTTGTAATGCATTTTAAATTCCAAACAAAATTTCCATCAACAACCTGAATATCTGAAAGGAATTTCAGGTCATGCATTTGGGAAATAGGTTTATTAATACGATTCTTGCTGTGTTAGCGCTGATGGGAGACAGACCTAGGGCTTTGTAAACCTGGCAGGAAAGGAGTCCATTCTGAGACCTCTGTGGGGTGGTAGGGAAAGGGGTAGTACTGGCTTTGAGGAAGTCAGAAAGAACCATTGTTCTCTACTCCTGTTCCATTTTCTTCAGATGGTTTCAATTTGTAGAACTACCTTCACACACGTGGTTTTGCATGGTACTCCAAAGAGCAAATTCTCCCTCCTTTACCCCAAGCTCTCTTCCAATCCCAGTGTAATAAATAAAGCTCTATTTTAATAACTCCTCATTCAATATAAAAAAACACTGGATTTCATCCTGGTTCTGCTCAATCATTATGAATTGTGTCCTTGTAGCCTCAGACAAAAGCACCCTTCTTAGCTTCAGTTGTATTGTGATCAAATAAAAGTAACATCTTCCATGCCTCACCTACTGTATTTATTGTAAAACTTGGTAAGTCACTGTAGGAGACATTCACCTTTATTTCTATGGCACTGCATTTAGAACACATGAAATGATCTTCACTGGTTTATACTTCTATCTCTTAATTAAAAAGAGATCTCTCTCCATGTCTATTCATCCTTTTATTGGTTAATTATTTCATGCACATGTTAATTAACAACTATGTTCATGCCAGACACTTTTATAGGCATTGGAGTGTTTTCTGAGTTCTGCTCTCTATCGCTATACAAACTCCCCTGGGGGATCCATTCATTTCCATTACATGTTAATTGCTCATATTTTAACACAATTTCTTTTCTGAATAGTAATCCAGCTGCCATCTAGGCAACTTCTCTTGACTCTCCTTCCGGCGACTCAACCCTACAATGCATAAAGATGAACAAGGAATGGCAAAATTTTCCACCCATGCACAGACCCCCCCCCCAAAAAAAAAACAAACAAAAAATAACCTGAGATTTGTTCTGGACTTATTCCCATCTCTCACCCAAACTCCCAAAATAAATCACCAAGTGCTGTTACCTTTTAACCATTTCTTGAATCTACTCCCTTCAATTTATGTTTACTATTATCACATTGATGCCGGCCATCGTATTTTGCCCTTGATTTTACTGCAAGAGGTTCTTTTTTTTATTTTAAGATTTTATTTATATATTTGACACAGAGAGAGAGAGATCACAAGTAGGCAGAGAGGCAGGCAGAGAGGGAGGGGGAAACAGGTTCCCTGCTGAGCAGAGACCCTGATGCGGGGCTCCATCCCAGGACCCTGAGATCATGACCTGAGCCGAAGGCAGAGGCTTAACCCACTGAGCCACCCAGGCGCCCCACTGCAAGAGGTTCTTGACTGGTTTTCTCTGCTCCAGCCTTTCTCGCATTCTAAACCAGCCCCTTCCCAGTAGCCAACAGGAATTTCCTAGTGTGGGTCTTGTGAGAAGAGAATGAGAATGAGAAGGGATACTGGAATTGTATCATTCTGTATCAGACTGTGAGCAGGGCCAGCATGTAGCAGAGTGGCTAGGACCCCGCAGGTTCTCCATGCTTGTTTGTTGTTGTGCCCCAAATATAGGAAGACAATTTTGGGGAAAAAAACACAGGATTTTGCAAAATTAGGCTCAGTGCAACATCTTTTAGCTTAAAGGTAATGACATGTACTTCAGCGAAGTATTTCTCTTTCCTTCCTGGATTAAGCCATAAGCCATTGCTTTGCTTGTATATTCTTACCAAAGGAACATCTAAATGTCAGGGGTAAGTGAAATCCCAAGATAGGAGTGGAAATGTCAACTCACAAATTCATTGAAATTTTTATTTCCATGGAAAATTGGATGAATCTTATAAAATAGAGAGTAGTGCTGAAGTGTTTGGGAGGTGGCAATCTGACCAAGAGAAATCAGAGGTAAAGTTCACCCTTGTAAGTTGCTCTGAAAGTGGAAAAACTCCAGCCAAATTGTGGCTGTGACTTTATGACTGTAGGTTGACTCTGGAGCCTTGCAAAGGTATGGACGCTGAAATATCTCATATAGCTCTCTGGATATAATTTCCTGTATATTCCAAATTTGTCCCCTACTCTGAATAATACATTTACTTTGCTTATTTCAGGTTCATGGAAAATCTTGAGTAGTTAGATGAGACCAAAAAAAAAAAAAAATCTAAATTTCGACTGGAAAGCACAGCTTTCGTGACATTTGTTTTTCTGCATCTAAAATAAAAACATTACCATATTTAAATAATTGGGGTGACCAAGAATAAATTTTTTTCTAGGGAAGCAGCATGTCTATCTTTAAGAGCACAGGCTTTAGAGGTCTTGGCACAAAGTCAATGCTCTCTAAATAACAGAGATGTAAATCTACGAAAAATGGTTTTTGCTCAGGACCCGTTCCTATATCTCTTAAAAATTATTCCAGATGTGTACACGAAGGATCATGGATTAAACAATATGCACAGACATTTATTTTCCTCATTCAAAAATCCTAAGGATAGCAAGGTATATCATTTCATTAATTTGTTCAGGTCACTTAGGTTGAGTTACTTACCATCCCTGGACCTCAAATAATTATAACACTTACACCATTAGGAACATTTGGCAAAACATTGAGTACACAATGATTCTTTGGTAAAATTGGCTGATATTTTTATTGTCAATTATTACTCTTTTCTATCACACTTCTCAGGTTTTGTACTAAAGCTCAGAAACAGAAATAGTAGTGTTTGGAGGAAAAAAAGAGAGGGAATAAGTAATCTGAAATAAGGACAACTGATATATGATGAAATTTTTAGTCATCCAGTACTACTACTCCATCTCCCCACATTTTAAAAATGTTTATATTTGTTGTGGTTTCCTTTTTTTTCAAGTGAACACATTACTACATATTTTAAGAAAATTTATGAAATCCAAAAAGGGGTAAAGAGAAAATACAGAAGAACTAGTGATCCTAATACCTCATGGTAATTGTGGCTAATATAATACACACATTATTATATGTACTATATTGTATATGCTTAACACTATATCAAGAAAATTATGCTATTTTGTTAATGTTTGTGTTTTTAAAAAAGTTAGCTCTCCAACATCTATCCTAAGAGTACCAATAATTACTCCTGAAGAATTACCTTTTTCCTTTTGTATACAGTCTGGTAAAACCATCCATCAAGGCCTTTTACATTTTCTTGTTGGGGATAAGGCCCTAAACTAAACAAGGCCACTGGATTCTTCTTCCACTGAATTTTAGCAGATTGACAAAGTCGTGCATGGTTGAGCTTGCCAGTGATAATGTTCAGACCAGAGGTTACTACTAAGATACCATACCCCTAGTTCCAATGGCTAGCCCTCTGTGGCTGTCTGGGTTTTCCAGCTTTCCCACTTAAGATACAAATATCTTTCCAATAAACTTTATTTTGTGCAAATTAGCCAACTTCTGTTACCTGCTACCATAGGACCTGACTTACACAGAAATTAACACCAGAAAATGGATTACTAGCGACAGATACAAAATGAAACTTCTTTTCATTCTGGAAAATATATTTAGCAACCTGAGAAACTTTATGGTAAAGCAGATAATTGGATTATTCCTATAATCGTTGTAAAGCGTTGGCCAGCCACTGGGAAACCGGTTGACTGCTACTATGCAAAAAGATAAAATTTGGGTAGAATTTTATGGTAGCATGGTAGGATGGATGTTTCTAATAGCACTGAGTAACTGAAAGACAAGAAGCTCACAACCTAAATTCTTATTTTAAAGCACAGATCAAATCTCATTCGTTTTTTTTGGATTATGCTATAGGACTCCCTCAACCCATGTAGCCACAGCTTTAGGATCACCAAAACACATGCTAAGATTGTGCCTGTGGCTTGCTGAGTTACAACCTTTATTGGATTAAAAATCCAGTCTATCTTTCATGTGAAAGTTCTGACTGATAAAGAGTAGAGTGGGATCTCAACAATGAAATTGGAAAGATCTGGGAGAATTCAGTTTAGTGGCACCCTAAATCTTCAAACACCTCTGAAACATCCCACAAATACACACAGTCTTCCTTGGTCAATGAAGCAATTTCTCTGAACTTGCCATTGAGATACTTCCTTCCTCACTCCTACTTTCTTTTCCTCATTTATAGAAAAGTTATGTTTTGGGGACCCAGGCTGATATAGGGTCCTTACACAGGCTACTGCAGAGATATTGAAAAAAGAATATTGTAAACTGCAGGCTGACTCTTAAAACTTCTTTTCAGAGGTAACACATTTTACTTTTCTTCATACTTCATTAGTCAAAGCAAATCACATGTCTATGCCTGGGTTCAACAAGATGTGAATAAGGAGTAAGTTTTCTGTAAGAAGGAGTCTCAAACATCAAATATTTACCAAAGGAGGAACAAATTCACAACCTCCTTACACCTGTTCTGTCTTTTGACCTGGCAAATGCTTCTCCCCCAACACTTTACAATAATTATAACAACAACAACAACAATAAACAACCAAGAAATTTGCCTACATCTGACAGGAACAGCAATATACTTTACCTTCTCAAGTCATGCATGTGTTGACTGTAGAGATCTATGCTAAGATACACTATCTCACAGCACATCACACTTTTACACTAAGTGGGTAAAATCATGCTGCTAGTATGTAGGAAATTGTAGCAAGGAAACAAGGTACCTTATTGAAACCCATGTTTTCCTTTACAAGCAAGACAGGAAAAAAAAAAAAAGAGAAAACACTAACATCTTTGACCTCTGAAAATTATAAGGGTCCTGAAGTCTGCAGCCTAATGGAATTCATATCCCTTCTAAAATAAAGGACCATTAGTTCCCTTTGCCTTCCCTACCTGTAAGAAGGCACATCTCTTAGTTGCTGTCTTTGGATTTGGTTAGTAACACACAAGCATTTGGTGTGCTGCCAGTCATAATTTGCCAAGGGACCTGAAATCCTGCTAGCCTTGAGTAGAAACTAAGAAAGACAAGTCTCTCTCACTCACCTAGGGCTTCAGTACACATGATTACAGTAATTGACCCTTGAGGGCTAAGCAAAACAATGAAAAATGGAATTTTGGTGGTTGTTTAAGATGCTCTGGAGAGCTTATAGTAAGCCCTATTGGGTGAATCATAGAAGAAACATCTGGCATTTGGGAGAAAAGCCTTGTCATCATTGGGTAGGTGACTATTCTGTTTGATCCACCACTTGTCTTACTTCTGGGCTTTTCTGGATTCTAAATTATGGAGCATGATCCAAGCTGATAATAATAATTAACTTAATGTTATTGGATCCAACTATTTGGGGAGTGTCTTAATTTCCACAGACAGTGGTAAAGTCACTGAAACTTCAATTCTGTGTGGGAAGAATCAGCAGGAACTAAGTTCCCTCATGAAGTAAGGATTGTATAACTCAATCTGGCAAAGAACTCTGGCCAGCTGAAAAGCTAGATAAATATCAGGTGAACATAGACTGAATAACAGAGAGGACTGGCTACAGAAATGAAGAATGTAGTCTATACACAAAGGTTTTTTTCCTGATTTTTAAAATTGTTATATATGTTAATTAATGTAGCTCCTCTTTCCCTTATATTTCTACTTCCATTTTATATTGATAGTGTTTTTTTCAAAGATTTTATTTATTTATTTGACAGAGAGATAGAGAGAGCACGAACAGGCAGAGGGACAGGCAGAGGGAGAGGGAGAAGCAGGCTTTCCACTGAGCAGAAAACCCAATGCGGGGCTCGATCCCAGGACCCTGGGATCATGACCTGAGCTGAAGGCAGCAGCTTAACCGACTGAGCCACCCAGGCACCCCATACTGATAGTGTTTTATGGGGATTAAAGTTAGCATTATTCCCAAGTTTTGCAATATTTAAGTGGAATACCAACAAAACAAAAAGAAGAGGGGATATCAACCCAAAGAGTTTAGATTTGTTGCCAGATTTAAAAACTGGTGAAATATTATGCTGTCTCTATTCTTAGAAGTAGATTTTACTTTTAAGGAATTCCATATGCAGAGGGGCGCCTGGGTGGCTCAGTGGGTTAAAGCCTCTGCCTTCGGCTCAGGTCATGATCCCACGGTCCTGGGATTGAGCCCTGCATTGCGCTCTCTGCTCAGCAGAGAGCCTGCTTCTCCCTTCCTCTCTGCCTGCCTCTCCACCTACTTATGATCTCTGTCTGTCAAATAAATAAATAAAATCTTAAAAAAAAAGGATGTTCCATATGCAGAAAAAATGTATGCATATAGAAGTTGATGAAGTTTTACAAACTGAATGAAATTAAATAACCAGCATCAGGTCATACAATTGGGCACCTGGGTAGCTCAGTCAGTTAAACATCTGGCTTCAGCTCAGGTCATGGTGCCAGGACCTGGGATCAAATCCCACATCAGGCTCCCTGCTTAGCAGGGAGTCTGCTTCTTCTTCTCCATCTGCCCTTCCGTTCTGCTTATGTTTTCTCTCTCTCTCTCTCTCAAATAAATAAATAAATAAAATCTTAAAAAAAAAAAAAAAAGGAAGGAAACATACTATTAGAGGAGTACCTGGGTGGCTCAGTCAGTTAAGCTTCTGACTCTTGATTTCAGCTCAGGTTATGATCTCAGTGTCGTGAGATCATGCACAACATCAGGCATGGGCATGGAGCCTGCTTAAGATTCTTGCCCTCCTCCTACCTCTCTCTCTCTTTTCAAAAAAAAAAAAAAGGGATAGAAAAGAAAAAGAAAGAAAGAAAGAAAGAAAGAAAGAAAGAAAGAAAGAAAGAAGACATATTACCAACAACCCAGAAGCCTAGAATGGTTGAGTTTATTCATGGTTGTAAATGACTAGTAAGATTATGAACATTTCTGGAACACTGTCCAAGCTAGAAGACTGGGATTCTCTCTCCTTTAAATCTGAATCTTGATTCAAATGACAATGGCAATGGAGATGTTAACCAGCATTCATTTCCACCAATCATCCCTCCAGACTATTTCAGCTATGGACCCACCTCTGTTTTTCCTACATCCCAGCCTTCTTACCTCACCTTTGCTTCTCCACAATTTTTGAGCTGCCAACATCTTCCCAGCAGACTCCATTTTGTTTATGATTGGAGTCAGAATTTAGTGATATGTGTCATTAGCTATTCTTCTACAGTAAGATTAGCATATTGCTTTTTACCTTCCCTCTTTTCTTCTTTCCTTCCTTCTCTTTTGTATATAATTCTGTGGAGAACTTTGTAATGCATCTATCTTTTTGTATATTTCTGATTATTTTATTTAGTAGAATAATTTTGAATGAGAAAGCTAAATAAATGGGTATATATATTTTGAACTTTTTAAATGAACATTCCTAGATTTTCTTCTAGGAAGAGACATCAACTTATGTTCCATCCATACTCTATGACTCTGGCCATTTTCCTTAACTTTTGCCCCAACATGATATTCACATTTTAAGTGGTTTTTGTTGTTGTTATTATTATTATATCAAGGTCTCTTTATGTTTGGGTCACTCTTTCCCATTGATAAGAATTCATAGCTTGATGAAAAGTGAACACTGCTGTAGATAAATCTATATTTTACACTATAAAGATAATGTAACTGACATTTAATAGGTTGCCTGCTACCTGTTCAAGATTAGTTTAGATGAATTATCTCCTAAATTAGTATGCTAAGTCACCTTGTCAAACTTCTTATAACAACGTTTGATCTTCTCCACTTAGTTTTATTAGCAGTTCATTAATAAGAGACAATCCCATATTCAAGATAATGATAAAATCTTTGAAGAGAAGAATTTTCCCTTTTTGGGTTGGGGGTATAAAATACTGCCATTTACAAAGCTTGCTCCTCTCAGTACATTTAAAAACTTCTCTCTCTTCACATACTGTGTTTGACATGATAGGAAGAGCTCTTAAGGGACTTTACTTAACCAGCACCCCAGAAGACGCTGAGCCTTCATGGATGCCGGTAGAACACTAAATGTCCACACACTTCCTTTCCCACCAAAAGGTAGCTATTGATTTTTCTTTTTTTCCTTCCAAAGTTGTTGGTGTAGCATATATTTATTATTTTAATCACTTGATTTAAATTAAAAGTATTCAATGTGATAAGATATTCTTGTGAAAAGAAATATGTTTTCATTAGACTAAGTTAAATGCTTTGGGAAAAAAAAGCTTGACAAAGAAATTTAAAGTTGATTAAATGAGAAGGAGAAAATTAAACATCTAGAAAATTCTGCACTTGGTTTTGCACTTGGTTTTGCCGCTATCTTTAAATTCCAGATGTCCTTTAAAGAAACCAGATTTGGAGATTTTATATAATGAAGCATTGATATGATTTATATAAAAAGGATGACAGAAATATCCACTTGGCAGATGCCATCTATAATAGACACACACAGATATGCAAATAGAGTGCAGTCCTACAACAAATTGTATGCAAACTAGTTTACATAATATATGTTAATTTAAAATATATTCTATAAGACATATACATGCCATTTTTTAAAATAATTTCTCACGTTGATCTAATTTTTAAGTTAACCAAGTAAACCAAGCATTGATGCACTTTTTATTACAGAGGTTTTCCCCAGAACAGAGAATAGCAAGAGATGTAGAATTCAGTAATAACATACAACTTCTCAGGATTTTTACTTATATCTCTTATTGCATCAATGTATGAGACGGTCACAAATACTACCACAGAAAATTAGCCATTAATTTAATTCTATTTTTTCCTAACATAGATACAAGATAACTCAAAAATCACATTCGGAGCATTATTTATTTATTTATTTTTACTTTGTAAAAATGCACAGATTTTCTCCTTTCTTTGTCCTTCACGCTCCCCGTTCCCTTGTACCATTTTTCAAAGATGAAAAATGGCTACTGAAGTCAAAGTGCCCATTAATCTGCATGACGATTAACAACAGATGAGAATACACATTGTTGAAAGGTCATAAAATCCATTTAAAAATTAATCCTGGAGAGAAAAAAATATGTAAGTGCAGCAAAGCCCATCTGTCTGAGGTGGATAGACTTTTTTGGACTGCCTCAGAAACTCCCTTTTGCAGGACACTCTCTAGGAGGACTATCTAAACACTTAAAGCCTGAGTATAGGTATAAAACGGTTCTTAACATCTTGGCATTTTTCAAGATGGCCCACTTGACAGCATATGTGATAAAAAGATATTTATTAAAAATACTCTAAGTGAACGGCCACATGTGATTAACAAGGTGATGAACAATGCTTTGGGATCTCTTGAGACATATTGTCTTAATGTCTATCTCCTGATTCCATGATACTATCTTCATTTTTTCCTCAATAATATTCACTATTGAAAATGAATTTATGACTTCTGAGTCCTAAACATAGCTGCATGTATCAATCATTAGCATTTAAAATATAGACTAAATGAGTATTTGTTCCTTGTGATATTTTATATTTTGTACAGTTTATGAGATCTGTCGGTCAACCTTATACTGATTTTAAACATTCATGACAGGTAAACTCACTTCAAGCTCTGAGGAATCTTCACAAAGTATTTCAGAAATATCTCTGGTCTGCCGCTGAGACCACCTTAGTATCTGGCCAGCTCCCTCCTCGCCATGGGATTGAGATCTCTTTATCTCTTCTGAGTATGTTGGGGAGGTGGGAGAGGCATAATAAGCTCATAAATTCCAACAAGCTGCCATTTTAACAAAAGAAGTCTTCCTTTTAACCAAAGGAATCCTACATCTGTCAGGACAGATGGATCCCAGATTGTTGTGGCATCAGAAAATGCAGCTTAAGGCCCTTCTTCATGCCATTTACAATCTGATCACCACTAGGTTCATGTCTAATCTATAGGCTGCACCCAACAAAAAGAGTTCAAGGGCCAGTCTTTCATGGGAAGTCACACATAGGTTTACAATGACTGATTCAGGCAACTCCTACAGTTTGCTTCTTTGGCTCAGATTTACCACTGTTGTAGAACTGGAATATGGTCACTCAAAGGGACCCCTAACCACTAACTTATCAGACAGTCCAACCATGTAATAAAATTTCATCTTCAGAAACTAACAAGGGAGTGTGAGTAGGCAAGGATGATCATGTCACCCAAAACCATGTGGCAGCAGAAGCAGCACATGGAAGGTAAGGTGTTCAGATTTCCAGACTAGAGAGTTTTTAGGGAAACAAAACACCTTTGATTTTTATATTTTGACTAAGACATTTTCACCCTATCTTTTTGGGCTAAGAACAAATGGTGTTTTATTTCCACAATGACAAAGGCATTGGAAACATTGAGCCTAGCACATGCCAAGCTCTTCCCTGTGAAAGCATGAGCATTTGAAACAAATGGTCTCTTACCAGTAATTGGCACATAGCAGGTGTTCAGAAACTCTTTGTGTATCAAATTAAATGAGGAAAACTGGAGGCCTGACAGGATCAAGTATTTTCTCAAATGTTTCAAGAACATTGGGATGGTAGAATCATTAACATAAAATCATTTTATAGTTTTGTTTAAAGATTTTGGTATATTTGGAAAGTTAAGAAGTATGAAAAGAATAAGGTCTTGTCAAAATAGGGACGATGTCTACAAATGTGGTTGTACAATGTGGACAAACAGAGAGAGGAATGTGGAGAGGAGAAGAGAGGTTGAAAGGAAACCAGTAATGCATGTTTTGTCTTACTGTTGCGACACAAAGAAAAGGAAGTAGACGTGATATCAGAATAAGCCATTTTTATATCAATGAAAAGCAAAGCAATAAAGACTTCTTTTAATAAGAAATAACAAATGTCAACAATGAGCCTGTGTACACAGGGTTTTTATAACAGGATTCCTGGGTTAGTCTTTTTGGGTTGCTCTAACAGAAGAGCAGAGACCAGATGGCTTATAAATAACAGGAATTTATTTCATACAGTTCTGAAGGCTTGGGCATCCAAGATCAAGATCCCAGGAGATTGGTGAGAACCAGATTTCTGATTCATACATGGCTACCTTCTCACTGTGTCTTCACATGGTGGAAGGGGAGAGGAAGTTTGCAGGGTCTCTTTTGTAGAGACACAAATTCCATTCATGAAGGCCCTACCCTCATGACCTAATTACCTCTCAAATACCATCACACTGAAGGTTAGGTTTCAACAAAAGAATTTGGGGCTTGCAAACATTCAGTGTATAATACTTCCCTGAAGAACTAAAACGTTGGAGTTCAAGTCCTGGCTTTCCTATGAGAGATTTAGAACTCCAAACCAACTGACTAAGGTTGTTCAGAAACCGTAAACCAAATACAATTCAGGAAAGAAACTTGGATTTGCTTACATAATGATTTTGAAGGTATATAAATGATGCATTTTCTATACTTGTTCTTAGCCAGAAGTCCAGGAAATGATTGAATGATGTATTTACTATTAAAATAGCTAGTTTTCTTTACATTTTGATCTTAATGATTGGCTAAGCTCTTGAATAGAATAATTGCTAATACAACGGATTATATGCTTATTTATTTTATAATGTGTCATGCTTTTTTATAAACAATATAGAATTAGAAGAAAAATAGGTTGAAATTTTGATATAATTGAGGAAGCTCTCAATTACCCTTTTCATTTTAGTGAGAAGCTGAAGATCTTATTAGTCCTTTCATGATGTTTAAACTCTCTCTCTCTTTTTTTAAAGATTTTACTTATTTGACAGAGAGAGAGAGAGACAGTGAGAGAAGAAACACAAGCCAAGGGGAGTGGGAGAGGGAAAGCAGGCTTCCAACTGAGCAGGGAGCCTGATGAGGGGCTTTCAATCCCAGGACCCTGGGATCATGACCTGAGAAGAAGTCAGACACTTAAATGACTGAGCCACCCGGGCACTCCATGATGTTTAAACTCTTAAATGAAATTAGTATAAGGTTAAAAAATGTTTACATGGATATTGTTCCTTCTGTTATTTTTTAATTACATTTTATAATTACACAGACTATAGTCTAAAACAACAAAAATTATTTGTGAAAAATTTTACTAATTATTATTTTATTAATAAGTATTAGTAATAAGTATACTAATACATATTAATTTACTAATAAGCTATTCCAAATCTGTAGAACTTGTTTAAACTTATCCATCATACCGTATCAAGTATTTTTTCTTTTAAAGATTTTGTTTACTCATTTGAGAGAGAAAGAGAGAGAGAGCATACACATAAGCACCAGTGGGGAGAGGAACAGAGGGGAAGGGAGAGGGACAAACAGACCCCTGCTGAGTGTAGAGCCTGATGTGGGACTCAATCTCATGACCTCGAGATCACAACCTGAGCCAAAACCAAGAGTTGGATGCTCAAGCAATGACTCCACCCGGTTTCCAATGGAAACCCTACAGGTTTCCCTGAACCAAGTGCTTTTAAAACTGATTTTCTTGGGGCATCTGAGCGGCTCAGTCATTAAGCAACTGCCCTCTGCTCAGGTCTTGATCCCAAGGTCCTGGAATCGAGCCCCCCATCAGGCTCTCTGCTCAGCAGGAAGCCTGTTTCTCCCTCTCCCACCTCCCCTGCTTGTGTTCCCTCTCTCACTGTGTCTTTCTCTGTCATATGTATGTCATACATAAAATCTTTTAAAAAATAAAAATAAAAATTATTTTCTTAACTTGAGAAATTTACTTTTGGTAACCACTCCATATCTGGAGCTATAGTAATTACGGTGGAATGATAAAGTGTATATGACAGGTCCTGTTTATAAAGGAGACTGCACTTTCTTTGGGGTTAAAGAATATAATATAAATATCACATGACTTGTTCAAAATATAATATGACTTGTTCACATTTCAGAATTTGATGTGGGCTGGAAGGTTTGGAGAAGGTCTCACAGAATAAGGGAGATTAAATCAGGCCCTGTGGAAGGTAGAAGGGAATTAGACCATGCTGGGGTGGGGTGGGGGGGCTAAGGGAAAAGGTACACTTGGAGGGGTTATAACAGAATGTCTTAGAAAGCAGTTCAAATCTGTGCCCTGCAGATGAGAAAGGCTTTTGGAGGATGAGAAAAGATCAAAGTCAATGTGACCTTGAGACCCCAGGGAGGGATTTATAGAAGATTAGCAAGTGAGTTGGTGTTTTGGAGAAACATCTCCCAGGATAGTTCTAGAAGAGCAGGGAGGCTCCTAGAAGTGGGGGAAATAAAATGGCAGCTGCCCTCCCAGGAATGTATGTTTGCTCTCATGGCTGTGTTTCTCGGGGCAGAGTTCATTGTTTTAATAGTCCTGCGGGTTCTCAGAATAAAACCGACAGCACAGACAATCCCTCAATACCGTTGGGAATCAGTCACCTTAACACTCAGAGGAGTGAATAAGGGTTGTGTAGACTCATTCTAAATAAAAAGAAATCGGAAATATTTTCTTTGTATTTGAGTTCTCTAGCAATTGTAGTAATTACGTTGCAAAATGGACCTCAATTACTTTTCCACATTTTATCTTTGGGTTTTTTTTTTTTTTTCCCCAAAGGATGGAAAAAAAAATTTGGGTTTAGAATAAGGTGGATAGAGTTTGAATTATTCCTCCGTTACTAACCAAATGAATTTGGTCCCGTCATTTAAACCTCTTCAAAAGGAATGAGAACAACTTCTTCATAGAGTCTCTGCTCATAAATTATTATTATTAATAAATAAATAATAATTATTATTATTAATAAAGCAATTGGCTATCATTTATTGAATACTGAATATACACCAGATCCTGGTGCATGTAATTCCCATGCATTATTACCTTTTCTTATGAAATAATCTTAGTATAATAATTAGTCAGATCCCATACATAGGATTTCCAATAAAAAACTTCTCAGCCCTTAAATAAACCAGCCAAACTGAGAAAGAAACTGATTTGTAATATCTTCTGTCTATTTATATAAGGCTTTCCAGGTGCCCTGTTCTTCCAGAGGCCCTAAATTCTTGGATTTGCAAACCAATTCTAATCAAAATTATCTTAAATTAGCAGTAAGGTTTAACTTACATAAAAATCTAGGACTTGATTTTTTTTTTTTTTGGTGCTGTAAGTACCTAAGTTTTGTTGTTTTTATTGGGCATGCATCTCTATTGATGTTGAAAACAAAATAAATGAAGAACTCCAAATCTATCAGCAAAATAGATTAAAATGAGGGCAAGAGAAAGGCACAGACAAAATAAAGATTGGAAATAAAAGGTTGGCAAAGATGTATCCAGTCTTACAATTAAGAAAAGCAAGAATGGCCATAGTAATATTAGATGTACGTTAAATGCAGGAGATTCTCAAGGGCAGGAAGCACAAAAATGGGAAATATCTTGTGAAAGAAAATGTCTCAAGCAAATAGAAAATTTAAAAATATTTATGGGGAGCACCAGGGTGGCTCAGTCAGTTAAGCATCTGCCTTTGCCTCATGGCATGATCTTTTGGTCCTGGGATCAAGCCCCACTTGGGACTGTCTCCTCGGTGGGGAGACTGCTTTTCTCTCTCTCTCTCCCCCTCCCACTCATTCTCTCTCTCTGAAATAAATAAAATAAAATTCCTAAAAAGCTTTAAAAAAAATATTTATGTACTGAAGATAAAGAACAATCTCCTAAAAGATAAATAAATATTTATACTATGAAGTAAATGGGAAGTTTATAGGTTATATAGTCAATATATAGTCTTTGACTAATACAGTGATGTTGTATTTGTAAACCAAATGATACAACTGTATTTCCAGAGACATCTACAAAATTTACTCTTGGAAGTCTCCACAAAGAAAATCTTAACAGGGGCATCTGGGTGGTTCAGTTGGTTAAGCATCTGCCTTCGGCTCAGGTCATGATCCCAGGGTCCTGAGATCAAATCGGGCATTGGGTTCCTTGCTCAGCAGGGAGCCTGCTTCTCCCTCTGCCTGCTGCTCCCCCTGTTTGTGCACTCTTTTTCTCTCTCTCTCTCTGTGACAGATAAATAAATTAAAAAAATATTTTTTTAAAAAAAGCTTAATTTGTAGAACTTATCTTTAATTGACCCAACTCAGAGGCTCCATGTGAAGAGCCCTATTTGTGGTTCTTTTGTTGAAAGCAGCTATGGCACTTGTGCCCTGCAGCTGCCAGAGCAGGACTACTGGGTAAAAGCTATCAAGAGTCTTACCAAGAACTTAAAAGGAAATAATGGGGGCTGAGAGATGTCCATAGGGGACTTTGAAAAGCTCTGATATATTCCTGGAAATTTGGAAAATGATTGTGTTAGGGTTCTCAGAGAAACAGAACCAACAGGAAATTTGGCCTCATGACCTGCTGTCTATGGACTGGAGTCCCAGGAAAGCCAGTGGCATGGTTGAAAGTCTTGACTCTGGAAGAGCAAGCAAATGGTGGAGATTCCAGTTCGAGAGTGAAGGTCTGAGAACCAGGCTTTCTGAGGAAAGAGCGATGCTCCAGTAGAGGGAAATTTAAGTAATACGAATAAAGATTGGGTGAAAAAGATTTTGTTAAGGAAGACGGGAAACCAGGACTCACAGAGTAAGTTGTAAATATATATGATTACATAACATTAAAACATATGTAGCAAACAGGAGAATAGAGATGAGCAAATCAGAGGACTCTTCCTTCTTCCTTCGGGCAGGCTCCCAGCTGGTGAAGAACAGCCCCCAGACACATTAAGCCCCCAGACACATTACACTCCTGTTTCTTGGTGCTCTTCAGAAATACTACACATTAATGAAGTTTAGATTATTATGTAACAGTGTGGCGAATATTTCTTCTTGATTTTTGACCCTGTACTTTGTATCTTTTGACATACATACATTTTTAATTTGATAGATATTACATATCAGAAAGGAAGAGTGACAAATCATATACTTATCAGCAATACAAGACAACCCCCAGTGAACTTATAACCCTAACAGCATCTGATGTCCTTGGTTAGTAAATTCTTGTTAATTAAAACATTATCTAATCAGTTTTTATTTGCATTTCTCCAAATGGGAGAGACGCACCTTTTCTTCCCATGTCTGGCCATTGCAAGTTCCATTTGTTCATTTATTCATGCACAAATATTTACTGAGTGGATGCAAGCAGATAAAAGCAATGGCTCAGACGTTGGAAAGTCTCCACTTGGATCCTGCCTCCTCCTTGCAGTGTGACTCTGGATGTATTTCATCATGACTTTGTGGCGCAATTTCCTCACCTATCAAATGAAGCTAAGAGTACCGATTTCATAGACTTGGTGCAGGAATTCAGTGGGGTAACACCTGCAGACAGCTGCAAACCAGGCTTTGGCAATCATAGATGAGAATTGATGCTACCTGTTACCATGCACCAGGCACAGTTTTAAGGACAGAATGTACCAGGTACTGGGTGCTGCTGATCCCCTCTCCTGCCAACCCCAAGCCCAGCAGCCCCATCAGCTTCTCAGCAGACCTTGGGAGAATCATCTTACCTTTGTCTGGGGCAGGGGTGAGGGGAAGAAGGAGCATTAAAGGAGTTGTAACCAGCTGTGCTGGAAGGACCTGCCATCCCTATAGCTCTGAGGCTTGCACAAGACCTTTGGAAGTCAGAGCAATGAGGTACACTTGGCTCAGAAGACAAGAGATTGTCTCATGTTATTACAATATACATATGAACAATTTTAAATTTCAAATTTTTAAATTTTAATATAGACAATTTTTTAAAAAGAAATAAAAATAAATATGATAATGTAGAGATATAGTCTTAACATTAAGATGTTTAAATTAAGATGGAAGGAATTATTGGGATAGTATTTCAGAGTCTTCCATCAGGAGCTGGAGACATAAGGTACAGTTTCAGCAACATTTCTAGAATAAAAGAAAGAGAGAATGCTCATTCACCATGATGGCCAGGTTCTCGGGATGGCACAATAAAAATGGAGTCGTCTTGTCCTCTCAATTTCAACTTATAGCAAAAGATAACCTGAGGTGGCTATTGAGAAATTAAACTTACCATGTCAAGGTCAAGGCCTCTTAGAGGCTGGATGTTTCAGACAGAGTGGTGAGCAGAAGGGTCTGTGAATGTGAAGAACTGGCAGATAATCATTTCCCATGCCCCAAAGGAAGAAAACAAAAATCTTTTTGACAAGAATAGCTCCTCTTGAAAAGTACATAGCCAAAGAAGATGATGCTTTCCAAGATGGGGAACCCTCAGGTTAAGAATGCAGTCACTTTCAAGGAGATCAGACATGAGTCAGGTGTGAAGGAGAAGCTCTATGATCCAGGGGAGTCATAAAGCAAGAGGCAGGAGGGACACTCTGAGCCACTCCTGGGGTTCTTTCAACAATGCAGGAGAAGACTTCGATTGCTTTGTATTTCTTCAGGATGCTGATCTTCAAAGTCTTCTGTTTATGGATTCCTCATAATCAAGAGCTCTGATTTAAGAAGTTTCTACTGGGATCAGCCAAAACACTTAGAGAACCAGTTGGTCACAGAATTCTAGAGGTGGAAGAGATTGTAGACCAGCTTCTTACTGCATGGAGACAGTCTCCGACTTTCGAGTTCATCATCATGTGATTCCCCCTGACCTTCCACTATGTTTCTTCCACTATACCTGCACCCTTCGTTCCCCCCCCCACCCCATTTGATGGCTTGTTCTTCTCAGGCCATATCGTAAGTATGTTCTTTCCTCCATGTCCTCACTCTTATCCTTTTTCCTGTAGGCATGATTTATGTATGTTTGCATCTGTACCACTCTCCAGATTGTGACATTTACATAATGTTCTCTTCCAGATTTCTACATGCGCTTCTTCTAGATCTCTGTTCAAATGCCACTCATGCTCAAACATGTTCGCTCCCCCTGCTCTGTCTCCATAGCCCTAGTCACTACCTGACATCACAGTGCACAGTAATCCCTCTTTGTCTGTGGTTTTGCTTTCTGTGGTTTCAGTTACCCATGGTCAACTGTGGTCCTGGAAACAGATGGTCCTTCTTCTAACATACAGTCAGCAGGTCGCTAGTGGCCTAATGCTACAGCATGGTGCCCACTCACCTCCCTTCCTCTCACCACAGAGGCATTTTATTATCTCACAGCATCACAAAAAGAATGAGTACAGTATAAGAAAATATTTTGAGAGAGAGAGAGACACCACAGTAACCCAATTTTCTCACAGTACATAGTTGCCATTATTCTTTTTTATTATCAGTTATTGTTGTTAATCACTTACTGCACCTAATTTATAAATTAAACTTTATCATAGGTATGTCTATATAGGCATACACATAGTATATGCCGGGTTTGCCACTATCTGTGGTTTTGGGTATCACTTGGGGGTGGGGTAATGGGGTGTGTTCCCTGTGGATAAGCGGGGACTGCTGTATTTTCACTTGCTTACCTTTTAATTTCTGTCTGCCAATGAGCATGTAAGCCCCACATAACCCAAATCTCTTCTATCTCCAGCATCTCAAACTGTTCCCACATTTGGCACTCTGCTCATAGTTCTTTAATAAAGAAATGAATGAGTCAGAGCTGTGTCTCCTCGAACTTTGTATTTTCCCGATAACTAGCACAAGACCTAGCAGAATGGAGGACACTCTGTCTTCCCAGCCACGTGACATTAGGCAAGTCATCTCACCTCTATGCCTCAGTTTCTCTGTATTTTTCAATTAATATTTGCCATAGTCAATGAGTGCACACCCACAGGGCACATTTTGTGAGCATTCAGTAAGAATTATTATTATACAGGAATATAACTTGAGGGAAAATTAAAGAAATCAGACCTGTAAAAGATAATTTTTGATAAAAAAAATTAATAACCTAATATAAAGTGGAATAAAGATGATAAGAGGTCACTTATATTGCATATAAATAATAAATGTACACGCATATATACATACACATGCGTAATAGGGAACAAGAGTATGTTTTCTCATCTGGATTAAAGTACATTAATTTTTTTATAGTAGTTATTTCTGGATGGTAAAACTCTGGATGGTTTTTTTCCATGAAGGCTTTATTAAATTTTCCACTTTTCTATTATAATCACCCAGTGCCTCTATCATCAGCACAAATAATAAACAGTCAAGATTGGCTATTTACTGCTCTAAAATTATGAAAGGAAATGAAAAGCATTCTAGATTTCCCTCCACCTCCTCCTGGCTGCTTTGGTGTTGTCAACCAGGTGGAACCCCCGCGAACATCAGCAGGGCCCGGATGTAACTAAGCCTGAGCGGGTTCTGCAGACCCACCCAGCCAGAGCAGCGGTTTTCACCCCCAGAGGCTCTGGCTTTGAGAACCAACTTGCTGATGGTATTGAGCAATCCAGTTGCTTTTACTACACAGTCTTTGTCCAAACTCAACTACTTGATTAACTCTCATTTAAATAGTAGAAGTTTACTTTTCAAAGGTTGGGGTTTCTTTATTTTTTTTCACAGCTGTCTTGGCAACATCTGATTCCAGCCTGGGCAGGAAGTATCTGAGTCAGAGACCGGGTGAAGCAGCTTTTGGTGCCGTGCCCAGCCCTCTGACAAGGACTGTCTCTCCCGGAGCATGAAGCCTGCTTCTACAAAGAGTTTGCAGAGAGTAGGAGGTTGTAGGAAATGGGATATGACCAGAGAAGCCCTCTCATCCACCCTTGACTGTATTTGAAAAAGTGTTAGTCATTGGCATACGTCCTGTCCTCTTGAGCATCCTCAATAAATTAGCGATTCTCGGAAAACCACCCCCGCAGGAATGGGAAGGAAAAAAGACCAAGAAGCAGGGAGACTGAGGTGGTGACGTCACTGGGTACTTTATAAGATATGCTTAGCTAAAAAGTGCACATCCCTACCCACCGGCCATTAAAAAAATTTTTTTAAATTCAAAAACCCCACAAAACTTAAGTGCTAGAAGGCACATTTTGATCAGATACTCTAAACGCCTTATGGTTTTCTCTTTCTTCTTTTTCTTTTTCCTTTCCTATATTATGGTGGTGGCCACTGTTGGTGATATAGTTTGAGATGGTCTGAGATGGTCACACTATTGCTCAGTCCAAAATGGGGGGATTCCCTGTTTCTAAATGAAGAGGAGCCAAATGCATGTTTGGTTGGACGTGGACTTACTACAAGATGATCCCAGTATTTTTTACTTTCAGGTTCCATCTTTAAGGACTTCAGATTTGAATTATCTTTTAGAAGTCATGGAACATCTCAATAGGTCTGAGCACTGTGTCGGGGGTGAGGCATGACTTGGGAGAAATAATATTGGCTCCTCCATTAGTTGAATTAGTATCTAAGTCTTGGGTTGGGCATTTATGAGCTATATGATATGGGGTCATTTCTTAACCTTTTGGAACCTCTATTCCCTAATTTATAGGGACCATAGCATTGATGTTAGATATAATATATTAAAGTGCCTTACACACAACAAGGGCTTTACTGTTTCCTGGAATCGTTATGTGGAGTGTATGCAATCATCTCTTACTTATAGACATCGAAGGCACTATGAATCAAAACTGTAGATTAAATCTAAAATTGTCATAGAGACAAGGTGATAGTCATGGTTATGTATCAAATGTTTTTTTATTTATCAAATGTTTTAATTTTAATAGGAAGATAGGGATTGCATGGAAGTGACTGTGTATTACAAATATTATACACAGACTCTAGACTTGGGATCTCTCAAAGTGTCGACTGAGATCCATCCCCCTAAGATAGAATAAGACAAGAATCACTTGAGAGTCTTACAGAAATGCATATTTCTAGGTCTCTCCAAGAATTCCTTGACTTAGGAGCCCACAGTTTGCATTTTCATGGGATTCCTATAGACATTAAAGTTTAAACACCAACAATTTGATGATGCAGATTTTTAAAAATGTTTAAAATCAGTTAATTAGTGTAACATCTCAAATATAATCCACTTTTGTCTGATAAAGGATTATAATGTACCTTGACACTCTACTATTACCGATATATATCATTATAATGATCTAATGATATAATACAAATGATATACCTGACAAAATAAGTAACTGTAATTTATTTCTGAATTAACTCATTGTAAAGGAACTCATGGAGCAGAGGAGTTAAAGCCATGGTTTCTTCTTGGCAGCAAAGCCAGCTCACCAGCTGTGAGGCTTTGGGAAAGATCATTTACCTCTCATTAAACACTAGTTGTCTTGTCTTTTCTTTTTCTTTTCTCTTTTTCTTCTTTTTTTTCTTTTTCTTTCTTTTCTTTTCTTTTTTTCCTTTTCTTTTCCTTTCGTGTCTTGTCTTCTCTTTATTTTTTCTTTTGGAAGAAGGAAGGAACAATTTTACTGGGCATTCTTTGTTTGCTGAAGACTTTTTAGGCCGATGGTCACAGGGGTCTTCTCTTTTCTTATTGCAGTATAGTTGACATACAATATTATATTAGTTTCCAATGTACACCATAGTGATTCAACATTTATATACATTATGAAATGATCACCATGGTAAGTTCTAGTTACTGTCTGTCACCATACAAAGTTATTAAAATGTCATTGACTATATTCCTTTTGTTCTACTTTCTATGCTCATGACTTACTTACTTTTTAACTGGAAGTTTGTACCTTTCAATCTGCTTTTCGTATTTTGCCCATCTCCCCACCCCTTCACTATGGCAACCAACAGTTTGGTGTCTGTATTTACGAATTGGTTTCCCTTTTGTTTTGTTTGTTCATTTGTTTTGTTTTTCAGATTCTACATATAAGTGAAATCATACAATATTTGCTTTTCTCTAACTTATTTCACTAAACATAAGAACCCTCTAGGTTCATCATTTTGTTGCAAATGGCTCCATTTCATTCAATTTTTATGGCTGAATAATAGTCCAGTATATCTACCAATGTATCTCTCTGTGTATACATTATACATAGATACATTACATACATGTATTTATACACTATACCTTCTTCGTTCATTCGTCTATCAGTGGACACCTCAGTTGCCTCCATAGCTTGGCTATTGTAAATAATGTTGCAGTAAGAATAAGGGCACACATATCTTTTCGAATTAGTGTTTTTGTTTTCTAGTTTCTCATTACCTGATAGTTCCTATTGTGTAGGATTATTGAAAGAATTGAATGAGGCACCACATCTGTAAATCATAGATGGTCAATACTTGGGGTCATCCAAAGAAACCTTGGGAAGCTCATGTAAATCAGAAAGACTTTTTGGTGGAGACTTACTTAGTGTCTTGGAGACTTGTTTTGACTGGTGAGGGGAGGCAAATATGGATGGTCTTCATTTCTGCCCTTTTTTGGTATCTTACAGAAAGCCAGCTCAGCAGGCCTGAGTTAGCCAAAAGAAAAAAAAAAAAAAAAGGCTGTTAGTAGCTACTGAGCCCCAGATTATTTCTCCATTGTTACATAGTCACCTAGATAAATATTTCCCCCACATCTGACCCTATAAATATATAGAGCACTGAAGGGTGAGGGTGACCCTCTCTGTTAGAACACTGGCCAAAATGCATTTTATTCCAACTATGCCTCAAGTAAGTGTAGCTTTCTATGGAGTCAGGGGAGCTTGGAGGTTGTATGTGCTTTATTGAATCTCTGCCTCTAAATTTTTCCCTGGTTAACCTTGTGTCTATATCTATATCCCATGGCACTAACAGTGTGTGTCCATGACCCCTTTCAAAACAACTTGTTTTTCTTTTTGTTTTTGTTTTGACCAAAGAAATTTTTGGTGTAATCACCGGAAATACCTTTTAAGGTGTTGCCTTTTTTACTGAATTTGAAGTCATGGTTGAAATAGAGCCTTGGATAGATGCCCCTCTAGATAGACTAATTACCAAAGGAGCCCTTTCCTCTGCATGGACGCACCGTATGCTAGGACCCATTTACCTCTAGATTGGGCATCTTCACCAAGGAATAACTTTCAAATCAAAGCAGTGACCTTCTTTGAAGCTAAATTCATTTCTTCAAAGTTAGATGAGGGGCACCTGGGTGGCTCAGTGGGTTAAAGCCTCTGCCTTCAGCTCAGGTCATGATCTCAGAGTCCTGGGATCGAGCCCTGCATTGGGCTCTCTGCTCAGCAGGAAGCCTGCTTCCCCCCCACCCCCTCTGCCTGCCTCTCTGCCCACTTGTGATCTCTGTCTGTCAAATAAATAAATAAAATCTTAAAAAAAAAAAGCTAGATGAGTAACATGGAGATCCATCAACATGTCAGAGCTGACATTAAATTGAGAATTTAATAGCCCTTCTTTTATGCATAAGGCATGGAGTGAGAAAGCAAGAACTTGAACCTTAGATTCTTGGTTTTTCACCTGTGTTCCCTCTAGTACTCATGTCATGCTGGATCTTGTTGTGTGGTTCTTGTTATAGTGTCATCCGTAAAAGTATTAGGGGATCAATGTAAGTACTTGATAAAGAATGTTTGGTTATTAATAATGTGATATAATGATTAGATAACATAAATGTGAATAGCACTTTGGAATACCTGTTTGTTTTTAAATTCTTTATTTAAATTCAATACAGTTAACGTATAGTATAAGTTTCAGGGGTAGAGTTCAGTGATTCATCAGTTGCATACAACATCCAGTGCTCATTACTTCAAGTACCCCCCTTAATGCCCATCAGCAGATCACCCTATCCCCCTCACCCCCCCACCCCTCCAGCAACCAATAGTGTTTGTTTCCTGGAGTTCAGTGTCTCTTACGCTTTGCCTCTCTCTCTATTTTCACCTGATTTTATTTTTCCTTCCCTTCCCCTACATCCGTCTGTTTTGTTTCTTAAATTCCACATATGAGCATCCCTGTATTTTTATAAGTCTACCTATCTCTGGCCAACCTCCTTGGACAGCAGAGATAGAGATAGTAGATTAATTTGTAGGAGGTATATTCAAGGACTTCACCTGGGATTACCACCCACAGGAGGGGATGAAAATCAGCAAGGTTACAGAGAGGGAGAAGTGGAGATAATCTTAATGAAGACCTCAGAGCAGTGGGAAATTCTAGAGACGGTATGGTCCTCACAGTGTTTCAAGTGTGTTCACAGGCCTAGGCCTTTGTGCCCTTACATTCATCAGTCATTGGATTAGAGCCCTCCTGGATAGAGGGAGTGATCTTGATGAAGGCACTCTTTTTAGAGGCTGATGCATAAGGACTTTCCTCTGTCACTTGGATAAATCACTCATTTACCCCAACAGGGGGATTTGACTGGGGTATGGCCAGATTCATCTTCCAATCACATCTAATCATCACACTCTCCATGGGATAAGTACAATGAAAATAGTAACCCATTTTATAATGAGCAAAATCCATTGATTTTCCCAAATTCTCAGAGCCTCTAGGTAGCAGAGCTGATACTAAAACCTTTGTTTGTTTGTTTTTCATGTTGCTGCTTCTGGGTCATTATTTTAAAACTACAGAGGTCAGTAGAAGCACTGTTAGGACTATGTATTTCCAAATCTGAGTATACATCAATACCTAGGATGCATTCATTTAATAAACATTTACAAAGTCCTTTCTATATAGAAAGCCATGGGAGATGCTAAGAATACAGATGAAGGCACAGTCCCTGCTGTTCAGTAACTCCTTGACCTTCGAAGAGGGAGATAAGTAACTACAAGTCTGGTCAGAGCTGTGATGTTCTGGATAAAGAACCATCAAAGACAACAGCTGCTCAGCCTGAGTTTGTGAGTTTCATCAATCCAGCTTGATGAATAAGTGGGGAAGGTAGAAATAGCGTGTGCAAATAATTCAGACCTGCAAATAATTCATTGCAAGGAAAGTGTATCACAGGCGTAATTAAAGTGGCAGGAGGCCAGGCTAGAGATTTGAGAAGGTACTAAAGCTCCAAGAACAACATGGTTTGGACTTTACCTTGAAGGCAGCAATTGCCAGGGCAGGAATGTTTGCTGTTGGGGGAGGGGTAAGGCAGATGATATTTGAGTTTTCAAAAAACCACCGTGGGGAATGAACGTGGGTGGGTGAGGCTGAAGGTTGATAGACCAGATCAGAACATGAAGCAATCATCCGGGTGACCTAAATTTCTGCCCATTAACTCACATTCACATGGAGGTCTCCTTCCCACTAGAAAGGATTCATTTGACTTTTGAAGCCATGAAGAAGGCAAAAATCTTTACCACTGGAAAGAAGAAATGACTGTGAAAAATGTTTAGTTTCAGTGAGCTTCTGAAACCATAGTCATGGAAGGCTGCATGGAACATCAGATCATGGAAGTCTTGGAGGGAAAAAGAAGATAAATGTATAGTTCTGCCACTGGGCTCCCACCCAAGATGACATGGCCCCTGGGGTTCTGTCATTCCCTGTCATGTAAACAGACCTTCCCATCCCAAAAAGAAGCTGTAAAACACCTCAAGGGGGATCAGCAAAGAGCAATTCACCTTCTTCTGAGATTAGCCTAGGGGGCTCAAGAGTTCAGGGTCCAGGGGCGCCTGGGTGGCTCAGTGGGTTAAGCCACTGACTTCAGCTCAGGTTATAATCTCAGGATCTTGAGACTGAGCCCTGGATCGGGCTCTCTGTTCATCGGGGACCCTGCTTCCCCCGACCCCACCCTGCCTGCCTCTCTGCCTGCTTGTGATATCTCTCTCTGTCAAATAAGTAAATAAAATCTTAAGAAAAAAAAAAAAAAAAAAGAGTTCAGGGTCCATAGCTAGACAAGCCTGAGTTTAGAGGTAAATTTCAAGATTTGCTACCCAAGCGACTTGGGGCAAATTATTTAATCTCTCTCAGCCTCAGCTTTTCCTATATATAAACTAGAATGATCACAGTGACCACCTCAAAGGATTGTTTTGAGAGCTAATGAGTGATGGATTTAAAAACATTTGGGCACATGTCTGGTGTGAGGTACCTGTCCATACACATTAGCTGCTTCCCGGATGTTGCCTGTTCAATGACTTTCCATCCTGCCAATTTTACCAGAAAAGGATCGGCTGGCTCACTGGTGATGTGATTTTATGGCAAGAACTGACAGGCTTTTCCATAGTAAGCTGAAATCTTTAAGAAAAGTCACTTGGAAGGTTCAAATTTTAGCTCCAGTTCCTCTCCTTTTCTAGTGCTTCTGCTTCTATGGTGAGGAACTGTTGGGCTTTTTGCTGCTCAATTTATTTGGGCTTCATAATCTTTCTTTATTGTCTTGCTTTGCTCCATAAACCTGAGGGATTTTGTTCACATTTCCTCTACAAGTTGCGTGGTGCTGTGACAATGGAAAGTAAGAGCTGAGGCATAATGTTATTCAGGCCATAACCATGGAGACATCCTTCAATCTCTCTGAGCCTCAATTTCCTCTTAGATTAAATGAGATTGATCCTATATATCTTACCAGTATTATGAGGACCCCAAAAAACACAGTCATGGTAACGTACATTATAAAGCTGAAAATTCTGTAAAAATATAACCTCTTTTCATTTTATGACTGTTATAGGATCAGAAAGTAGCCGTAAATAAAAATGATCACCACCTGTTCTAATTGCTAACTCCTACAGTACGTAATTACTGAAAGAACATGTTCAGTCTGAAAGAGACATTCCTTTAAAAAGAACGAGAGGATGGTTTATTTAAAATCTGGGTCTAAGTTTTGTTAAATTTTATAGGAAAGAGAAAGAAGCTGAGGGTTGATTGTGATGGGTCCTAGGGAAATGATGAAAGACCATATACACTTGATTTGGCTAGCTTTGCCCATATTTAATTACAGAATCTAAAAAGAAGGAGAGTCAGTATTGAGGTACGGATATATTTTATGAGACCAACATTTCCCAATAACTGTCAGGAAAAAAGTCAGGAAACTGTGTAGAAAATAAAGATGAGATCTCAAAAGAAACACATTAGTGCCAATGAGAATGAGATCAAAAGCTCCTCTAACAGGTGCTAGTCCTTACCCCCACACTTTGTCCCGTAACACTGGCTCACTGTGTGAGTTAGTCTCTCTGAGTCTCTCCACTGTGTGCTGGTAAATGTTGAAAAATCTATGCATGCAGAAACATGTACAAGTACACCAAAAATTTTACTGACATAAAAGATGTGCAGCATGCATTTTGTAAAAATAGTAAACATAAAATACTCCTCATTATAAATTTCCCATAGCTGATCATTTATCACAGAGTACTTTCATTGACTTCTGCCCAAGTCTTAAACCCCTAGCCAACCTATGGTTGTAATTGACTAAGGAGCAGAGCTTTAAAACGAATGTTGGTCCCTATCAAGTTTATATTTCCAAGTAAGAAACAAGGAAACTAAAACAACAAAAACATTTGCCAGAACTTCAGTGACTTTCCACTGTTGCAGAATCAGATAGTGATAGCTTTTCAAATACTGAAATCATAGTCTCTTAATTTGGATACTGTTTATAGTGTGATGGTTGTGAATACAATATTCTTTTAAATTTATTGGGAATCATTAATATTGTCTCCATAAATTTCTCAGTTCTGCACAAGTAACAAAACAGTGAGTTACAATGTTTGGAGGAGCATTTACTGATCTTTTGAAGTGCAAATATTTCCATGGTGGTCTATTTTAAGCAATGAGATAACCCTATTGAATGTAGAAGTGGTAAGAAATGCACATTATATGCACCAATTTAAAATCTTTATAGCACACAATTACAAAAGCTATGAATAATCTGAAGAGAATAAATACTAGTAAAATGTAAGATAAAAATTTATAACTTTTGAACATTGCTTTTTATTATAATTTAATAGTAATCTTATAGTCTCTCTTTTTTAATTTAATTTACTTTTTTAAGATTTTATTTATTTATTTGGCAAAAAGAGAATACAAGCAGGCAGAACATCAGGCAGAGGGAGAGGGAGAAGCAAGCTCCCCACTGAGCAGGAAGCCCCATATGGGGCTCTATCCCAGAACCCTGGGATCATGACCTGAGCCAAAGGCGGACACTTAACCGACTGAGCCACACAGGTGCCCTTTATAGTCTGTCTTTTAAAAAAATAATCTCTGCATTTAACAACTGGCTTGCAACTTACCTGAAAATTAAAGATCATGGTATGAGCTAGTAGGAGTCGGCCCCAACATGATACTGATCCTTAGTAGGAAAAAATCTAGTAAAGAGGATGACCGTATGTTATAGGATTTTGAGAATGCATGCAAAGTACTAGGTACACTTTATCTAGTTTTTTAAATGCCGTTTTTTTGTTAAATCAGGGCTGTTTACACTGTTCCATGTTGCATCTTGCCTAGGAAGCATCAACAGCCCCCTTGTGAATTTCCCTCTCTACAGAGTAACACCTTGTTGCCTCCAAAAGCCACACACTAAAACCTTTCCTGCTATGACAGAATAAGAATGCTCAGCCGTCACATTCCTGTTTGATGTTGATAGAAAATGATAGCTTATTACACAATTAACAAATAAATCCACCTTTCTGGTCTCTGGAATACACACTTCTACAGCCATTAGAAGTCTCTCTCTTTAGAGATCAATCTCGAAAACATGCTTTTTATCCCCACGGTCATTACTAGCAGTTTAAAAATTCTAGGGTGCACCTTTCCTTGCTTTTTTTTTTTCTTTTTTTTCTCTAGACTAGGTCTTTATTCTCCTTACTTTAAAACTTTAACATTTGAAATTAGTCTCATTAATTTAATCAGGACACCCACATGGATGATTATTTTAAAACTCAACCAAATAGGTTTATTTTATTCCTTTACCCCTTTTTTTGAGGACAGTGGAGGATTAATGGATAAATGTGGAATCAACCCACATAAAATGTGACAAGCAGATATTTTCTAAAATTGCCTTGTGGGAATCCAAAGAGAATCCAAAGAGCAGATGTTCTTTATCATGACAATCCAGCCCAGTACCCCGACCGAGGGAGAGGAGCGCCTCGCGTTTGAGCACCAGCTGCAGGGACATGACTCTGTCTGGCTGCCAACAGCACAACTGAAATGCAGAATATGGTCCTGAAGCGAAGACAAGGGGCTTTGTCACAAAATCTGTCACAAAGACAGATTTTAATGACAGAGGCTATTAAGGCATCTTCTGTCTGTCTCCCATATGCTTTGTTGAAGAAATGGAGAATAAGGCTGTACAAATTTAATGTGCCAAGAGGCTAAAATCACTGGGCCACCTGTGTGCTTTGGCGGTCACTGCTCTAAGGCAATTTTTGGCCAAAAGGGCTTGGAAAAGTCAGAGCTGTTTGCTGTTTGTTCAATGGGACATTCGCCAATAGAGGTCAAAAGAAGAGGACAGAGGGAACTTTAGTTAGATTTGAGTACATTTCCAAACTGAAGCAAACAAGGTTTAGCACAGCTGAGCCCAACCTCAGGAATGAGAACTCAGTCCTTTAAGCACCAGTGTCAGCCCGGTACTGGTATTAACAAGTAGAGACAAGATCCTGCAGATCTGTGCAGCAAAAGGCATGAATCTGGAAGCAAGGAAGTAAATCCAAAGGAAGCATGAGCAGAATCATGATGAGAGTGTCACTTGTAACATGGATGGCAAGAAACCAATGCAGTCAAGTGACAAAGAAGAATGGAGCCCTATCGATTTCAGTAGAGCTCATCCCACTACAACCCGATGGGTATTTTTCAAATTTGAACATTGAAACTTAGGTTCACAGTTGAAATGGTGGTTGAATGTGGCATACCAGGACATTCCCATTTCCACTCCCCAATTACAGTTTGCAGTTCAGAATTCCCAGACTTACTTCCTGTGCCCAGCTGGCTCCTTGGATGGGATCACAGCCCTGGGAAGAGGGTGGGAGGGTGGACCCATGTCTGTTTCACAGGACAGGCTCAGGGCTCCCGATGTCGTTCCTGTCCGCTGAAGTCCGTGTGGCAGGGCCTTGAGTTTTTCCACGAGGGGCAACAGCAGCCAAAGGATGTCTGAGAAAATCTTCCGAGTCTCTGCTCTGTTTGCCAGGCAGGTTCTATTCTGCCCATTTTCCTGCTTTCTGTCATCTTGGGCTGCACCTCCTCCCAGATTTCCTATGCAGGCCTTTGTGCCGCCAAGCATTTCCGGTCCTGCGTATTGCACTTACCCTAGGGTTTGGTGAGGCACCTCAGTCCTTCATGCTGCTAAATCCCAGTCACATTCCTTTCCAGTCCATCTTGCTTCTGTGCTAGCCCTACAGCTCGAAAGCGTCCTCCTCCCTTCTACCCCAAGCCCTTGGCTGCATGTCTTACAACAGTCATTTTCAGAGAAGGAAACTGATGCTTGGACCAGGGTTAACCAGGTTGATGGCTGGCAAGTCACACAGAAATGGGAAAAGAGCAGCCAAAGGGTCAGTTCTCAATGAGTGAATTATCCAGTCTTATGGTATTTCAACATCCCCTCCCCAGAAGGGCTAATGGTGCAATAGATTTCAAATGTTTTCTTGTGTTAGCTTTTATTTATTATATTATGATTTTATAACACTATATTATTATAGTATATGTTTATTATATTATTACATATTATTTATCTTTTTTTCTTTAATTCTAGGAAGATTTGGAATCTTATCCAGGATTCAGTTTCTTTCTCATAGATCACAGTGAAGCAGATTGGTTCAAAGCCCAGGCAGCCCCCGGTGTCCTCCTCAGGGCTTCCAAAACACCTCTGGAGAGCTCTCAGGCATCTCAAAATGCTATCTGTAAGCTGCAGAGCTAGATGGCCTTGAACTTTGCTTACAATTGTGAGTATTCACGATTCCTTGGAGAGGGCATCCCCAGGAGCTGAGACTCCTGCTGAGTTTTGGGTGGCTCCCCCAACACTTCTCCTTTCTCCCAGACTCCCTCCAGCCCTGTGTCCATCATCACTGTGCTCCCCACCACGGGGTCAGTTAAGCCAAGGTTACATCCTTAGGAGACATATGACAGAAGCTCAAAGCTTCACCTTGGTTTGGAAACAAGGACCACAGCTTTGGGCTCCCATTCCAGATCTACAGGTGGGAGCTGAGAGTTGGCTCTTTGGAGGGACCTCACAAAGCCGCCTTTTTTTGGCATCCTTCTACAGCCGGTCACAAGAAATCCCTGCTTACAGCTCTGTTTCATCTCCTCACATTCAACTCTTTCCCTTCACCTCCGAACGCTAAAATACCTTTGTGCTACAAGGCTTTGGCATATGCTGTTCCCTCTGCTTGCAATGCTGTTCCCTCAGCTGCCTCTTCATGAGGCTAACTTCCACTCCATCATTTCAACGTCAGCTCAGTCGTCCCTCTCCCAGAAAAGGCTTCTCCACCCATTTTCCCCCATCGAACTGGTTTATTGTTCGTACTCATAGTCGAAGGGAGTTCTCATCTGTGGCCCTTAACCCAAGAGCAGTTTTACAATTTACTAGCTTAGCATTGCAAATAATCTATCTGATTTTTTGATAAATATTGACCTTCCCCTCTAGATCAGAGGTTGGAAAACCACAGCTCAAGGGCCAGTGGCAGTCCACTGCCTGTTTTCGTAAACAAAGTTGTACTGGAACACAGTGGTGTTCATTCATGTGAGTGTCACGTCTTCTGCTTTCACACCACAGCAACAGAGGTCGAGTAGCTGTGACAGTGAGGGTACAGCCCGGAAAGCCAAAAATACTCGCCCTTTACCAAAAAAGTTTGCCAATTCCTACCCCCCGAAGCCATACACTCTATTTAAAAAGAGAGTGCACCCCTGGGCTCTTCATTTTGTCCCCTGTATCTAACGTAATTCCTGGTATATATTTCTAGCTTAATAAACACGTTTCACACAGGAAGCAATGAGTGAATCCATGAACATCTGAGTTGTATGTGTGTAACACAGTCAAAATTACACAGCTAAAGACTTTTATCAACGGCTTAAGCAAGTCTTGTTTTGGAAAAGCATTTTTTCTTTATTCAATTTTTTATCATCATCACAATAAACAAAATATAGAAAATATATTAGTGAATGAGGATGATATTCAGTGTTAATGGAATTGCACTGATCAGAATGAAAAACTAACTTGGTATAGGGCTGAAATGGAAAACCTTGATCAATCATTGAAAGCAAAGATTTCCACCCAAGAAAGACTGTCCTTCAGTTGCCAGCCAATAAGGTAGCCTTTCAATTTTTGTTTAATTTGTTATTTTTTTTCAAATGTCAGCTCTGCCATTTATTGGTTATAACCTATGCCCATAGGATTAAGGTTTTCATATACATAATGTCCATAGTCCAGCATCAGGCACATGGTAAATGTTTAATAAGTATTAGTAGTTGTTATCAGAACAAAGAAGGACATATTCCCCTATAGTCTCAGCATACTGAATATTTAAACTTGTTTCAATTTACATTTTTCTTTCAGTCTCTGTGTGTGGGGGGGATATTGTTGTAATTAGAGTATAATAAAAGAAGTTTTATAGTATTCTGTATTACTGTATTGTAAGCATGTTCTACATTGCTCTAAAATCTTATTTATTTATTTAAATTTTTAAAGTTTATTTGAGGGAGAGAGAGAGAAGTATGGGGGAGAGGGAGAGACAGGCTTAAGCGGACTTTGTCCTGAGCTCAGAGCCCAATGTGGGACTCGATCTCACGACTCTGAGATTACTACCTGAGTGGAAATCAAGAGCCAACGCTTAACCAACTGCATCACCCAGGCGTCCCTGAAATCTTATTTTATATCTTCTGTTTGACCAGCCCAACAGTTGTAATTTTTATGGATCTAGTCTTCTGGAATGAGGCATGTAACTCACAGATGCTGGTTTTGAACACTATTATGAAACATGAATTGCTCTTGGCTGGTTTTAAAATATTTTACTTCTTTGTTACACAAATAGCCTAAATTCCATATGAAACCAGCACATTGCAGATGCCTCCCTTCCATGGGCAGGGATGAGCATGTATCAGTTTTTCCTCCCGGGACAAATTACTGTATGACTGAAGACACAATCTCTGGCTTCCGACTATAAGGAGTACATTAAACACGCATGCGCCTACATCTATTTAGTGAGTAGCATTGTGCTTTGTTTTAAGATTTTGTTTAAACTCTTACTTTTTACTGATTTTCTAGAAATAAGGGATGGGGGTTGGTGGGTGAGAAGGAGCCTTCTGACTATACGGACGGCTTCCTGCCTGGCAACATCCTCAACCTTTCACGGCACGCCACGAATAATTTATGACGGCAATAAATAGCTGAGTATTTTCAGTATTCAAGGTAGCTGCCTGGGTCCAGAAGAAACATAGCCCTACTTTCAGATTTGATTCACGTAATAAATGGAGAAGCCAGGCCTTAGAAAAGGCGGGGGTGGGGCATTAGATCAGGAAGCAGCTGCCTGGCTGTCCCTATTTCTGTTTAGCAGCCGTTCCTGAGAACCTGTCACCGCAAAATAATTTCCCAAGGCCTTGTTCATTTGGCACTTTAAGAAGAGCCAGTCCCCGCATGGTATGTCTCAGAAGGCAGGTCTGTACCAGAGCAGATTAGAGCAGAACCTGCTTATCTCAATGCAAAACCTGCTTCTGCCACGGAGTAACTGCCCGTGGCAAATGACTGAGCGGCTCTATGCTTTGGACTATCTCTCTGTGGAGGTGGAGGGAATAATGGCACCTGCAAATACATGGGTTAGAATAATATCGAGCATACAGTAGGTGCTCAAGAAACCTGAGCTATCATTATCAGCATTTAAGTAGAAGTTCAGAGAGGACCCTCTTTCCTAACTGGGGAAACTTAGGAGGACACGTATCTCTTCCCATGTAGTTGGGCTTTCGATTCACATGTCATTCGTGTTCTCCATCGTGTATGTTCAAATCTAATTGTCCAAAATAACTAAATAGTTCCCTAGCTTTGGCTTCTCTAAGGAACTGGATATTGGAATACACTCCAACAGAGTCTTTGGTTCTAAAACTTTTCCATGATTCAGCTTTAATGATAAAATGCCCTCCTCACCTTGTATGGTGAAAAAAGAAATCACTAGTGTTTACTAAGTACCTAGCAATAGCCAAGGCATTGGACCATGGGGTTGCACCTTGCCAGTTTGATGCACTTGGTTCTTATGATAAGCCTGCAAAGCAGGTATTGTAATTTCTGCTTCACAAGTGGATAAACTGAGGCTTAGAAAGGTTAAGATTTTTTTTTTTAAAAGATTAATTTCTCCATTTTAGAGAGAGAGAGCAAGATGGAGAGCACAAGCGTGAGGGGCAGAGGGAGAAGGAGAGAGACTCTCAAGCAGACTCCACAATAAGCGCAAAGCCAGGCGTGGGGCTCCAACCCACAACCTGGAAATCACGACAAGAGCCAAAACCAAGAGTCAGATACCAAATCGGCTGTGCCACCCAGGCGCTCCAAGACATTTTTCAAAGGACTGTAACAGGGACAGAATACAAATGCTAATCTGTCCTCCCTTACTTATTTACGTGTCCTGGAGAGCAAGGGCTTTCTCCAGGATGCTACCTGCTTTACAATATAAAGGTCTTACAAGTGGAGGCCTGACAAGCTTAGTGTGTGTAGAAACTTAGTTATTGTCTCCCACTGCCTTGGCACGTCCTGCAGCTTGCTCTGTTCTTAGGGAACAGGCAGATACACTGGTCACGTCAAGCAGCAGACATGGTTTCTATTCAGAAATGTACTATCAAAACTTGATTGACAAAATTGTACAGCCACTTTAGAAGACAGTCTGGCAGTTTCTCATAAAACGAACCATATTCCTATCATGCAATCCAGCAATTATGCTCTTTGGTATTTGTCCAAAGGAGTTGAAAACTTATGTTCACACAAAAACCCGCACACAGATGTTTGTAGCAGTTTTATTCATAATTGCCAAAACTTGGAAGCAACCAACATGTCCTTCAGTAGGTGAATGGATAAATGAGCCCTGGTACAGCCAGACAATGGAATATTGTTCAGCACTAAAAAGAAATGAGTTGTCAAGCCATAAAAAGACAGGGAGGAAACAAAATGCATATTACTAAGTAAAAGAAGCCAATCCGAAACGCTACATAGTATATACGATTCCAACTATATGGCGTTCTGGAAAAGGAAAAACCATGGAAATGGTAAAAATCAGGGGTTGCCAGGTGGTGGGGGTCAAGAGGAGGAGATGAATAGGTAGAAGCCAAAGGAAATTTAGGGCAGTGAAAACCCACTATCTGATACTATAATGAGGGAGGCATGTCCTTATTACATTTGCCCAAACCCAGAGAATGGACAATACCAAGAGTGAATCCTAGTATACACTATGGGTTTGGGGTGGTTAAGATATGTTAATTGTAATAAATGTAGCATTTTGTGGGTGATATTGATAATGGGGGGGCTATGCCTGTGTGGAGGGGCAGAGATATATGGGAAATCTCTATGCCTTTCCCTCAATTTTGCTATGAACCTAAAACTACTTAATACATAGTCTCAAAAATGATTGAGTATGAAATCTGTCTTCCTGCGCCTACTTCTCTTTCTTCTTCAACTCCCCATCTACCCACAGGCAGAGCACACATCAATCTCCAAGTGCCCTGTTGACTTTTTTGCTACAAGGACTTAGGTAAGGAAATGGTAACTGTCAACCCATCCTTGATCTGGCCCAGGAGTGGGGCAGGAAGAGGCCTTGATAGGATTCCATGGCATTCTCCAAAAAACCCATTCTCAAAATTCTCTCATTTTAGTTTCTTCAATGTCTGTTCAGCCTCAGATGGGAAAAGAGGACTCTTGAAGAGGCCCAAGGGAACTGGTTATGGCTCCCTTCTTTGGGACATTTGCCTTTTATCCTGCAACCTGAAACAGGTGTGCCCACTTAGTGTCTATTATATCTTGGTGCTTGGTTAAAACAGGAATTGCAACATCCCATTGAGAGGTACAACCCAAGGGGAGAATTTTGAGAATTTTGTGTGATGCTTATACTTGGATACCCCAAATCTACTCTGAGTCCTATTCCTGTTGAAACTGTCAGGTTTTCTGGATGATACAGGGAGTGAAGACAGGGCAGCCCAGCAGGTGTCTTCATGCTTGAGAGGGGGCGAGCATGGAGTTGTTCCAAAGACAATACATTCAAATGCCAAGGTAGAGGTTTCAAATACCAAAGTAGGGGAGGACTTTGGGCCTGGAGGAAATCATGTGAGTCCTAGATCGTATTCCAGCTTGAGCCCCTAAAATTCAAGTACGTGGCCGGGTGGACAGGAAGGTCTGTGACAATGAAATATGCAACAAATACACAAAATAAGATTGTGACTACCATCTGTGTAAAGAAAGGAATGTGCACCCTCCTCTGTTCATGCTTCTGGTAGACGATGTGCTCCATTTCCCGAACTTTAGGAAATCTTCAACCACAGTCACAACCACAGTCCGGATTCCTCATATGTTGGAAGTGGGGAGCGGCAGTGGGAACAGACCATGGTTCCTGAACCCATGAGCAGATAAGTCTGTCTTTGGACTACAAGCTAGGTTCCCTCCCCTCCCCAAGAAGCTGGTGACAAAATCTGGAAAGGGTCCTGATTGCCAGGAAGGTGGCTTTCACAGAGCTTGTGAAAGACCGAGGGACTCCGTGAACAAAACAGGAAGATTTGGAGGGGGTTAGGGCTTACCCCATCGAGGATACAGCCCAGGACATGACCATATTAGGACTGGCAGGACCTGGAGGCCCAGGTAAGCAAGGGACAGACCTGACCCATTCCCTCACACCTCTCTCAACTTCTCAAGCCTAGTTCATCCCTGTCTCTGGGGCGTTCATGGCAAATAGAGCAGAAATATGCAGAACCTGTTTCTTCTGCCCTTGAACCCCAAGGAACCTTGCAGACAGCACCTGGCCACTCACAGAAGAAACTTCCTGAGGCTCAGGATGGCCTTTCTAACCTCTAAAGACTCCAGGAAGACCTCAGGGGTCACACTTTGAGCCGCCCACTTGAAGGAGAAGATGAAAAATAATTGCACTCCCTCTGTGGGTTTCATCTGGGATCTGGTTGGGTCTGCAAGAGCCCCTGTGCTGAGATGGACTTGCCTAGATTTGAGATCTTGACAATTCCTACCTTAGCAGGGCCCTGGGTCACCTTCTACTTTATCCTTCAGGTTTGGTGCTAGAGCTGGTTTGGCCTACATCTCCCGATTGAATGAATGCTGTCTGTGGAGAAAATGTAGTCAGGGATCCCCAGCCCGATGTGGAGACTGCCATTGCCATCAGGTCCTCCCTAGAACACAGATACTTCTGACGGCTTAGCACCTGAATCAGGGGGCTTCGAACAGGAAGGGTCTTTTGACTTTGAGCTTGCCTGGTTCACAGTTTCATCTGACCTATGAGGAAAACATCTCAAGGGATAAAGGGATGGACCCCTCCTAACAAGAAGGTTGGGGATGGAGCCATGGTTCCAAACAGGAAACACAGGAGCCTCCTCCCCACACGGGCTCTGGGAGGATGGTACCCAAAAGCCTCAGCTGGGGTTCCTACAAGAGGCTCTACAAGCACCACAGATTTCCCGAAGGAGTTTCTGACTCTTCATTTCAAGTAATAAAGAAAAACACGGCAAAACCCACTTAAAAACAAAGGGCCCTCATTCCAAGCCTCTGAGCCCCAATGCTGAGGCCGTGTTTGAGCTTTTAAGGAATCAAAGCAAAACAAAACTATTCCATAGCCTCCAGATTTGAGGGTCGCTTTTTATTCAGGGGCCGTGCTGCCTCTCTCATCTCCAGGGTCAAAACCTGTGGGGTTTTCAATTAGGAATGTGGGCGGCTCACAGCCTTCTCCTTGGCAGGCCGTATCCCACAGCTTAATACAGGTCGGCTCAAGGGGACACTTCCATGTTTAGCTGACATTTTCCCTTCCCCAATTTGTTTTATTACTCCCAGGCTCATTTCTCGATACCCGATACTCTGTCCACCTCTGCTCTTCCTGTCATTAGCCAGCGCCCCGGGAACTTTCATCACTTTCTCCGGGCGACAGGGAGTTCACGTCCCTCCTTTCCATTATGGCTGGGAGTTGGGGGGCGGGGGCGGATGTCAGCTTTGCCCTTTCCAGAAGCAGATCTTTCTGCAGAGGACAGGACCTATGTAACAGGCTGCCTCGTGCAGAAAAATAGTCATGAGGGACCAGAGCGAAAGGGCCACATGAGGATGGGGGTGAGGATAACGGGGTTGCACGACCTTCATCCCCTGGCCCTGTCCAGGCTGGCTGGCTGGCTGGATGTGCTCTCTGCAGACCGGCGAGCTGACCCTTTGCGGGGGCAGTCTGCACAACTCTATGTTTTGCCTCAGCATCAAAGTCATTTTCCTACAACAAATTGTCTCAAAGTAACCTCTGGCTAATCTGTTTCTTCTCTGTCTGATTAAAACAAGAAACATTCCATTTTACATCACCTTATTTTTTCATGTATTCAAATTGTTTTCTTTTTATGCCTTGTAACAATAGGCAGAGCTCAGCCTGTCCCTGTCCCCGAGGGGGCCCTTGAAGCAACTGGGAAATTGTAATGTAACAATCATCCAATTCCAACTGGCTTCATTTCACTCGGCTTAAATAAGGATCTTTCCATCATTACATGTTATAATTATGTCACCACATGCTATATAATTCAAATTAGATGATGATTACATGCCATATATTAACATTAATTGTGTAACTAGACATAACCATATGTTTATATGTGGATTTAATTACCGTCTTTAAAAACCCTGCCGAAGAAGATGTAAGTAACAAATTTTTAAAAGACATAAAGTAGCAAGGAAAAACATGTTCAAATAAATATATAAAATAAAGCATATGGAGGAAATGCAAATAATTGGAATAGGCTTTTAAATTAGCATTCATTACGTACCTGAGTTTTGTGCTTTTATTTGTTAAAATCACAGGATTAGATTATGAAAGTTCAAAATAATAAAGTAGATCAGCCATAATCCCACGACATAATTCCTTCCCAGATCCTGTCCATATCCACCCATATTTGTATTTGTGGTTATAACGTCTCACAAAATTTTGGTTCTGCGTTTTCAGATGACCTCTCATAAGTGACTTTGTCTCATTTATGGCTTAGCGTTCATCAAGTACACTAACATATTAGCAGCATACTAATACGTAACAGCAATATGGTCTATCGGTTAAAAGGGCTACCTCTGAAATAAGACGGCCTGGATTTGAAGTGTCAGCTCTGCAACTTCTTAGCTTCATGACCTTAATCAAGTCCCTGAACTTGTTCATGCCTTGATATACCCATCTGAAAATTGGCAATAAGTATCTACCTCATAGATTCCTGGGAAAACTGAATGTGCGAAGTGCTTGGAAAAATGGCACGACTAGGAGTTCAATAAAGATTAAGTAGTGTTGATGAAGCATCTAGCCAGATGGGAACCATTAATTTACTTGATCGTTTTCCTATTTGGTGGCCACGTGGGTATCTCCAATTTCTGGCATCATCAGTAACACTTGAAAAGAATTGTTGTGCATATAGCTTTTCTTTGTTTCTGAGATTTTTCATGCAAATTACCATCGAACATCTGACGTACACCCATGTAAAGCTTTTTTATAACCTCATCTTAGTACAGTGTCTGGTTTAAAAGAGAATCAGCCCAACGTAGAAAAATAACAGAAGGAGGTGTAAATGTGTACTACAGTATTTTTAAAATATTCCTGATAAGCAACAAAATTTGATGCTCTCTTTTCACCAATCTACGTCCCCCCATCCTATATACACCTACCTGCCCCCGCCAAGGGTCTTCTCTTCAGCCTACTCCAATCTTCCTATTTCCCATCAATTTCTTCCACAGAAGATTTTATCATCACCTAACTTTCTGCAATGACTCTTCTGATCTTTCTAAATAGAGTTCTTATCTCATCTGAATCTAAGAGGAGCCCAGGAGTTGACTGCTGAGAGCTCTCTGGAAAGAGTCAGAGTAGAGGAGGTTGGGTGGGCCAAAGGATATTCCTCGTGCGGGGAAAAGAGGTTAAGAACATTCACGATCTATTTATCAATCCTTTTATTTCTCTATCTACACATACACATGCATACACACCTACGTACATCCTTATGTGGTTATGGTCATCCCCTTACTGCTAGTTTTTGGTATTTCTAATTGGTTTTCTTAAGGTCTTAGTGTCTAAATTATTAAGAATGTGAGAAAGTTAGTATAACACAACCCATTTAAGCTAAAACCAACATTCTTTAGTGGTCTTTAGGCACAAGGGGCTATTTCGTAGTGAATGTCTCTAAGTGTCCTATTGATTTTAATTCTCTGCCTTTTCCTTTGGGATCCTCAGAGCAGAGACACTTCATTTGTGTCTATGGATGCACAGGGTTTAGAATGAAAGGTTTAGCTTCGGTGCCTCCATGATGAGACCTACCAGTGGATCCTCCCTGTGCCACTGGGAAGCACAGTGGTGGGCATGCAGGGTTCTCATAACTCAGATAAGCTCAGGCCCGAGGCACACTGGTACATGGACAAAACTGACTGGCAGGAAACTGGAAGGAGAAGGGGGAGTGAGAGGTGACCGCGAACTAGGGAAAGTACCAATGACTTCCATGGGGAGCTAAGCTAATCCAACGAACAAACCAAAAGTAGCAAACTCAGATATAATTTGGGCAGCTGTTGGTAAGAGCAAAAAAGGGAGGGCCAACGTGATGAAGATTTTGGCAACAAAGGAGCACTGCTCCTTGAAACTACATGCAGGACCTATAGCTGTGTGCAGAATTGATCGACAGAATAGTTTTCCATTTAATTTCATTTTTTTTAATAGAAGGAAGAGGAGAGGAGCAGAGGGAAAAAGAGAGAGAGAGAATCTTAAGTTGGCTCCATGCCCAATGTGGAGCCCAATGCAAGGGTCAATATCGCCACCCTGAGATCATGACCTGAGCTGAAATTAAGAGTCGGACACTTAACCGACGGAGCCACCCAGGTGCCCTTCATTTTATTTCATTTAAATTAATTTAAATAGCCATAGTTGGCTAGTGGTTGCTATATTGGACAATACAGCTCTATAGCATGCATTATAGGAAACACCTGACAGCGGAGGGAAAGGGTGTCAGGCTCCAGCCAAGCCATCCTGGGCCTAGAGGAAACCTATGGAAACACAAAAGAATTAAGATTCTAGGCATGGGAACTATATGGTCCAGTCGCATATTGCACAGCCTAGATCACAGAGCAGAAATAAAGACAGCAACTCTTTCTCTCAAGAAGAAGACCACTTCCCAGAAGACCCTTCCCACAAGCCCCTTCCCACAAGACCACTTCCCACAAGACCACTTCCCATAAGACCCAGTCACCTTGCTAGCTCATTCCACACCATGGGCTCCCTCATCTCCTAGCTCACTTTGAAGCTCTAAACACACGAGATTGCCTTTCCTTCCTCAAGGCAATATCTAGTCCTTCACTTAGCCTCTTCTCTCTTCTTAGAATGTGTTTCCTCCCTCAGATCCTCATCTAGGTAATTCTAAACTGAGCTCACAGAAGGCTTCCAAAATAGTTCATCAGTTCATTTATTCAATGAATTCATTAAACACCTACTACGTGCTAGTCACTGAGGGACAAGTGATAAAGAGAGCAAAACCCTGCCTTCCTCGGGTTTATATTCCAGAGGAATAGACAGATATATAACAAACAGACGCCAATATAAGTAAGCTGAGGAGCTGTTACATGTTTTATGATGAAAAGACCAAGGTAAGGAATTATAGCAGAGCAGCCCAATAGAACCTTCTGTGATAATGAGAATGTTCTAGATCCATGCTTCCCAATATGGTAGCCGACAATCACACAGAGCTATGAAGCACTTACAAAATGTAGTTGATGTGACAGAATAATTTTTTCATTTTATTTAATTTTAATTATTACATTTAATTAGCCATAGTTGCCTGGCGGTTACTATATCACACAATATAGCTCAATAGCATTGAAGACTTCTCTTTGTAGGATGTAATACAAATTTATAGTTCCATATTTGTCTCTGTGATCCATTCAGGCAGGCACCATTTACATCCTGTCTGTTGATTCTCGAATGCATAACATCTCACCTTGCACATAGTAAGTGCTTGATAAAAATGGTCAATGAATGATGGAAAGTGAAAAATAGACACCTGTAACATGTCAGTTCCTCAGTAAATGGAAATGAGAATCATTCCACATCACTTAAGATAGTGAATGACATATACCCTTAATTTCTACCCTTTTAAAAAGTGGCTCAAAGATAAAATAGGCAAAAAAAATAGACAAAATCTAATGATAGTTATAGAGATACTCGGAGTTAAGTCTGGAGTATTGATTTGAGATGGAGCCAAAGAATCCAGATTCCTACACATATCCTAAGAATGCAAAAGCTTTGATGTCAAAGTGGTGCCTACTCTGAATTTCTAGAATTCTCTTCTTCTCGTTACATCTTTTATTTCCTAAAAGGCAAAATGTACCACCTAATTAGATTATTCTAAGTGTTGTAAGACATTACTCGTATTGCTTATCGAAGAATAAATAAGAACTCTGGCTGCTATGAATTTTAAGCACTTCTTCCAGTATTTACCTTGACACATTTTTAAAGATTCTTATGGAATTACTGGAGTTCCTGCCATACTCAGAATCCTTTCTGAGCTGGAGGTTATCTTTCCACAGCCATATTCACATAGAGAATCTGGAAGATTCCCTTAGGATTACTATGCAGAATTGCAGTGTATATAGTAGGCTAGAAATATTCTTGCTGGTACATCTATTTTTTACTCAATTCTTTGACTTCAATCTTTGGAAGTGTTTTCAATCTTTAAAGCAAAACCTTCAATGGTGAGAATTTAAAAATCCACAACCAAGGGGCACTTGGGTGGCTCAGTCAGTTAAGCATCTGCCTTTGGCTCAGGTCATGATCCCAGGGTCCTGAGATCAAGCCCTATGTCAGGCTCCCTGCTCAGGGGAGAGTCTGCTTCTCTTTCTCCCTCTGTCCCTGTTCATGCTCTCTCTGTCTCTCTCAAAGAAATAAATAAGATCCTTAAAAAAAAAAAAAAAGAAAAGAAAAGTAAGGGAGTCAGACTCTCTGGGTTCAAGTTTGGCTCACCTCAAAAATTAAAAAAAAATAATCCACAAGCAAGGAAATTCCTTGAAAAGTTCAGATTGCCTTCAATGAATGTTCCTCTATTATGTTAAAATAAAAAGACATTATAGAGATCACAAAAACACCTCAGGATTATTAACTCCCATCAATAAATGGCGGAACGGTTCACAAATAGGCCAATCTTTACTTTAGCTTCTTTGCATTTCCAATCCAGATTAATTCTATAATTACATTTCCCACTCTATGTAAGATGATATTCATGGATATTTCAACGAAGTCAAAGATATTGCTCATTACAATGATCTCCAAACCCCACATGGTTTTCCTTCTTTATCAGATTTGTTCCTGCCTTAAGAAAGAAACTGGTCGTCCGGATTTGACACTGTAGGGCTGTATTTCTTTCAGTACCTTCTTTTCTTGATTGCCTGGATCTGATACTGAGGGCAGATGATTGTTTATCTGCCTGAGTACAGAGGGTAATTGCTTTTGGCACTTCATTTGTACTCTTGTCGGATCTGATCACATTACAGCCTTGACTCCCTCTTTGGTCTGTACATTGCAAAAATGCTTGGCTATTTCCAGCTTTACCCGCTCATCGCTGTTCTGCACTTTCAAACATTTTTAAAAAAACATTTTAAAGATATTTTATTCACTTTTTTGAGAAAAAGAAGGAACAGGTGGAGAAGCAAACTCTCCACTGAGCAGAGAGCCCGACATGGGGCTCGATCTCAGGGCTCCGGGATCATGACCTGAACAGAAGGCAGAAGCTTAACAGACTGAGCCATCCAGATGCCCTCAAACACATTTCTGGACCCTACATTTCCACAACTTTTCCTCATTGCGGTGCGCATTGAGAATGGCTACTCAGGTTGGATAATGGTTTTCCAACATTTTAAAAACACACCCGCAGTTCAACAGCCTTCTGAAAGAAAGTTTAATGGCTTGTTTCTTTTTTTTTACCATGAGACTGCTGGACAGCCTTATGGAAAGGTTATGGCTATATATGCTTAATTCCACCTGTACAAATTCAGAACCGGAGGGATTCTGCAAACCACTGGGAAGAATGCCTACCGTACAGGGCATTGCATAGGGATTCAGACATAGAGCCCAAACTCTATGGGATTGATTTCTTGCTGTACTGCTTAGTACATGTACAAGCACTGGCCACTTGTTAAGACTTGTCTGACTCAGTTTCCCATCTGTTATATAGAAGTAAGCATGGTACTTAACCCACAGGATTGTTAAGGGGAGTCCATGAGTTTTTTTACCCAGAAAGGACTTGAATATGGCATTGAATAGATGTGTGACCCATAGTAACTGCTTCCTAAATATTTCTGTTAGAGACGCTGGGTCTCAGTTTTCTGCTTCCACGCCTCCAGCCTTAACAGCGAATTGTCATTTCTCATGAGTTTGTGGGTCGGCCTGGTGGTTTCCTCTGCTGGTGCTGCGAAGGTTCACTCCTGACCAGGGGCTCAGCCCGGGATATGGCAGGGTTGGCCCAGATGGCTGAACCCCTAACATGCAGTCTTTCCTTCTGGACTTTTCACACACCACAGTTGTCTCAGAGACCAACACATGAGAACAGAAGCCACAAAGCCTGGGTGTCACACAGTACTCCTGAAATGCATTCTCTCAGTCTCAGCGGGGGCCAGAATGAGCACAGATTCCCGGGAAGAGGAAACATCCCATTGCAAAAGAGACATGCACAAAAAGATGGGTAGAATTCCTGCAGCTGCCTTTGTTTTTGGTAAAGGTTTTATTTATTTATTTGACAGAGAGAGAAAGAGAGCACAAGCAGTGGGAGCGACAGGCAGAGGGAGAAACTGGCTCTGTAATGAGTGGGGAGCCCGACATGGGCCTCGGTCTCAGGAACCTGGGATCACAACCTGAATCAGAGGCAGATGCGTAATGACTGAGCCACCCAGAGGTCCCCTGCAGCTGCCTTTGTAATGCCTCTGCAAGACTTCGGTGGCCCCAAATCTCCATTGTATACCTATTCTCAAGGCTCTAGAGGTTGAAAACTGAAGAGCCACCCATAGAGGGCGACAAACGTTACCTCTTATAATGCACTCAATCCCATCACCCTCTCCCTGGACCGCTCATTATATCCTGACCATCACTATGATCCAACATTGTTCATGCATCGCCAAAACCATATACAACCGGAGCCACAGCCTTGCCACCTGTGGGTGTGACTGATGGCCAGAGTCACAGAGAGATAACTCGCCTCCCCCAGAGTCAGACTTCATTATTAGCAGAACTTGAACCCAGGTCTCTTCATTGCCACTTGTAGCTTCTCTTCAACATGACAAAATTATGTCTGTTGCACATTTTCACGGGCCCAGAGAAAGATTTTCTTTTCTCCAAGTTCAAAATTTATAATAGAGAAATCGAGTCAAATTGGGGCCAAGCCCAGTACTTTCCACATCGCATGTAGGCATGGTGGAGAGTCAATAAATATCGGTTTCAACCAAATGAACACTGGGATTTTGAGAATCAGGGAATCTCTCGTCCCATCCTGCTTCTCGCATGTTCCTGAGCTGGGTCACCCTTCAGATGTGTCCTGCGTGGGCCTTCAAATGGTGGTGAGGTGTCTAAGGTTTCACAGTGATGCCACTACTCAGTTATCTTAGATTTAGTTGGGAGGAAAAGCACCATTTCAGATAATAATATTAGCATATGCATAGAACTTTTGATCTTCAAACCTCTTTAAAGGCATTAGCAAATTAACTTTCCCAGAATTCTCAGGAAGCAGGTAATTATTTTTACAGCTGGAGAGAGCGAATCTGACTATGCAGTTGACCTACAAATGCCTCCCAACGAAGCAACACCTGTCAGAGCCAAAATCCTCTCCAAATGTTGCTTTTGGTTCACGGGCACATTTAATTATAGCACCTGCCGTTGCGCCCAGATGATTATGATGCGATTTCGTCTCAGCAGCACTTATGGGAAGTATTAATTATAGACCCAGCACTCTTTAGAGTTCTAATTGGATGTGGTGGGGAATTGATAAAGAACACCATTAGCTACTGAGACCAACCAGGGATACGTGGAGAAATGACCGAGTTCAGGCTTGGTAACAGTATGGTTTGAGCCTGGATCATCTACAGAGCGCTCAGGGGCTGATGCAGACATGTCCAAAGGAAAAGGATCTAATGTTTCCTATGAATTTCAGGATGGCCTTACACAGTTATAAAGATATCTTCTGGTGTTTGACAGAGATGCCATTACATATATTGATCGATTTGGAGAGAGTGGCCATCTTAAAATACTGAACCTCCCAGTCCATGAACACAGACTGTCTCTCTCTTTATCCAGATCTTTCATTCCTTGGAGCAATGTTTTGGGTTTCCAGTGTACACATCTTACACTTCTCTTGTTAAACCTATACCTAAATGATAGTTTTGGTTTTACTATAAGTGGCATTTTTTATCTCATTTAATTTTTGGATTGGGTATTACTAACATATAGAAATACAATTTTTTTTATATAAATTCACCTGGTATTCTGTAACTTTCCTGCATTTGTTTATACATTCTAACAGTTTTTTCCAGTAGCTTCCTTACGCTGTTCTACTTGTAGAATCACGTTATCTTTGAACAAACAATTTTCTCCTTCCTTATGAACCAGATACCTTCAAATTCTTTTTGTTCTTGTTTTATGGTGTTGAATGGAAGTGATGTGTATGAACATCTTTCCCTTACTCCCATAATTAAAGGCAAACATTTAATATAAATGATTTTTATAATATATATATTATATATAATATATATAATATAAATGATTTAATATAAATCATCATTCATATAATATAATATAAATGATTTAATATAAATTTATAAATTTATAAATGATTTAATATAAATATAAATATAATATATATAATATAAATCATTTATATTTATGAATGATTTAATATAAATCATCAAATATAAATATAAATATTTAATATAAAATTTTATTATATAAATATAATATAAATGATTTAATATAAATATAAATATAAAATTCATATAATATTATATTATATATATTGTAATATAATATAAATGATTTAATATAAATAAACATAAATATAAATTTAAAAAAATTATACTGGTATCATAGAATGAGTTGGGAAGTACTCTTCTCTTCTAATATCTACAAAGTCTTTGTGAAAGCTTGGCATTATTTCTTCTTTCGTATTTGATAGAATTCACCAGTGAAACCATGTGACCTTGTGCTTGAGCCTAAAGCAGGGCTTGATTTCAGTAGATCAGGGCCTGAGCCAAAATCAAGAGTCAGATGATTAATTGACAGAACCACCTATGGTCCCGTGGGACGCATTTTAATTGCTAGTTAAATTTCTTTACTTGCAGAGATCTATTTAGACCTTTAAAATTTACTGGAGTCAATTTAATAATTTGTATCTTTGTAGGAACTTGTTCATTTCATCTAAGTTATCTAATTTTGTGTCACAAATGTGTTCATAATATTCCCTTATTAGGGGTGACTGGGTAGCTCCATCGGTTAAGTGTCTTTCCGCTCAGGCCATGATCCTGGATCCCAGGATGGAGCCTTAAGTAGGGCTCTGTACTCAGCGGGGAGTCCACTTCTCCTTCTCTCTCTGCCTCTCCCCCACTTGTGCTCTCTCTCTCAAATACATAAATAAAATCGTTTTTTAAAAAGTATTCCTTTATTATACTTCTAATTTTTGTAAGGCAGTGACGATGTCTTAAAATGAAAGAGAATTTCATTGAAGATTTTGGTAAACTGTGTTTTTTCTCTTACTTTCTTGATCAGCCTAGCTAAAAGTTGGTCAATTTTGTTGATTTAACTTTTGCTTTTATAGATTTTATCTACTCTGTTTTCTGTCTCACTGCGTTTTACTCTGGTCTTTACTAGTTCTTTCCTTCTACTCTCTCGAGTGTGTTTTGTTTTGTTTTTTTTTTTTTGCTTTTAATCAGTTCTTTTTCAGATTCTTAAGGTAAAGCTTGGTTTATTGACTTGAAAACTATCTTTTTCTCAGACATAGATGTTTAAAGACACACATTTCCCTCAAAGCACTATTTACTTGAGTTCCATAAATTCTAATATAATGAGGTATCAGTTTAGTCCCTTAAACACATCTTTACATTTCCTTTGTGATTTCTTCCTTGACCCATGTGTTATTTAGGTTTTTGTTCGTTTTGCAAACTTTTGGTGGTTTTCCAGATTTTGTTCTGTTATGGATCTTTAATTGTGGATCAGAGAAGATGCTTTGTATGTCAGTTGTTTTAAATGTATTGAAAGTTATTTTGTGATAGCTTCTCTAGGCTGAAAAAACATTCCGTATGCACTTAGGAACACTGTGTGTTTCGCGGTCATCTGGTGGAGCGTTCCGCGTATGTTAGTTAAGGAAGTTAGTTGATAATGTGGAGTGTTTAGCCAGCTGATTTCCTGTCCAGCTCTTTGATCAATTGCTGAGATTAAGGTAATAACTCTCCAACTGTTATTGCTAATTTGCCTAATTCCCTTTTCAAATTTTTGTTCCATGTATTTTAGAGTTCAGTGGTTAGGTTCGTATGCATTTATAATTTTTTTTTAATCATCTTCATGTATTGTGGCTTTTCTTATTTTAAAATACCTCTCTTTGGCTCTAGTAATATTTCTTATTTTAAAGATTTTTTAAAAATCTGATATTAACACAGCCACTTCAGTGTTCTTAAGGCTACTGTTTGTATGGTTTATCTTTTCCCATCATTTTACTTTCTATCTATATTTTTTATATTTAAAGATTTGTCTTTTTTTTAAGTGCAATGCTTATTACTTTTACATTTAATGGAATGGTTGGCATGGTTAGATTCACATCTGCCATTTTGCTGCTTGTTTTCTGTTTATCTCATGTTTTTATTTTGTTCCCCTGGTTCTTGTATTTGGGTTAAATATTTTTAGCATATCCTTTTAATTTCTGTCTTGATTTTTTTCAACTATATTTTTTAGCTATTTTTTTATTGGATATGCTAGGGATTACAGTATACATCATCTCACAATCTCCTTAAAAATAATAATAATAACTTATTTCTGATAAAATATAGTAATCTTGCTCTCCTATATCTCCTGTTCTTCTACTTTCCCTTGTGTTATTATTGTCATATGTATTATGTCCATATATGCTAAAAATCAACAATATAGTGTTATATTTGTGCTTTATACAATTTTAAAGAATTAAGAAATAAGAAAAATATTTTTGTCAGGTCTTCTGTATTTGTCTACATATTTATACAATAAAATCCAAAATATATACATTTAAAAAACGAGACAATCCAATTAAAAAAAGGGCAGAAGATCTGAATAATCATTTTTCCAAAGACCACATCCAGATGGACAACAAGTACCTGAAAAGATGCATCACTAATCATTAGGGAAATGCAAATCAAAACCACACAGTGAGATGTCACCTCACATCTGTTAGAACGACTCTTATCAAAAAGACAAGATATCACAAGTGTTGGACTGGATGTGAGGAAAGGGAATGATTGTGCACTCTTGGTGGAAATGCAAATTGGTGCAGCCACTCTGGAAAACAGTACAAAGTTTCCTCAAAAGCTTAAAAATGGAAATATTATATGATCCAATAATCCCACTTCTGGATATTTATCTGAAGAAAATGAAGATATCAACTCAGAAAGATATGTGCAGCCCTTTGTCAATTACTTACTATAGCCAAGATACCAAAACAAACTAAGTGTCCATCTGTGAATGGCTGAATAAAGAAATTGTTTTACATATATAATACTATATATAATATATGAAATATTTTATCTATTTATCTATAATGGCATATTATTCAGCTATAAAAATAATGAAATCTTGCCATCTGCAACAACACGACGGACCAGAGGGCATTATGCTAAGTGAGATAAGTTAAACAGAGAAAGATAAACATCATATTATCGCACTTATACGTGAAATCTAAAAAACAACACCCAAACAAGTTCATGAGTTGAAAGAACAGATCGGTGGTTGCCAGAGGTGGGGAGTAAGGAGTGGAAGAAATGAGTGAACAGGTTTTTTTTTTTTTCAGTTTAGATAAATGATTTTAATTTTAAATATTAAATTTTAAATTTTTAAAAATAATTTTAAATTGTTATAATTTTAAAATAATTTTAAATGTTATAAAATAATTTTAACATGTTATACAATTTTAAATAATTTTAAAATGTTATAATTTTAAATAATTTTAAATGTTATAAAATACTTTTATAATTTTAAATAATTTTAAAATATTTTTATTTTAAAATAATTTTAAAATATTTTTATTTTAAAATAATTTTAAAATGTTATAAAATACTGCATGTGACAGGGGTTCCTGGGTGGCTCAGTGGGTTAAAGCCTCTGCCTTCCACTCAAGTCATGATCCCAGGGTCCTGGGATTGAGCCCCGCATTGGGCTCTCTGCTCAGCAGGGAGCCTTCTTCCTCCTCTCTCTCTCTGCCTACTTGTGATCTCTGTCTGTCAAATAAATAAATAAAATCTTTAAAAAAAATACTGCATGTGACATACTCCCATTTATATAAAATTATTTTTCTACATATCTATATGTCTACATAAGCATAAAGAATTCTGGAAGAATGTTCACAAATGACTTATGATCATTGTCTTTGGTTACTGATTTAAGTAATTAAAAGAACAAAAAAGAAATAAAAGATAAGTGGTATTATTTTGTTTACCAAATTGGTGAAGATGTAGTTCTTTTGGAACTTGTGGGGAAGTTAATATTCATGAGTATGATTGCAAGTTGAAGTCAAAGTACGCTATATATAATACTGTCAGTTTTGAATTGTTTTGAAATAATATCCTCATAGAAAATAGAAAGAGGTGGGCTTTATTTGGAATCTTCTCATCATGATAATGCATTTTATTGATTTATTTGTTTTGATATTCAACAAATAGATGTATTACCTGTTCTGTAACAAGCAGTACTTACAACTTATTTGACAATTCTGAGCTCCTCTGAAGTTAAGGAATCCTTATATAAACATTATTATTTAGGGTTATTATTATGATAACTTTATGAGCTTTAGGTAATTGAAAAAAAAAAATTTCCAAAAGCTTGTTGTAGCTTTACATTTAAGTCTAAAGATGTCAGCTATGTAAATAGAGTTAAACACTGGAAATGGTCTGTACTCCACAGAGCTGTGTGCTCAAGCTGTAGGCTAGCGATTTTCCTCCAGGAAGGGTTGGATATGTATTATATACATCACTGTAGAATTACTGATGAAAGCAAATAAGGGTTTTTGAGACACTGCGGAGAGGGTGAATAGGAAGATAATTGATGAATGAGAATTGTTCGGAGTGAGTCATTATGCCTAACCTGAAATAAAAGATAACGAGAGAATTTTAAAAGGCAGGAAGTACTCGGGAGAAGACGGACAGATGGACTTGTCCAGTCAGAGATGGAGACATTAAAGATAGGCTGAGCTCAACTTGGAGCTTATAGCCCTAAATGGTGCACCCCCAACCTCCCAGTGCTATTGTATCCAAAAAGCAAGGTTTTACAGCTCAGCCTTTGGAAGAGAAACTTTACTGCTTTCTCATGGGTAAAGACTATTCAAATGATTGATTTGGTAACTTCTTTTGGGGGGAGGATTTATTTTGGCTTATTATTTTCCAAAACTACATAAAGATTCTTCATACAGGTATAGACAGATGTACATTTTTTTTTTTAATTTTAAGAACTGAGCATGTGTGTTTTCAGGATGGTAAGGAGAATTACACATCTAGAGTATTGAGTATATGTTGAAAATGGTGGGAAACAAAATTCATGGGACAGGGTGAAGGAATAATGAAGTCAAAGAATCCCATGGGTTTTCAAATGTAGGTGTTAAATCCGGAGTCCTGATATAAAGGGAAAAGTCAGCATGAAGACTCTGTTGCTTAAATTTATTTGATAAAAGTGGTTTGTACTAGAAAATGAGCCAGCAGTAAGATAAAGATAGTGAGCCTTAAGTATGGACAAGGAGAAAGACCAGGAAGTTCAATGGTCTGGAAATAAGACTCAGAAATGAGAAGAAAGTCCTTCTCCCTTTTTGCTTCATCTTATCCAAAAAGTAGTGATCCTAAGGGTTCATGAAAAATCCAGGTTTCTATTAAGAAATGGGGAGAAAAATAGTTTTAGGCTAACGGGATATTTGTACATAACTAAGGAATTTTAAAAATCACAATGGAAAGTTAATGGCTAAGTGTTTAGTTTCTTGGCTATCACTAAAATTTGAATTTTTCCAAATAAATTTAGTTCTTACCCTGACCCATATGAATATAATCAATTAATTCAGTTTCCTGTATTACTTGTCACTCTTTTATTATGTCTCTTTCCTATACATGAGAACCTCACTCAGTCATGGGCTCATATTACTGTTGTCTTTTTCATGAACATTTTCTCATGTCAAGTCAGAAAAACCTTCTCCAGGCCAAACCAACAAAGACCACAAAAGTCTTTGGTGTGCCAGAAGTTACTCTCTCTGAGTCCCCCACATATAGGTTTATGGATCGACTATAATGAGAAGTAGAAATCATCTTATATTAGATAACCATAATAATACATTTAAAATACGGTCTTAAAAGTTTGATTTGTTATATAATTTATACATATTTATTTGGCATATACTGTGTTTTATGCAAAGCTCCTAGAATATACTTCCTACTCACAATGAGATAATAATAATTGCATAATAAAAATAATGGCCTGTCCATTAGCACTGATAACTCACTCATTCCTACCATCTATAACTTGTCTTTACCCATGTGCTACATACCATTCAGATACTGGGTAGTTTGTGAAAGGTAGGATTTCCGAAAACATAGATGACAGGAGTGGTTATTACCAATACATATAATTTTACATATTTTTTCCTTTCTGTTTGTGTCTGTGGTCAATTCTTAGTATTTGCAATAGAACTGAACATAATTAAGAGATTACAGTTTCTGGTTAGAACATGAATACATGGTGTCCACCATTTGGAAGGTTCTAGTTACAAGCTGCTCTTGGTTCCATTTCTGGTTCACTAAGCATGGAAGAGATACGCACAACACCAGGCAATAGTACATCTTGCATTTCATCTATCCCAGCCTTCCTGCCTGAAATGTAGCTCTCTGCTTCTTTAGCTCCCTAAATATATCACGCCTGGCTCTGTATTTTAGGATTAAATATTGACGCCTTTTCTTGCCCATCTGTCAAATTGAATGGCCCCTTCATACTTCCCCCTTTAACTTACTGACTTTCGTTTTTTACTTGACTCTACTTTGTAAAGACCATGGTTTTGGTGAAACATAGCCCTTGCCTTGACTTTATAGAGGATATGACAGACTAGTCACCACCTTTCCCTAAGTCTGCCAGTCAAGGCAAGGAATTCAGAAAAAGGAGACAAGCAAGATGATTCAAATATTTTAGTTTGTCTGTGGGAGACACATCTAGCATAGATGTTTTAAATGCACCAGTCCATGGCTCTTGAAATGATAGTCCTTTAAGATGATTTACGTTCTAAATTCCTTTTCATCCATGGTTGATGAAAATTATCATTTATGATTCAAGCTAATAAGGTTTTCCATTGTAATAGCCAGTTTCACTTGGACTTGTAAATTTAATAGAATCCATCTGTCATATTTAGTCAATCCTGCCATATTTGCCTTCCAGTAGAAACAATAACCAATTTGCCTCCCTTCTCTTCGTGAATTTAAAACCAATTGGTCACAGTATCCAAAAATTAGTAATACAAAGCCAGCTAAATTGTAAAGATTAAATAAAGTTGATTCTTGCTCTTGAGGTACCCTAAAACTCTTTTCATGAAAACCCTTTTACTTTTTGAAATAGATATATATTTGAAATATATATCTATTTCAAAAAGTTATATATATATATATGTATATATTTATATAGTCCTCAAGCCATGGAAATTCATTTTAATTTTAATATAATCTGTTTCTCTAAGAGAAGCAGTACTCAATTTAAGCATTTGGGAGTAGAAGTTGAGGCTAGACACAGGGGATATTCTTTCAAATTATGCCCTGAGCAAAAAGAGTTCATTCCTATCATTAGTCAGTAACACTTATGTTTGTTATTCATTGCCTTAAAGAGACCTGGGAACAGAAACAAGTGTGGCCCTTTAACTACAGAAAACACTTTTCTTTTGTAATTGTTTAAGAGAAACAGGAAATGCAAAACAAAACAAAACACAAAAAAACCCCACAAGTGAATTGGTTAGCTGAGCATAAGGTGAGGTATGAAAAGAATAATGTCTAGTTCTTATGGAATATATTATAATCAGAAAACATTTTAGATGCTTGTATGTGTGCAGGCACTCGTGGAATCATACAGCAATCTGTGATGTAAATATAAATACCATCCCCATTTCCTAGCTCTGAAATGAATTCATGGAGATGTGAAAATAGTAACATTTCCTGAGCATTTACTACATAGCAGGCATCATGATGATTGCTATGTATGAAATAATCTAGTTCTTGGATAGTTAATACTGTTTATGGTGTATGGTTTATAGATGTGGTGATGTTAAGTAAATTGTCCAACGATCATAAAGCAGTAGAGACTGTGACCTCCTAGAACAGTGTAGATGTCTTGCACTTAACCATTTTGATGTACTGATGGAAGACAGGAGAATTGGACTTAATATTTAATGATAATCCAAAGGTAGGTCAAGTTTATAAGTGAGAAAAATAAAATACACATAATGTATGACTTATGGAACAGGAAGTAGTCATCTTTGGTTAAAACAAATGTATATTCATATGTATTTACTTACACGCTAGTATATGTTTTTTCTGCTTACCAATTATTAGAAAGTCAATTAAATAGAGTCTTATCTCCATCTTTTGTGAAGGATAGACCTATTACACCTTGAGTGGAGGACATTTGAGATGAGGTATTCACCAACTAATAATGAGACCCTGGGATAATTAATCACAGGACTGGTGGCTCTGGGAAGCAAGCACGGCAAGGCCTAGGAAACAAGAAGAGTGGATAACCCTTGGGTCTTCAGTGGACCTGACAAACCAAAGAGCTTCCAGAACAAAAATCAAGCCTCTTTTCCTATCGTTAGCCTGGCTGCTAGGCAATCAGTTCCCATCAAATTACTTAGCCTATCTCCTGCTCTCCAGGCCATGTGGATTCAATTTTCCTCATATGAGTTTGCCGAGAGCAAAAGCAGAAATCCCAAAGGACTCTTTCTTAAACAAAAGAAGATTTATTACTTTTAACTGAAAGGGTATTTGTTATGGTTGGAATTGTGTGTGTGTCAGCTAGAAGGATGATGGTCCTGGCTGTTCACTGGAAGGTTCTTGAGCAGCTCCAAGCCACTCTTCCTCCTGTTACAGCATTTCAGTTGTTATAGGTCTAGCAGCTGACCTCCAGAGTCCTGCCCAGAATAGAAAACCAGAGGTCAGAGCTCTATGGTGAGGTGGCACATGGACGTATAGGTTCTGACTCTGGCAATCCCAATCATTTTCCTCACAGCTCTACAGCTCAGAAAGGCTCACTCAGTTTCTACTGCTAAGTCCCAGCATACAAATATTTGTTCCTTCAGTCCCTGCGAAAGGTGTTGGCAGTGGGGCAGTCAACTCTTGGCTGGATTTCAGGTAGCAGGGCATGTCTGGGATTGGATGCCCCTGCTATGGATCAAAGGGTGTCCTCCTCAAATTCATACATTGAAGTTCTGATTTCCAATGTGACAGTTGTGGAGAGAGGGTGTTTATGAGGTAATTAAGGTTAAATGAGGTCATAAGGATGGGGTCCTAATCCAATAGGAATGGTGGCCTTATAAGAAAAGGGAGAGGGAGAGAGTGAGCTCTCTCCAGAGGGACAAACCAAGGAAAGGCCATGTGAAGACATAGTGAGAAGGTGACCATCCGGAAGCCAGAAAGAGGGCTTCACCAGAAACTGAGTCACAGTGACACCTTGATTAAATCTGAAGTCAGGGAATGAATGAGTTCACTCAGGGGAGCAGACAGGGAGGCAGAAAGAAAAACAGTAGAAAAAAGACTAACAGAGCTGAAGGAGCAGACAATGATGGATATTGTCAAGTAGGACATAGGCCAGGTAAGATAAGGAATGAAAATTAACCAACCTATGTTGGTTAATGACCTTGACAAGAGCATTTTCATTGGAGTTTTGGGGACAAAAACCTGAATGCAATGAATTCAGGAGATAATGGGATGAAGAAATTAGAAAGGACAAGTATAGATGAAAGTTTAAGTATTATTATAGAGGGGGGCAGAGGAATGGCACAGTCACAGAAGAGAGAAGGGGGTAGGAGAAGTAAAATTAAATTTTTGTGCTAATGGTAGAGAAAGATGTGAGAGTAATGTCTTTATTTTTGTGAAAATTTGGCTTTTGCTAGGAGCACAGACATTTTCATCCAGAGTAACAGAAAAGCTGGGTCTGAGGGTTTTGGGCACAGATGGGCAGGGATGATGGGAACACATGTACAGAGGTAATCCTCTGACCGTCTTTTTGCTCCAAAAAATAGGAGGCATGTCATTGTTTGAGAGTTAAGAGTGATCAAATCTGTTGGGGTTTGAGGAGAGAGGATCAGGTCTGATATACCTGGGGAAGGAGGCAGTGGGAGAGCAGAGGAGCAGGGGAATGAATGAGTATCAGGCAACATTAATTGGCTCACTGGAAGATGGTCAGGGTTTGTAATGTTACCAGTAAAGCACTTTTTATTAACATTTATATTTAGCCCGTGTCAACTGCAAGATGATGGCAATGTGAAAGGGCTCAATAGTTAAATCAAGTTTTACAAATGATAGCACGTGGGCACATGAGAATATAATGACATTCTTGACAAGATGGTAAAACACGGTTGTTACCACTGGGGAGGTGTAGACTCTAGGAGCACTCAACTACCAAATCCAGATAAACACATTATGAGAAAATGAAACCTTAGGCCAATATTCCTGGTGAACATAGATACAAAAATCCTCAACAGAGGGCTAACAAAACAAATTCAAGAGCACATTAGAAGGATCATACACTATAAATGCTCAACATCACTCATTATCAGGGAAATACAAATCAAAACCACATTGAGATGCCCATCTCACAGTGGTCAGAATGACTAAAATTAACAGCTCAGGAAACAACAGATGTTGGAGAGGATGTGAAGAAAGGGGAATCCTCCTACACTGCTGGTGGGAATGAAAACTGGTGTAGCCACTCGGGAAAACAGTATGGGGGTTCCTCAAAAAGTTAAAAATAGAGCTACCCTATGACCCAGCAATTTCACTACCAGGTATTTATCCAAAGGATACAAAAATAGTGATTTGAAGGGGCACACGCACCCCATTGTTTATAGCTGCAAAGTCCACAGTAGCCAAAATATGGAAAGAGACCAGATGTCCACTGATGGATGAGTGGATAAAAAAGATGTGGTATATATATATATATATATATATATATATATATTCACACACACACACACAAACACACACACACTCGTGCACACGCGCGCGCACACACACACACACACACACACACTGGAATATTATTCAGCCATCAAAGAGAATGAAATCTTGCCACTAGCAACAACATGGATGGAACTAGAGTGTATTATGCTAAGCAAAATAAGTCAGTCAAAGAACGAAAAATACTGTATGATTTCACTCATATGTGGAATTTAAGAAACGAAACTGATGAACACAGGGGAAAGGAAGGAAAGATAAAATAAGATTAAAAACAGAGAGGGAGACAAACCATAAGAGACTCTTAACTATAGAGAACAAACTGAGGGTTGCTGGAGGGCAGGTTAGTGAGGGGATGGGGTAGTAATAAGTATTAAAGAGGGAACTTGATGTAATGAGCACCGGGTGTTATAGGCCACTGAAATTAATAATACACTATATGTTAACTAATTTCAATTTAAATAAAACAAAACAAAACAAAAAAGTATCATACACCATGGCCAAGTGGGATTTATCCCTGGGAAGCAAGGACAGTTCAACATATATGAATCAACATTAACAGAATAAAGGATAAAAATCACATGATCAACTTAATAGATACAGAAAAAGTATTGGACAAAATTTAACACTCTGTAATGTTAAAAATTCCCAGCAAATTAGGTATAGAGGGAACTTACCTCAGCACAATAAAGGCAATATGTGAAATACAGCTAATTTTATACTCAGTGGTGAAACGCTTTTTCCTCTAAGATCTGGAACAAGGGAAGAATACCCACTCTTGCCACTTCTAGTCAACATTGCTCTGGAAGTCCCAGCCAGACCACTTAGGCAAGAGAAAGAAAGAAAAAGCAGCTGAATTAGAAAGGAAGAAGTAAAATTATCTCTGTTTGCAGATGACATGATTTTTATTTAGAAAACCATAAAAACTCCATACACAAAAATCTGTTAGCATTAAGAGCAAATTCAGTAATGTTATAAACTACAAATCATTACGTTAAAGTCAGTGACATTTTTATTTTTTTAAAATTTTTATCTATTTTTTAAAAATTTCTTTTCAGTGTTCCAGAATTCATTGTTTACACACCACACCCAGTGCTCCATGAAGTACGTGCATTTCTATACACTAACAACAAACTGTCCAAAAGGAAATTAAGAAAACAATCCCATTTATGTTAACATAAAAAGAATAAATGGAACAAGACAAGAGAGCCCAGGAAAAAAAAAGCCTATGTGCATAGAGTCAACTGATTTTCAACAAGGGTGCCAAGAACACACCACAGGGAAAAAAGAGTCTCTTCTGTAAGTGGTGTAAAGAAAACTGGATAACCACATGCAAAGGGATTAAAAATTGGACCCTTAACTTACACGATACATAAAAATCAACTCAAACCTGGATTAAAGGGGTACCCAGATAGCTCAGTTGGTTAAGCACCCAACTCTTGATCTCAGGGTCCTGAGATCAAACCCTGCTTTGGGTTCCTTGCTGGGCATGGAACTGGAGGCTGTTTAAGATTCTTTGTCTTGGGGCACCTGGGTGGCTTAGTGGGTTAAACCTCTGCCTTCGGCTCGGGTCATGGTCTCTGTCCTTGGATCAAGCCCCACATCAGACTCTCTGCTCAGCAGGGAGACTGTTTCCGGCTCTCAGACTGCCTCTCTGCCTACTTATGATATCTCTCTCTGTCTCTCTCTCTCTCTGTCAAATAAATAAAATCTTTTTAAAAAATTTAAAAATTAAAAAAAAAGAAGATGCTTTGTCTTCCTCTTCCTCTGCCCCTGCCCCTCCCCCTCCAGCTTGCACGTGCTCTCTCACTCCCTCTCTTAAAAAAAAAAAAAAAAAAAGAAGGATTAAAGATTTAAACATAAGACCTTTAACCATAAAGCCCCTGGGGGGGAAAAAAAACATAGGGAAATATCTTCTTGACATTGGCCTTGGCAGTAATTTCTTGAATATGACACCAAAAGCACAGGCAGTAAAAGCAAAAATAAACAAGTAGGATTGCACCAAACTAAAAAGCTTTTGCACAGTAACAATCAACAAAACAAAAAGGCAATCTACAAAATGAGAGACGATATTTACAAGCCATAAACTTGATAAGAGTTAACATCCAACATTTATAAGGAACTCCTACAACTCAACAGCAAAAACAAACAAAATAAGAATCTGAGTAAATTAGACTAAGTACTTTAAAAGACATTTCTCCCAAAAAAGCATAAAAATGGTCAAGAGACATGAGAAAAAGCTCAACATCTCTAGTTATGAGGGAAATGTAAATCAAAACCCCAGTGAGATGTCACCTCCAACCTGTTAATGGCTATTATCTAAAGTAATAATAATAAGAAGAAAAAGTGTTAGCAAGGAAGTGGAGGAAAATGAAATCTTATACACTATTGGTGGGCATGTAATTTTGTGCAGTCCTTATGAAAAAGTATGGAGTTTCTCAAACAAATTAAACATAGAACTCCCATGTGATCCACCAGCCCACTTCTGAATATATATACAAATTTATTAAAAGCAGGATTTTGAAGAGATACTTGCATTCTCATTATTCCCATTTTGCGTTGCTGCATTATTCACATTAGCCAAGACATGGAATGATGAACGGATAAACAAAATCCGGTATTTACATACACTGGAATTTCATTCAGCCTTAAAAAAGAAGGTAATCCTGAAATTTGCAACAACATAGATGAAATCTGAGGGCATTATGCTACATAGATTGTCAAACACCAAAGGAAAAATACTACCTAATGCCGCGTATATGAGGAATCTGAACTAGTTCAACTCATAGACGCAGAATAGAATGGTGATTGCCACTGGCTGGGGGATAATAGGGAGGAGTAGCCAAAGGTCCAAAGTTTCATTTATATAGAATGCAGAAGTCCTGGAGACCCACTGTGCACATTATTGTCTGTAATAAGTAATACTATATCATAAACTTTAAAATTTGCTAAAAGGGTAAATCTTACTTGAAAAGTTCTTATCACACACACATAATAATAATAAAGAAAGAAAGTGGGAGAATATTTTTGGAGGGGATTTGATATGTTTATAGCATAGATCGTGGTAATGTTTTCACAAGTGTATATCTGTCTCCAAAGTCAACAAACTGTATATGTTAAATATGTCCCAAGAATACTATATGTGCTTTCACTGGCCACTAGTGATCAGTTATTTTAAAGACAGTTTAACATCCTGGATTATTGGAGGAAATACAAAATAAAAAGGAATAATGAAATATAGGACTCTACTAATATCACATTTAGAATACAACTGTTCTTTCTCCGTTGTAACAAAAAAAAAAATTTAAGTAATGAAATTTTTTCTTTATTCACAATTTCTTTCTCTGAAGAGTGTTTTTATCCCATTTCTTTGTTCCTTTTCATATACTGTTATCGTTTTCCATTTACAAATATGTGATTGTTTAAAATTTTCTATCTCCTTTAAGCCTTAACAAATGAATTTAATTTTATGAAATTCTATATCAGTGTGTCAGTTACTATACTGGAGAATTAGTTCATCTATCAATTAGTTGGTAAAAAATGACATTTCTGGGAATATACTGGATCTTCCAGACAGATTTTTGTGTTCCCATCACAACCCTGTTTATTCTTACTCTGATTGGTTGGAAAGAACATGAATGTCTCTTAATTTACAATGCTGGCTTTCCTTTTGCACTCCCCAGGGTCTCATTTCTCCCAAACAATTCTTTCAGCTGCATATCATTGAGCAATAGAAACACTATAGATAATGGAAAGATCCACAGCAAGGCTGGCTGCTTGCCTCATTTGAGGAAATCATATTGGACCATGCAGCATTGCTGAACCAGATGTCCTCTGCTAATACATTTATAAAACTATGGTCCAGTGAGATCCTGTAAGAAAATCAGCTAGAGGCTGGACCAAAAGAAGGAACAAATACGTACAAAGTAAACTCTCTGTGGTTATGTTTTAAAGAACATAAAACTAAAACATTTTTAAGTTCACAATTTTCCCCAAGACTTTATATAACAATCTCTTCCTTTTCTTGATCTCAAGCCTCTTCATTATAAACCAAATGATCCAACTTGAGATTTTCCCCAAGGCTTCTATTTTCCATTCTTGGTAGGGGTGAAGAAATGGAAATGGTAGTCTGTAACATCTTTGTAGAGCTAAGAGCCTTATTTAAAAAAAAAAAGTTTTCTTTCTTTTTCTCCCTTTTCCCCAGTCAAAGCCAGAAGAGTAAACTGTCTTTAAAACTATTAAAGGGTAATTTTTAAGAGAGGGTATAATCATGCCTCTTATACAGATATAAAATGAATTCGTGTCAAAGACAAGTAATATGTTACAATTGGTCTAAAGGGGATTTCAAAGAACAGAGGCACATAGAAGGAATTGGGAGTTCTGAAATGAATTTACAAATTGATGCAAAATGAGTCTATCCACAGGGTAATCCTTGGTTGCATTCCATTTGACACAATTGATTTTCAAGAATTATTTGCAGTATCATCAGCTTTCTACAGCTTATAGAGCTGTACAATAGTTCAAAGCCAGTGAAAGACTGAGACAATTTGGATGGGTGAAATAGACACTCGGGTTTTTGTTTTAGCTCATGTAAAGTCTCACATTTTTTCCTCTACTAAGCTCGTCATCCCTAATATACCCAACACAAAAAAAAATAGGTATATGAGATTCCTATCAGAATTCCTCCTGAAAGATTTTCTACAACTAAGCTCACTACTCTTTCCCCCAAAGCAATAGATATCATGACTCTCTCTTAGTTATGGGCTGGTGAGATTTCCTGAGATGTTGAGATCTGGGGAGTATATATATGTATCTTAATTCCTACACCAAAGAACAAGAAGGGTCTTAAGTAATTCAAGATCTTCTGCTTAGAAAAATACCAGTGGAATTTTGATTGGAATAGCATTAAAAGTATAGATTGCTCTAGGCATTATAGACATTTTAACAATGTTTATTCTTCCTATCCAAGAGCATGGAATGGTCTTCCATCTTTTTGTGTCTTCTTCAATTTCTTTCATGAGTGTTCTGTAGTTCCTCGAGTACAGTTCCTTTACCTCTTTGGTTAGGTTTATTCCCAGGTATCTTATGGTTCTTGGTGCTATAGTAAATGGAATCGATTCTCTAATTTCCCTTTCTGTATTTTCATTGTTAGTGTATAAGAAAGCCACTGATTTCTGTACATTGACTTTGTATCCTGCCACGTTACTGAATTGCTGTATGAGTTCTAGTAGTTTGGGGGTGGAGTCTTTTGGGTTTTCCATATAAAGAATCATGTCATCTGCAAAGAGAGAGAGTTTGACTTCTTCATTGCCAATATGGATGCCTTTTATTTCTCTTTGTTGTCTGATTGCTGTTGCTAGGACTTCTAATACTATGTTGAACAAGAGTGGTGAGAGTGGGCATCCTTGTCATGTTCCTGATCTCAACGGGAAGGCTGCAAGCTTTTTCCCATTGAGGATGATATTTGTTGTGGGTCTTTCATAGATAGATTTTATGAAGTTCAGGAATGTTCCCTCTATCCCTATACTTTGAAGCATTTTAATCAGGAATGGATGCTGGATTTTGTCAAATGCTTTTTCTGCATCAATTGAGAGGACCATGTGGTTCTTCTCTCTTCTCTTATTGATTTGTTCTATCACATTGATTGATTTGCGAATGTTGAACCATTCTTGTAGCCCAGGGATGAATCCCACCTGGTCATGGTAGATAATCTTTTTAATGCTGTTGGATCCTGTGTGCTAGGATCTTATTGAGAATCTTAGCATCCATATTCATCAGTGATATTGGTCTGAAATTCTCCTTTCTGGTAGGGTCTTTGCCTGGTTTGGGGATCAGGGTAATGCTGGCTTCATAGAAAGAGTCTGGAAGTTTTCCTTCTGCTTCAATTTTTTGAAACAGCTTCAGGAGAATAGGTGTTATTTCTTCTTTGAAAGTTTGGTAGAATTCCCCAGGGAATCCATCAGGTCCTGGGCTCTTGTTTTTTGGGAGGTTTTTGATCACTGCTTCAATCTTGTTACTAGATATCGGTCTATTCAGGTTGTCAATTTCTTCCTGGTTCAATTTGGGGATTTTATAGTTTTCCAGGAATGCATCCATTTCATCTAGGTTGCTTAGCTTATTGGCATATAATTGTTGATAATAACTTCTGATGATTGTTTCTACTTCCTTGGTGTTAGTTGTGATCTCTCCCTTTTCATTCATAATTTTATGAATTTGGGCTTTCTCTCTTTTCTTTTGGATTAGTGTGGCCAAAGGTTTATTGATCTTATTGATTCTTTCAAAAAACCAGCTTCTAGTTTCATTGATACGTTCTACTGTATCTCTGGTTTCTACCTCATGGATCTCTGCTTTAATCTTGATGATTTCCCTTCTTATGTGTGGAGTTGGTTTGATTTGTTATTGATTCTCCAGTTCTTTAAGGTGTAGAGACATCTGGTGTATTTTGGATTTTTCAATTTTTTTGAGGGAGGTTTGGATGGCTATGTATTTCCCCCTTAGGACCGCCTTTGCTGTATCCCATAGGTTTTGGACCGAAGTGTCTTCATTCTTATTGGTTTCCATGAATTGTTTCAGTTATTCTTTGATCTCCTGGTTGATCCAAGCATTCTTAAGCAAGGTGGACTTTAGCTACCAGGTGTTTGATTTCCTTCGGAACTTTTCCTTGTGATTGAGCTCCAGTTTCAAAGCATTGTGATCTGAGAATATGCAGGGAATAATCTCAGTCTTTTGGTATCGGTTGAGTCCTGATTTGTGACACAGTATGTGGTCTATTCTGGAGAAGGTTCCATGTGCACTTGAGAAGAATGAGTATTCTGTTGTTTTAGGGTGGAATGTTCTGTATATATCTCTGAGGTCCATCTGGTCCAGTGTGTCATTCAATGCTCTTGTTTCTTTATTGATTTTCTGCTTCGATGATCTGTCTATTTCTGAGAGAGGCATGTTAAGATTTCCTACTATTAATGTATTCATATCAATATGACTCTTTATCTTGATTAACAGTTTTCTTATGTAATTGGCTGCTCCCATATTGGGGGCATAGATATTTACAATTGTTAGATCATCTTGGTGGATAGTCCCTTTAAGAATTATGTAGTGTCCTTCTGCATCTCTGACTAGAGTCTTTAGTTTAAAATCTAATTTGTCTGATATGAGAATCACTACCACAGCCTTCTTTTGAGGCCCATTGGCATGATAGATGCTTCTCCACCCCTTCACTTTCAGTCTGGGTGTATCTTTAGGTTCAAAATGGGTCTCTTGTAGACAACATATGGATAGGTCCTGTCGTTTTATCCAATCTGCAACCCTGTGTCGAGCAAATAATCCTAAAATTTGTATGGAATCAGAAGAGACCCTGAATCGCTAAGGAAATGTTGAAAAACAAAAATAGAACTGAGGGCATCACGTTACCTGATTTCAAGCTTTACTACAAAGCAGTGATCACCAAGACAGCATGGTACTGGCATAAAAACAGACACATAGACCAGTGGAACAGAGTAGAGAGCCCAGATATGGACCCTCAACTCTATGGTCAAATAATCTTCGACAAAACAGGAAAAAATATACAGTGGAAAAAAGACAGTCTCTTCAATAAATGGTGCTAGGAAAACTGGACAGCTATATGCAGAAGAATGAAACTCAACCATTCTCTTACACTGTACACAGGATAAACTCAAAATGGATAAAAGATCTCAATGTGAGACAGGAATCCATCAGAATTCTAGAGGAGAACATAGGCAGTAACCTCTTCGATATCAGACACAGCAACTTCTTTCAAGATATGTCTCCAAAGGCAAAGGAAACAAAAGCAAAGATGAACTTTTGGGACTTCATCAAAATCAAAAGCTTCTGCACAACAAAGGAAACAGTCAAAAAAACAAAGAGGCAACCCATGGAATGGGAGAAGATATTTGCAAATGACAGTACAGACAAAAGGTTGATATCCAAGATCTATAAAGAACTCCTGAAACTCAACATACACAGAACAGACAATCATATCAAAAAATGGGCAGAAGATATGAGCAGACACTTCTCCAATGAAGACATACAAATGACTATCAGACACATGAAAAAATGTTCCTCATCACTAGCCATCAGGGAGATTCAAATTAAAACCACATTGAGATACCACCTTACACCAGTTAGAATGGCCAAAATTAGCAAGACAGGAAACAACATGTGTTGGAAAGGATGTGGAGAAAGGGGAACCCTCTTACACTGTTGGTGGGAATGCAAGTTGGTGCAGCCACTTTGGAGAACAGTGTGGAGATTCCTCAAGAAATTAAAAATAGAGCTTCCCTATGACCCTGCCATTGCACTCCTGGGTATTTACCCCAAAGATACAGATGTAGTGAAAAGAAGGGCCATCTGTACCCCAATGTTTATAGCAGCAATGGCCATGGTCGCCAAACTGTGGAAAGAACCAAGATGCCCTTCAACGGACAAATGGATAAGGAAGATGTGGTCCATATACACTATGGAGTATTATGCCTCCATCAGAAAGGATGAATACCCAACTTTTGTAGCAACATGGACAGGGCTGGAGGAGATTATGCTGAATGAAATAAGTCAAGCAGAGAAAGTCAATTATCATATGGTTTCACTTATTTGTGGAGCATAACAAATAGCATGGAGGACAAGCGGAGATGGAGAGGAGAAGGGATTTGAGGGAAATTGGAAGGGGAGGTGAACCATGAGAGACTATGGACTCTGAAAAACAATTTGAGGGTTTTGAAGGGGCGGGGGGTGGGAGGTTGGGGGATCCAGGTGGTGGGTATTAGAGAAGGCACGGATTGCATGGAGCACTGGGTGTGGTGCAAAAATAATGAATACTGTTATGCTGAAAAAATAAAAAAAATAAAAAAAATGGGAGACAAAAGCAAAAAAAAAGATCTTCTGCTTAAAAAAGTACATTTGCAATCATCTCATTTCTGAAAAATACTTTAAATTTTACTTATTTGAAAGAGGTAAATGCAGGTCTAAGACCCTCTAAACCCAGTCACACTGTAAATGATGGGATTAAAAGAAAGGATACAAAAGCAAATTAGTATTTACTGAGCATGAGGCTTCAGCTTAGTGCTGCACATATCACATAAATTTAAATATCAAAAAAAAAAAAACCACTGTAGAGAAAATATTTTCTTCATTTCATAGGCTAAGACACATTAAGTGATTTAACCAAAGTATGATTGGGATTCAAACCCAGATAGGTCTAATTCCCAAAACCCATTTTCTGTCAACCCAGAGAGGGGGAGATAAGTGGTGAATCAGGGTCAGGTAAAAGCTCCTCACACGTGATGGTGAGATACTTAATTCATAAAATACTAGAGAAAAAAAAATTCTCATGATGAATTTCTTCCCAAGAAGCACACATTGGGATAAACACAATAAAGGCAGAGAAGCTCTGGGACGGTGGGGTAGGAACAGACCCTCATCTGTTCAGCTTCCCCTCTTTCCCTCTCAGCTATTTCTTTGGGGTTTCTAAGGATCCTCAGAAAGCAGTTTTGAATTTTTAGCTCATACAACTTCACCAAAGAATCATCTCTGCATTGGAACCATATTTCCTGATTCCAAATCCAGCGCTCTCCCAAAGAACGTACATTGCCTGAAATGAATGTACGTGTTGCGCTTGAACCACTATTTGAATGTCACGTCTGGTGCTTTAACCAGACAGCCATCAGATTTACTCTTTTTCTCGTGACTCTCTGAGCTCATCTATCCGGAGTTAAGAGAGCATCTCTCAGGTGTCTTGTCTTTGTTTTGTTTTTATTTTTGTAGAGAATCTGCATGTAGGAGAGAAAGCTCTATGGACTACACAGTGGAAAAAAGCCAGCCTGAAGCCATAGTCCAATTTAACTGGGGACAAAGAGGCAGAGGACAGGATGAGTGAAGAGGGAGCATAATCAAGGAATAAGGATGTGCTGCACAGGCTAGAATACTTCCCTTTGCCTGGCATCAAGTCTCCAACTGAGGCTGTGGCATTTGCCACTGGTTCTGTAGTGTGCTTCAGAAACAAACACCTCCAGACGAATGAGCGGTTGCAGGAGCATCAGGCAGGATACAGTAGGTTATGCTGCAGGAACGTAACAATTCCCCAAAACCCATTTGAATCAACAAAATTGAATTCTGAATTATGCTAGAGATCTAACACAGATGATGAGAGAGAGAGATTCTGCTCACTGTGGTCCCTCAGGAACCCAAGCTGATGCACACTCCATGGAGATAAGTACATCTACCATCCATAGCAGTGGGAGGGGAATGTGGCTCCTAAGGTTTATTCAGATGTGATGTGCATCACTGAATCTTTTCACTAGCCAAGGCAAGTGACATGGCTTTACTAGCTTCAAGGGGGACTGAGGAGTGCTATCCTACCACGTACCCAGAAGGAGGACCAGAACATCCCAATGGCCATACCCAGACCCAAACACAGTAAGATTTTGAGTTTGCAATGTATACAGGTGCATACTTTTCTTACTGCATTTTTTTCTTTGTGACCTGTAATTCTAGTTACTACCCATATTATCTTTTGTCCCAAAGTTTCCTGTCTTTCTCAGTACCTCTCATTGTACTATAAATTTCTTCCCAGTGGCTCCAGTCCCAGTTCCCCAGTTAGTCCTAAAGAACACTGGCCACTCTCATGTTATTACTGTGCAGACCCAGCATGGCTAAAGGACCATTGCCCAGGCTGGAAGCTACTTACTGCTCTGCTCCACCCACCAGTTTGGACCCATTTGACTATTGGCGCATAGTACATCCAGCATGACTTTGCATAATCCTTGGTACACTGACATTTGGATCAGTCCTTCCATCCAAAAGGGAGGTGACCTTAGATCCTCAAATATCCTAACTTCCTGCATTTTACCACCGGTCTAATATTTAGAACTCCTAATGTGCTATGGCCATATATTTATGATGCCACATAGCTTCTGACTTTCACATCTGCTAAATCGTGACATAGCATTTTGCATAAATAGCAAATATAACTTGCTTTCCTGTTGGGTTGGTGCTGAACTGTAAGTATGGGGTGAGTGTCTACCTAATTGATATCTTCAGCATGTCCCCCTTTCTTCCTTCCATCCACTGCTTCATCTTGCTCTCCTCCACACCATGTGGCTCCCAACAGCATTATTTACTGGATGAATGGGGAACCATGGAGAGAGGACAGGTGTGTGCACCCTGTCCTTTTAAATTGTCTGATTGCAAAATCCCTCGAAAGAATGTTTGAAGAATTAAAAACTCTCATTCTGTCATTTTCTTATGTCTGTTCAATGCTATTGAGTCTACATTGTTAGCTTATGTTAGGACAAATCTATTTTAAGAAGATGAAGCACAAAAATTGATTGATCCCTACATGAAAACAAATGTATTCTTCATAATTCTTCTTTGATTGAAGTATAGCTAACCCAGTCTTTGTAATTGTTTTGGTTCTTTCTTTCAAAGCAGAGATATTCATCTCAGTGACCTATGGTCTAAGGCTCATATTGACACTCAAAATGGGAGAAAGAAGAAAAAGCGTGCAGAAGTCTTCACCTCTGGAACACCTGGGTGGCTCAGTCAGTTAAGCATCCAACTCTTAATTTTGGTTCAGGTCATGATCTCAGGGTTGTGATATTGAACCCTGTGTTTGGCTCTATGCCCTGTGCTGGAGGTAGAGCCTGCTGAAGATTCTCTGTGTCTCCCTCATGCACGTGCATGTACACTCTCTCTCTCTCTCCAAAAAAAAAAAAAAAAAAAAAGTCTTCATCTTTGATAGAATCTTGAAATAGTGTGAGTTGATTTGGCTCAGAGGCCCACCCATCCTATCCACAGCCCCTTCTCATCATTTGCCTCTACCTCTATAGAGTCAATTTCTCTCTGCTGGGGTTTCCTGGATGGAGGGCCACGGCATATGGCACACACTCTGGTTCTAGTTTGTTGATTCTAGTTCTAGTTTGATTGTTCACAATTTATGCAAAGATCAGGCAATTACTGAAACTCCCTGAATCCTCAGTTTCCACATCTGAAATGGGCATAATATCCCTGCCTTGTTCATGTTAGCAATGAGTTTACTTTTCTAACACTTAAGAAAATAATAACCAATACTTGGTGGCACTCTGTTAAGGTAGGGTTTCACTGAATCTTCATAATACTTTGAGGTTATGATGATGATTGTTTCCCTTTTTTGGAGGAGAAATCTGAGATTCTACAAGATTAAGTGATTTGTAGAATTGTGGAGCTGGTAAGTGTCTGAGTGGTAAGAGCCATCCATTTTACTCAATCTGACTCTAAATCCCAAATCCTAACCATTAGGGATTTCTACTCAAATGAACCAACCCAGTGAGTTCAAAATCAGAAGAAAGGCTCCACAAGTGTGAGAGATGGCTTCTGTCTATAACAAACCCCCATGTCAGGAGAAGGGACCTTGGCCACCAGGTGCAGGGATTGGACAAAGTTGGGAAGATACCCAACCAAATACAAGCTGAGAAAATCAAAATCTCTGCTGGGTGGTTCTAATTGCAAAGCTATGATTGTTGTCATTCTGGATGTGTTTGAACTGAGAAGTGGGGACACCACAGGTGTTGGGCGGCCTTGTGAGGGGAAGCTGGTCTGAAAAGGGAGTGAGAAGAGAGCGGGTACACAGAGAGAGGCAGAGGTGAGACCATGTGACAAAGGAAAAAATGGGTGAAGAAAAATGCTGATGGTTTTCTACATCTAGATACAGTAACAACAACTACTACTTCTTCTCCTTCTCCTTCTTCTTCTTCTTCATCTCCTTTTTACAATTTATTTATTTATTTAAGAGAGAGAGTGTGTGTGTGCAAGCAGGGGGAGGAGCAGAGGGAGAGGAAGAGAGAGAATCTTCATACAGACTCCCTGCTGAGCACAGATCCCAATGCAGGGCTTGATCCCAGGATCCCAAGATCATTACCTGAGCCAAAATTGAGAGTTGGGCACTCAACCAACTGAGCCATGCAGGTGCCCCTTGATACAACTTCTTTTGAAGGTTGTAGTCACTTCTTGCCTTTCAGTTCCATAAACTAGCCCAAATTTCTCCCTGTTTCATGCTTGCACTATTTGGAGTGATTTCGAGTTACTTTATCCAAAATTTAATATCACCCCCTCAAAGCATCCCTATCTCCATCCCCAAACTCGTATTCTTAGCCCCATTATGCAGTTGTTCTCTTTGGTCGTTTTGGTCAAGTCTTGACTAATATATAACATACAATAAATAAATGAAAGATAGTAATTTTATTATAAGTGGTTAAGATTACTAGCTTGGAATTCAGACAGACCTGGGTATAACCCTTGACTCCATTTCTGACTAGCTGTGTATTGTCTATGGCCACACTACGCTGAATACGTCTGACCTCCTCTAACTAGCTACGTAACCTTGAACAAATTGTCTGTTCTGAGAGTTCTGAGCCCAAATTTCCTACTACATTCAAAGGAAGAATAATGGGAACTCCTTTCTAGGGCTGTCAGGAAGAATAAAAGGGAAAATGCCTAACATGGATGGCACGGAATAAAATATCTTCCATAGCCATTAGCCAACTAATACAAAGTCCCAATTTTTAGTTTGAAGAGATCTTTCTGGATCTTGGTTCTGCCAGGGTCATGCCCTATACCCATTCACAAGCACCAGGTAGCTGGAGACCAGTGAAATTGTATTTCTTGTCCAAATTTCCTGTATTCAAGAACTCTGATCAGAATTCAGTCATCCTAGGATAAAAAGCCCTGATTGTCTTTTGTCCTTGAAAACATTATCGCCCTTGTTGGCTTATGGCCAACCTGATTTCTGCACTGGAAGGGCTGCCTTTTGCTTGTAAAAGGAAAGGGCTGCTGGGAACTCCTTCTGTGCTGTCTTCAAGGCAGATAGCAATAAACATCTGCGGGGAGCATGTTAATTGCTCTTGATCCTTGTCATTTTCTGCCTCATTACTGAGCCAATGCCAGGTAATGTCAGCAAACAGACAACAGTGATGTCCTGATATAGGATAATGAAGAGCTTTGGCCTTGGTGGCTGCATCCCTACTCAATCTCACTGACAGATTCAAAATCCCCACACACATTTCAAGCACTAGGTTAATATACCTATGGGCAGGACTTCACGGGCTTTGTTTATCACCCATCTGCTTAAGAGATAGCAAATGATTTACTGCTTTTATTTAAAAACCATTTCCCAGAGCCAGAGAAAACGGCTCTAGGGTACAACACCCTGGACAGTTCTCTTAACTCGTGGCCTGTGTGGCTGCCCCTCCCCACTCCCCAGTTTGCAGTTCTCCCTCCCCCTAGGCTGGCACAGATGTGGTGAGTATGAATGCAGGCATGGGCAGATTATCAACTGCCAAAGTTATCACTAACTGGCGGGGTGACTTGGGACAATTTACCTTACCTTCCCGAGCTTAGTGCCTCATCTGTAAAATAGGGGGATGGATGATGGTATCTGCTCTTGTAAAGACTTTGTGACAATTAAGGATTAGGCATAGCTTCAGATAGTTACTAGTGCATCGTAAGTGCTGATAAAGCCTGGTTGTCACCATGATCACAAGATGGCCACCATACTGAAAATATCATGGGGCTTGGAGAGGCGTTCTCTCCAAGAACCATCTGGTTCTTTCAGTATATAGGTAGTAGTGATTATTTTTTCCATCTTTTGGCTTTTTCTACCTTCTTGCTTTCTGCTGCCTCATCACCTGTATCTTTGTTAACTCCTGTAAGAGGCACCCTCTCAACAGCAGCTGTACCCATGACTTATGCTGCTTGAATCTGACGTCTTCCAAACCCACTCGTACGGGCCTCTGCCAGAGCTGGGGAGGGAAAAGCTGGCTCAGAGAAGTCCATATACAGTTCCTGGCACTCTGTCCAGCACACCCTGTGTTTGCTCAGCCCTGTAGTTAGCACACAGAGGTGCTTTGATCATGTTCTTCTTGTTGGAGAAAGCTATCGCTGGTTGCATCTGCCTCATCTGTGTGTGTGAGTGCTCCTCAGAGGGGAATTCCAGCCAAAATGGTGGCACTGCCCTTTCTGGAAGCCTTTGGATTATGTCTATAAGGTGATTATCTTGGTGTTTAAAATTTTCCAATCTCATGCTATAACTATATTACTTTTAATCATTTTGGGAATCTGGCCAAAACAATATTCACTAAATCATTTTCAGAAAGTCAACCAGGAAGTCTGAACTCCAGCAGCCATGCCTATAATTCCTATTTTTTCTGAGTTGAAAACGACTCTCCCTGTTCGATTTCAGATGATTATGAATAATTTTGTATATCTAGCAACATATTGCCAACGTTTGCCTTTCCTTCTTAAGCTCATTATTTTGCTAATGATTTTCTTGGCCACAAAACTCATGAAATTCCCTTGAGCTACTTCTACTTCTTCTTCTTCTTCTTCTTCTTCTTCTTTTTTTTTCTTTAATTCTCAGGACATTCATTCCATTTGTTCAGCATCTGTGCCGGACAACATCTGGAGCTTGAGGAAATTCCACTGCTCGGGGTATGACGCGTAAATGAAATTACTTTTTCATGCACTTCAGAAGAGATTCAAGAGTATCTTTCTGACCAAACAAGCCCTTTTGTTCTCTTCCAGCAAGTGTTTCTCATTAAAAATGTCATCTCCCTAATAAATTGCCTTATTGCCCCTGCAGCTGGGCCCATTGTTTTCATGGTTTTGTGCACACTCTGATTCTCACAGGGAACAGAAAGCAAGAGAAAAATGAGACTTTTCCCCCATTCTGTCTCCATGAAATGCCTTTCTTCTGCCCTTTGTATTCGAGTGAGAACTTGTCCTTTATGGGAGCCTCTATGCTTCTCTCAATATTCACTGCTTTGGCAAATTGTCCTCCAACACATCTTGCCAGATTTACTTTTCCTAATTAGATAGTGAATAATGGCAGCTTGCTTCTAGTGATTCCAACTCAGGCTGAAAGGTGGCACTTTTCGGATTATATCCTAGTGATTTATTTTTTGTAAGGAAATATTGAACATGGCCAGTCTCTAGTGTCTGCTATAAGAATATATACACCAATTTTAGGGAAGGCAAGGATCAAAGCAATTGAGAATGGGGATAGAGGATGGGAAGTGTGCGTGTGTGTGTATAATCATAAGTTCCTTTAGAAGCCACACAAAAGTGGCTTAGAACAATCTTAGAAACAATAATCTAAGCCAGGACCTAAGGGTTGAGGTGTGAATAAATATCTGGTTTTCCTATCTCTGGTTGGAACCAACTGTGAATGTGAAGGGTTCAACTTTTAACCATTTATTTTCCCCACATCCCTAACCCCTTCCTCTTAACTCAATTCCTCAACTAATATTTATCCCCCAACTCAGCTGGGGCTTTATACATCCAAACTCATTTTCCCCGGTTGTTCCACCCACTTTCTATGTACGACGTAAAAAGAAAAATAAGAAGAATGGTCTCATTCGAAGAGAGAAAAGACATTTCTGGCACGCAAATGGCTTTGTCCTGGGAATTCTTTTGGAATTTCTAGGTTTCCTCTAACGTTTTCAAAGCCTAGAAGGGATGGATTCAGGAGTCTAGTGGACAGAATTGGCAGGCTATCATGAGTTGGATGCCTGGGCTGATTTTCCATGAATTTCCCAGAATTTTATTTACCAACAAAAACATAATTTACCATTAACACCTGCTCTGTGTGATCCCTGTGCAACAGAGCAGCCTATTCCTGAGGCCAAGGTCTGTGAGTGATATGGATCTCAGATTCTGCCTGAAACGTGGGGGACTCTGAGTTTCTGATTGAAACATGCCCCCTCCCCCACACGTCAGTCATCAGTGCAGCACTCTGAGGACCTCTGGGGGCACCCAGTTCAATCCAATAACCATCTACAGAGGGTCTTACAAAAAGCCTATACCGGCCCCATCAAAGGACTGTCTCTGTCCTGGGGGTCTTAAAATCGACATATGGGACAACTTTCTAAATATTTGCACATGTTGTGATCATTGTAAGCCCAAGTCACAAAGACAGCAAAGGCAAAGAGCTTCACCTTAACTTGAAAATCAAGGGAAGGTTTATAATGGAGTTAGTGATTAAGATAGATTTTGATGTATGAATCAGAATTCTCATGGAAGACAAGGTAGGGAAAGGCTTTCATATCAGGGAGGCTAAACTATGAAAGCAGAGGTATAAGAGGTCCCTTTACTTGTTACTTCACATACTCCTTGCTCTTTCTTCTACAAATAATTAATTAACAGATACCCTTAGATAGACACCATTCTTGATGCTAGCAATACAGTGATGAGCATGACAAAGGGTCTTTCTGGTGCTCTTTCTAGTAGGAGATACAGATTAACAATACATAAGCAAATACATGTATAATATACATGTTCTACAGGAAATAATAAGTCAGAGTAAGGGTTAGGAAAAGGAGAGCATAGTATGGTGGTCTAGAATGATCTCTCTAAGGAAGAGACATTTCTAATGCCACAGAAGTTTGGATAGACACACCGTGATGTCTTCTGGAAACCCTAAGGAATTTGTCTGTATGGGAGCATAAAGTGACAGGAATATAAAAGGCATGAAGCTCCTAGAAGTACACAGGGCTTTATACTGAGGGGTATTTGTGGGGTGCCCTTGGTAACATTCTCACAGGTAGTATCGTAAGACAAGCAGGGAGTTTGTATGCTGGTGGTAAAGTGAAGGTGGAAAGGAGGCAAGCCTAGACACGAAGCCCAATGTGAACATTGCTTTAGGGAAAGGAGGTTCTGGAGCCACAGATGTTGGATAATGAGATGGTGTTGTCATTGTCATTATCAGCAGCAGCAACATTCACTGAGCTCCTCCTATAGAATAAGGGACTGTTGGAAACATATTACTACAATTAACTCTTTTAATTCCTCAACATCCTCTGAGCCAGAAAGTGTATGTACCTTGCCCAGGCCATTCTAGCTAGTTCCTGGCAGAGAAAGAATACCACTCCAGGCAGTCTGCCGGTCCAGAGCCAGGGCTGTAACTACTATATGGGACTGCCTGCACAATGAGAGACCATGAGGGCTGGGAAGGAAGGAAGGTGCAGAGGGGCTTCAAGGTGCATTAATTGACAGAGCTTGCTTAATGGGTTGAGGGTGTAGTGGTGATGGAGAGGAAAGAGTAGAAAATGCTAGATCCACAAGTTCTAGCTTAGAAAGCTTGTGGACCCAGATACGTCCAACAGAGACATGCACTGGTTAGCCAAGTTCCAGTTGGATGGCCCTATAGATTACACAGTAAGTAGCTAGAACTTTTTCACAGATGATTTATTTGATAGTTATCCAAAAGCGAGCAACTTTTGCTTAATTAGGGAGCAGATCCCTACAGGATATGGCAGAATAAACCATGTGTCTTTACGGCTCAAAATCTTCTGGTAAATTCTCAGTGCTTTCCAAATGGAATACAAGCTCCTTTTTCCTGGGATTAAATAAAAATAAATAAATAAAACTCTACAGTATAGTTCAAATAACTATATGTAGTTATATGATCTCTTTATCCCATCTCCCTCTGTTTTCCTACTAAAAGTCCAATGTCCAGTCAACTGGGCCCAGCAAACGTCTTGACCCCTGACGGGTGCTCAGACACTTAGACCCTGAGTGGTCTATTAGAAATGGCATGGACTCCAATGTTGGAAAGACTGGGGCTACAGAACCTGGTAAACTATGATGAATCATTTGATTTCTCTTTCAATTTCCTGGCCAGTGCTGGGATGACCTCTGACACATCATCTTGTGTAGAGGACCAAATCATAATCATAATCAGAACATTTATTGTGATATTTTTAGTGCCTCAGATTCTTCTAACGGTCTCTGAATGCAGTTTATTTTTTTCCTTTTAGATCTTATTTACTTATTTGTTTGTTTGTTTACAGAGCAGGTGTGTAAGCAGGTGGAGGGGGATGGGCAGAGGGGAAGGGAGAAAGAGAATCTCCCCAGACTCTGCGAGGAGCATGGAGCCTGATGCAGGGCTCCATCCTGAGATCATGACCTGAGCTGAAACCAAGAGTCAGTCGCTTAACCAACTGAGACACCCAGGCACCCCTCTGAATGCAGTCTCTTGTCTCGTCATCCAAAGATCCTTTGCACAAGGTACAGGTGGAGAAAACTGAGGCACGGATCAGTTAAATAACTTGCCCAAGTTCACATTTGCCAAATTACTACTGAGCCGGGATTACACCCCAGGTAGCCTGACTCCACACCCTTAATCACAACATTCGTTGACGAAGTAAGAATGCATACCATACGTAAAGCATCTGGCACATGAGAAACCCTCTACTAGTGCCCTTCCCCTCTTCTGCTCTTCTGCTGCTTAACACAAAACATACCAGAAATGATCATCTGGCTGCTTATAAGGTTGATAATTTCTGTTGGTAAATAATGCAAATCATGTCTTTTCCATTTGACACTGATTTCAACCTGGTTAACTGGTATCACCTTCCAAACCAAGCGAGTACATATTATTACTAAGTGGGTTTTCTTTTACAGGACTACAGCTCAGCATTAGAGGTATATTCAACTAGCTCCAACCTGAAAGCATAGTGTAGGGAGGACGCTCCCTCTCCCTTTGACCTTTCACCAAGTCGTTTCCAAGGAGGTATGCTGGAAAGGTATGGTGGCTTTGAGATATGTCAACGTGATCAGGTTTCTCTTTCCAAGAACTCTCTTTTCTGTATATGTGTCCAAAGAAATTATTGTGCAAGATTTGGAAGGAAGGAGTGGAGCAGAAGACATTTTTTTAGCTTCTACGTGATTGGTAACAATTTGTCGTGATCGCAGCAATTTGGTGTGTGGCAGTGGCTAGGGCTGTTATGGCTCCATCTTCCGCTGAATCCTCCTTCAGCATCTCAGAAGGTGTGCACCCTCAGTTTCATGATGAAGGACCCAGCTTCTTCGGGACACACACCCCAGGGTCAGAGGCAACAAGAACTGATGTGGACTTCGGTCCATCCTCAGGAGCTTGTGTTGGCTTCAGTTTACTCTTGCTCTCCCCAGCTTCAAGTTCACCTTCCCTTCCTAAGGGCCTGTCCGTTTAACCTGAAGTCTTGGCATCAGACACAAAGACAACAGTCTTACAAAAGATTGTCTTAAACTATGTAATATATTTACATATATATACATATATATGTATATAATATATATACATATATTTGCATGGTTTGGAAGGCTTTTCCCATTGCCCAAGTTTAAACCAATCCAATGGGAACATTTGTACAATAGTTTTGCAAAGATCAATCTATCTAATATCCCTCTATCTATCATCTATCTTTCTGTCTATCTATCATAGTTATTCCTCCCCAGTTGAACCCTGACTCTAATGAAGAATAAGGTTTGAGACACCTGGGTTCAGTGATACACTGGTTAATGTTCAGGAACTGGCTCTTTCAAAGCAAACTATAAACAAAAAAGAAATTCTTGGGGTGCCTGGGTGGCTCAGTTGGTTAAGCGACTGACTCTTGGTTTCAGCTCATGTCATGATATCAGAGTCATGAGATCAAGCCCTATGTTGGGCTCCATGTTCAACACAGAGCCTGTGTGATATTCTCTTTCTTCCTCTGCCTGCTCCTCTGCACACATAATCTTTCTCCCTAAAAAACAAAAAAAAAAGAAATAAAAAATAAAAATTTTTAAAAAGAAAGAAATTCTGATTTGTGGTGTTCGTCAATTTTCATGATGGAAATACCACCATCATGGCCTCTTTCAAGCTACCAGTGTGATATTACTGGATACAGACTTGGGAAATTACATGCAGTAACACACCATGACAGTGTTTCCAACCTACAGATAAAATACACATAAATAAACTCAAGAGTTGAGCCAGGCCTTGGTCAGGGCCAAATTATAAATACCTTAGGGCTTGCAGGCCATATGATCTATGTTGTAACCGTTCAACTCTGTCATTTTAGTTAGAAAGCAGCCATAAATAAAACAAAAGGGTATGGTTGTGTTTTAATAAGAATTTATTTACAAAAATAAGTGATGGAATAGACTTATCCAGCAGGCTGTATTTTGCTGGCTACTGGCATAGGTGATAGCAAAATGTAGAAAAATAATTAAGGGGTACCTGGGTGGCTCAGTCGGTTAAACATCTGCCTTAGGCTCAGGTCATGATCCCAGGATCCTGGGATGGAGTCCCAGGTCAGGCTTCCTGCTCAGTGGGGAGTCTCCTTCTCCCTCTCCCTCCCTCCCTCCCTCCACCTGCTGCTCCCTCTGCGTGCATTTTCTCTGTGTCAAATAAATAAATACAGTCTTTAAAAAAAAGAAGAAAAATAGTTCGTTTTGAGTTTTTGGTATTTTTATCTTTGTTCTTAATATGATTTATTTAATTCTAAGCTTGTTACAATGTCACTGTAATAATGGCTCTGTACAACAACCGTTAACTCCCAGAATTTCTGAACACTAAGCAAGCAGTTCTGAGGTCCCTACAAACCCACTTCCTGGGTTCTGGCCTTAGGTCAGCCCCTCCCAGCTGTGTAGCCTGGAGCAAATGATCTCAGTCCTCGCACCAGGGAACCAGGCGTGAAACCTCTCCAGCTGTGCTTGAAAAGGATGAGACACAATGTATAGAAGGGACAAGCAGCTGGGGTTAAGTAAGTGATGAAGGAGGAGCTACATTAATAATTCATATCTCTTTTCAGTTATGGCTTCCGGGCCAGTCCCTAAGTGACAGAAGCTGGAAGGAGAGGAGGAGAAAGCATAGGGGATACAACCAGCTTCTATGCCAAATGCTACAAAATGCTTCCATTGTTTAATTCACTTCATCCTCACATCAAAACGTGGAGTGAATTGTCATCTCTGTTTTACAGATGTGACTGCAAGATGCAGAGAGGTGGAGAGTGCGCGACATCATTTGACTGTCAGGGCCAAAGCCGAGTTTTATCCAGGTCTGCCTGATTAAAAAAAATCCTCTCCCCATTGTGTGGGCAAGTCCCCTCCTGTAAACCAGTGGTCAGAGTTGCGTTGGTAATAACAGCTTGGGGGTAATCAACATTTTATTCCAGTGATAAGTAGGGTTGGAAAGCGAGTTTGGAGACTCATTGTGTTGAATAGCTACGTTGGCTGGTGCTGCTTATATAGGATTTTTCCACCGACAATCAATGCACGTGGACCTAAATCAGTAGCCATATAGTAAATATTCAAGGCACCAAGCTAGGTGATAGGAGTGCTTAGATAAGTGACACAGCCCTCTCTTCAAGGGGCTCCCAGCTCAGCCAGGGAGACAGACTGATCAAACAGCGAGTGGAACACAGCCCTTGATGATGTGACAAGGCCTATGGGTAGTTAAAACATAGTTACTTCCATCCATGGGCACAACAATTCTATCCTCCTCCCCCTCCCCCAATCCAACCATTCAAGGTGATCTCATGAACTGACCACATGATAAATACATTGCAATTCAAAGCCAAACACTTTAAATTGACCCCCCCATCTATTTAAAGATGTAGATTCCACTTGCTCTCTGGGACTCTCAGCTTCTTGTCCAAGTTCCTTAATAGATATTCATATTAACTGGTTTGGGATCTTCTATGTTCGATGATTGTCATGAGATCTACTCTCACCCTTTGCATGATAGACTATGTTTCTACAATGAGTCTTCAGGCAACATACCATCAACTTTGAGATGACTGTTAACATGTCAATGTTCATTTTCACAGCAAAATAAACTCTGGGGTCAGTAATTTCCTTCCCATTAGTTCCATTTTCCATTTGTTTCTGACTTCTTGTGATAGCCCTCAAAGAACAGAAAGGATTAATAACAATTTACAAGTGAGTCAGGAATTTAAAGAGAACACAGCAGGGTTGACCTGATCCCATTCCCCAGTGTCTGGGGCCTTAGCTAGAAGATGTGAGAATGGCTGGGGTTATGCAAAGGGCTAAGGGCTGGAATCATTTTGAGACTTCCCTACTCACAGGTTGACAACCGAGGCTGGGATGATTGGAAGACCACACTCAGCTAAAATTTTCAGCTAGAGCACCTTAACATGGCTTCTCTATGTGCCTTGCACTTCATGGTGGCAAGGTTCTGAGAAAATCCATGAGATCCTTCCACAAGCTGATCTAGCCTTGGAGGCCTTGTTGCCATATTCTCTTACAAAGAAGTGAACTGTGAGTCAAGGGAAGGGGAGTTAGACTCAGCTTCTGGAGGTCAAGGTTAGTAGGGTGGGTGGGAGTGAGGTCAAACTGCAGAAGAGCTAATGGGATAGAAGATACTGTTCTGGTCATCCTGGGAACATGTTCTGCACATGCTCCAATGACATTCTTTCAGCCTCCCTCTGCCTCTACCTACTCATGCTAGAGTAGTTCGCCCTGGCGTCTTCCTTCCTGTATTAGTCCCCTTTCCTCTTCTCTCCCATCTGGACTATAGAACTAGCCTCCTTGATGGGATGTTCCAGTCAACACCCTCTTCCTGGTTGCTCTGCCCTGCAGCCAGAGAGACTTTCCTAAAATGCAAGCCTTCCCCTTGGCCCTTGGCATCTTCTCCCACTGCTCTGACAATTCATGTCCCATCTCCTTAGGCTGCCATCCCAGATGTTTCTGGATCTAGCCTTGTCTAGAACACATCCTCTTTTCTCTCACTGTCCATTAACTCCAAGTAATTCTCTCAACATGAAGAGTTAGATCACCTTGTCATGCCCCAGGACGTGGAAGAGAGCAAATGTTTGACAAATTGCCACTTTCATCCCATTATCCATATTACTGAACGTGGTCTCACCATGAGGAATAATAGAAGCACTCCAAGAGACTGTCTTTTGTTGTCAGAGTTTAAAGAACGTAGAAGCGCCTGGGTGCCTTACTCGGTTAAGCCTCTGACTCTTGATTTCAGCTCAGGTCATGATCTCAGGGTCCTGAAATTGAGCCCCAGGTCAGGCTCCATGATCAGCAGGGAGTCTGCTACAGATTCTCTTTGTCTGCCCCTCTCCTTGCTCTCTCTCTCATTCTCTAAAAATAAATAAATAAATCTTTAAAAAAGAATATTGTTGAAGGGAATAATAGGAGATTGCAATTTGGTTATTTGGGTTAAAAGAGTATTTGAAATGCAATATTGCAGATGAAATGAGATTTTTATTTGCTCTCAATACTAGGTGCAAAAATCATAGAAAATGAATTACATTTTGTCTTTATTTTTACTTGAAACATCATATCATACATCAAAGGTTCAACAACCTTATTCCTAGACAACTTAGCATTTTGCACCACCATGCATTTTGCCTTCCTAGACAAAGTGCACTTTGCATTCTGCATTGCCAAGTTTGGTGTGGGCAGTGTCAAACGTGTGAGGAGGTTTGAACTTGGTGGATACAGACACCTACCATACACATAGTCACATTAGAACTGTGCATTCACGTGGCAACTTCATTAACAAATACTTATCAAGCCCCTGTAATTGGGTGGGATCGATTTTGGACGGTGGGACTAGGGCAGGGAATAAAATCCTCCATGACCTTGTCTACCTTGCTTGTGAGCAGAAATTCAAGCTAGGTCTACCTTTTTGTGAGACAGGTAAGCAGTTTCTTCTATGAAGATCCAGTTCACTATGGAGTCTCAAACACATCCTCAAAATTTCATGAAGAAAAAGCCCCGGTAAGTTTTCAATATGCCAAATTGTATTTTTTTCCACTTATTCCAGAATTGTATAGCTTCAGGGCCCTTAGATTTGTCCTTCAGAGGACATTCAGACACACTTTAGGCAAGATCATAGGAAATTGCTGATTTCTGCTTCTTTTTGACCTACGAAAGCAATTTCATGTGATGCAACTTATGGGTTGTCCAGAATTTTATGAGCACAACTGATAATAGTAATAATGAGAATGTTGTTCCCAGTTTTAGTGTCCATTCCTAGAATTCAGCATTAGACCTGATGGTAAGACTTGGTTTTAGGTAAACATGATGTATTGAATTAAGGGAATATCTCATTGTCCTGCTGAGCCATGGGGACCATAGAGGCTGGGGCCGACTTCACTTTCTATCCTATTTAGTCTCACTCTTGTGATCCTGAGAGCCAATCCTGAGAGCATTCCTGTTTCCCTCTTACAATTTATTTTACAGTATCAAGAGAAAAGACACATGAAGAAATAATGAGGTTATTTAAAGGAATAAGAAGGTTAAATTAGTGACACAGCTCTTCTTTATTTACAGAGCATTCCATGAGTTATTATCATTTTATTTAATTTTTACAAACATCCCATTAAGTGGGCTTTATTATTCTCATAAAATTGAGAAGCCAGGGCTCAGCGAGGTGACATATTGTCCAACATTACCTACCCAGAAAGAGGCAGTGGTGGGATTTGAACCCTATTGATCAGAGCTTACAATAAAACACGTTCTATGTCCCTGTGCCCCAGGTACCCCGACTTTTTCCATGAATGGAGTTCATCTCCTATTCGACCCTGAGCTTTCAAACATGAGCTGGTTCATCCATGGCAGTGGAAACAGTCCAACTGTTCTTAGAAGAAAGATCAAGAGTGTCCTGTTAAACAAACTGAGGGTTGCTGGAGGGGTGGAGGTGGGGGGATAGGGTCACTGGGTGATGGGCATTAAGGACGGCCCTTGACAGAATGAGCACTGGGTGTTATATACAACAGATGAATCACTAAACTCTACCCCTGAAAATAATAATACACTGTATATGAACTAAATTGAATTTAAGTAAAAAAAGTTAAAAAATAAATTTGAAGTCCAGCTGCCAAAAAAAAAAGAAAGAAAGAAAGAAAGAAAGAGTGTCCTGTTAATCTTTGGAACAGCATTTCTTAGAAAATATTGGGTAGAACACTGATTTTTTTTTAAGATTTAATTTATTTATTTGAGAGAAAAAGAGAGAGAAAAATAGAGACAGAGCATGAGCAGTGGGGGGAGGAGGCAGTGCGAGAGGGAGAAGCAGACTCTCTCTAGAGCCCAAGATTCTGAGATTATGACCTGAGCTAAAGGCAGACGCTTATGCCACTGAGCCACCCAAGCACCCCCAGAACCCTGATTTCATTAGAAACTCACTCTTTGATTAAAAGAAAATTTTGAAGCTCAGTTAATTGGAGGTAAACAGTTTCATTTCTTTTAGTGTAAGAATTGCCAGCCTAAGCGAGCTAATATACATTTGAATCTCCAAGAAGGCATCATGAGATACAAATTACGCACATGTATTTAACAACAACAACACAGACAACTTTTTGAATTAAGTAAATCCTAAGACTGGTGTTCCATAGAGTACATTTTGGAAATACCGTATTAGAAAAGCCATATCTGATTCCAGATAAATAAGTTATCTCTTTCCTTCAAGGCACATCTTGCTGTGCTGGGAGGGAAGAAGCATGCATCTCAGCCAGATTTGGGGTAAAACCTCAGCTCCATCATTCACTCACTGTGCTCACTTGGACACAGCATTGAATCGCATGAGGGCTTCGCTACTCCATCTCCAAGAAGAGGATAACAACTTCAAAAGTATCAGACTGTTGTTAAGAATTAAGCAGAATGAGAAAGACTGAGCACTATTTAGCATAGCTTGGCAGACACTTGGCACTCAGTCAGGCATAATTGTTTTTCTCTCTCCTACAACTCAATCTGAGTCTTTGCTTGCCATTCCCGGACTACTGAAGGCAATCTCTACAGACAACACTTGTCAATGGCCCTCATCCAAGGGAATGTCTCACAAACACGATCTGCAGAGCACGGGATGTCACAATTCTTGCACGACGTGAAATGTCAAGGTTTATTATGTCCCTCTTCTGTTCCGCCATGGCGTCATTTTCATTTCCATGTGCCGGCATGGGACGTTTCTCACTCTGCAACCTCTGACATCTCCTTGATGCTTCTTTCAACCTTTCAACTGCTTTCCTCGCCCATCTGGCTACATATTATAACCCGGCACTGCCAAACCTGAAATCTAATGAAGCAAGAGTGAGAAGTCAGCCTTATTTCATCACTCTGCATTTTGCAAGCCTTTGGTTTCAACAAGGTATAGTTATGGGACCATAATAAGGCAGCTTTCCGTCTCTCGACCTCTACCTGAGTATTGCGCCTCTCAGGACATTCCAAGCTTTCTTTTAGACGTTAGCCATGACCACTAACGTGGGCTGTTTAAAGACTTGCGCTTCATTAACAAGGTGGTCATATGAGAGAACTATTTTCTCAAAACTTTTTTGTTTTCCTCTCTCCAGTTAAATCATGCATGGCTTTTCCTAAACTCGGAAACGCAGTTGACACTTTCTATAATCAATTTCTTATTGTTCTCTTTGTGGGAGAAAGGGGAGAGGTAGGAAAGGAAGAGAAGAAGAAAGGCAAAGGGAGACAGTGTACATGCACACAAAAGCACTTTCTGACCCAGGGCCAGAAGAAAACAGGAGCCATCACTGGACTTAGATCTTCATTCTTCGGCAACAAAGAGAACCAAGCATCTTCACAGGGCATATCAAGGTGAATGGATTTGACCCCGTCTGGCTCGGGAGCCATCTTATAGGTGAACAAGACATTATTTCTGATTTGTTTCTCTTACTTCCTTCGAGGTGATGAGGGCTGGCCATGATGTGAAATAACATGGCTGTGTACAGATATTTTAAGCAGGTAACAGACTGGGGATCTTCCCAAGGTAAGTGGAAAGAAACCAACAAAGGAAACCAAAATGTATTGAAAGTATTGGCTATGGCCATACCGAGAGCAGGTCTGGGCACACTCAATGTCTTTTTATTTATTTATTTATTTATTTGGATTTTATTTACTTATTTGACAGAGAGCGAGAGTTCACAAGTAGGCATAGCAGCAGACAGAGAGAGAGGGGGAAGCAGGCTCCCCGCTGAGCAGAGATCCTGATGTGGGGCTCGATCCCAAGACCCTGAGATCATGACCTGAGCTGAAGGCAGAGGCTTAACCCACTGAGCCACCCAGGCACCCCTATGGAGGCCTTTACAAAGAGAAGATCTGATTCAGTTTTGCTTGCTGCAGCTCTGTGAAATAAATCTGAATCAACCTGTGAGGACAAGGAGGTTCAAAAAGCCTGTGTAATTTTTCCAGGGTCACCCAGCTACAATGGACAGAGACAGAGACAGGCTGCAAATCTAGTTCTGTCTTTTCAAGCTTCAGGGCTCAGGATACTAAACAGCTGCTTCCCTCTCACTTTGGATCTTCTGGGGGTTGCAGAAGGCCCCGGGATCCTTCACCTTCAGCCTGTGAAGTTCCACTTTTTTTTTTTTTATGAGAAATCATTTACTTTTCTGACTGCATTTCCAAGTACTTGGATAATTCCTAAAGGTAGTGTTTATAAGACTATAGAAAAGTTGAAAGGGGCTGATCATGTGTGTGTGTGTGTGTGTGTGTGTGTGTGTGTGTATGAGAAACAGAGACAGAGAGGGAGTTGGCTCTGGAAGTCAGCTGCCATGTTAACATTCACAGCAGGCATTCCATCTACATGCACACACACACGCACGCACGCACGCACACACACATTCATGTTCTGAGTATCACATGCATGTATGGGCTGTTTACCCTACAGTTCAGTGAAAACCTTTTCCATTATTTAACTTGTTTTGCAAAAGTGTAAGAGAGAGACAGACAGAGGGACCGAGACAGAAAGGGAGAGAGAGAGAGAGAAAGATTCCCTGCCATTAATTAACATGGCTACAAATGCACGTGAAGCAGAAGGGATGGGCTAATTCTCCTGGCCTACAATTCAACTTAAATCATAATTCCTAAGATAGATCTCTCCTCTCAATGTTAATGGGAACCAGATGCCTCTTGTTAATAACGTACACTCATGGGAGGAAAAAAAAGAGCAAGAGACACTTTTATTTAAGTTTTGTTTTGTTTATCCAAAATTATTGGTGCTATCTAGCTAGGGACAATATACAATTCCAAATATATTAATATTGAAAATTTACAATTATTCATATAAGACCACTTCCATCATTTGCCTTCCTACAAGAACATAATATGGAATGTGAAAAATACTTCTATTTTTTATTTATGTATTTTATTCATTCTGTGTTGGTATGAGTCCCTCCATTCGGGATATAAGATCAATACTAATATTAACATTATTTTCTCTTTTATTACTTTAAATGATACTCTTTCAATCTTAATTAATCTTAATTAATACTACCTTAATTAATATAATCTTAATTAAGACTAACAAATGAGAAAGCATGATAGTTATTAATATGCAAATTATTTAATTACAAATGAAAATCATACATTTCAATCTTACTATTTTGGTATTAAAACATTATCCATTATAATCAAGTTCATCTAATGAATGATCTAATGCTATGTCATTAATTGAAAACTTGAACAATTAAAAGGGGGAGACTATTTTTAAAGGACAATGATTCATTTTTGAATTAAGCTTATTTATATGCAAAGTAATGCCAAATAAGGCTTATTCTAAAATAGTTCTCTCTCTTGGAAATTTGACAATACATTTCCCATTTGAATAATACTTTTCTCTGCTTTTTTCTATTGCTGTATGCAGTTGTTCAGTTTTTTTCAGTGTAAACTAAGTGCCACCACATGTATTTGTCAGAAGTATGTATTCTTGATTAAAACATGTAACAAAATATAGGAATAAAGCACATTAGCCAAATGACCCAATTATACTAGAGTCCCAACATATCTAGTCACACCTCCAAACCACCTAGGCTAAAATGGGGGTGCAATGGGGGTACAATAGCCAAGACATGGAAACAATCTTAATGTCTACTAATGGATGAATAGATAAAATGCACTACATGCAATCGAATATCATTTGGCTACAAAAAATGAGGAAATCCTGCCTTTTGCAAAAACAAGGATGGAGCTTGAGGGCTATATGCTAAGTGAAATAAGTCAGACAGAGAAAGACAAATACCATATAGTCTCACTTATATGTGGAATTTGGAAAAAACAACTGTTCGAAATAGTAGATTGATGATTACTGGGGGTAGGGGAAATGAGTGAAGGTTGTCGAAGGGTATAAATTTCCAGCTATAAAATGGATAAGTTTTGAGGATGTAATGTACGGCGTGATGACTACGGTTAGCAATATGCAGTTAGTTGTATATTTGAAAGCTTCTAACAGAGTAGATCTTCAAAGTTCTCAACACCCAAACACACATAAATTGTAACTATGTGAGGCAATGAGTATGTTAACCTTATTGTGGTAAACTTTTCACAATATACACATGTATCAAATTATCGAATCTTACACCTGAAACTTACACAATGTTTTTTGGGGGGGGGGGGGTGTTGTTGTTTTTTTAGATTTTATTTACTTATTGAGAGAGAGAAAGCATGCAAGTGGAGGGAGGGGCAGAGGGAGAGGGAGAGAGAGAATCCCAAGCCGACTCCACACTGAGCAGGGAGCCCATGTTGGGGCTCAAACTCATGACTCTGAGACCATGACCTAAGCCAAAATCAAGAGTTGGACTCTTAACAGACTGAAGCACACAGGTGCCCCTGAAATTTACACAATGTTGTATGTCAATTTTATCTTAGTAAAGCTAGAAAAAATAAAACAAACTGAGGGAACATCTTACTATGTGACCTTAGGCATGCTACTTGATGTCACTGACATTGGTATCTTCATCTGTAAAATGAGGAACATTAATAACTATCTCACACGCTCTTTATGCTAGTTCCATGAGATAATTTGTATAATGTCTTTAACAGCTCTTAGCATACGGTAGGAGATAGACATACTTAGGCTCTAATAATTATGATGTTTATTTCTTGCTGGTAGCTGAATTTGCTGAGTCCCATCTGATAGGTGTAAAATTACAGCCTATGGGATGAAAAGAGAATGTGTGCCGCTACCAGTTGTATTTTGGACATCACTAGAGGGAGCCAGAGGCAACCGAGCAACCATCTTTTCCAAACCTAACTTCATTATGCATTATCCACATTTGCCAAATACTGATAGTATGTCTATGATAAATACATTGTTACGCAAAATTGTTAGTTGACACCAAAGATGTGTACAGTATAATTTTATATCTCAAGAAACTTATAAACTAATTGAAGAAATGAATAACATGCATTAAAAACCCATTAAATGATAAAGTATGACAGTGATATATCTCAGAACAAGAGTAATTGAATGCTTCATGGATGGCACAGACACTGCGTTAAAGAATGTCTGAAAGTTTGAATCATTACATTGTACAGCAGAAACTAATGTAACACTCCATGATAATTATACTTCAATAATAATAAAAAAGAAGGAATTATGTAAGAATTTTTTAAAAATGTCTGAAAAGGGAATAATGTGTCCCTTTGGGTGGACATAATCTGGAAATATTTCCTCCACTTAATAAGGAACCTGAAGGATGAGTAGAATTTAGAGTTCTGGAATCAGCATTCCAGAAAATAGAACAAAGGAATCCAAGGAGGGAAGGTATTATTGTGCCAGTCACCTTATAAAGGTTTTACTTTTCATGCCTAATTAGTCTTCCCAAGTCCTGACTCCACTCCTCCCCATATCAAATGTTGTAAATGATTGCCACTGCTTACTGAATTGAACCAAATGTCCTAGCCTAGCATTGCATGCCTGACTTTTTTAATCCAGAAATAAGGATGGAAGGATACACTGTGGTTTGCCAATAAAAGAAATGACAGATCAGGCATGGACTCCATCACAGATACAGTAGGAACCAGGGAAAGATTTTGAGCAACTGAGTGATGTCCCTTAGTATTAATATTAATTATATCTCACACACAAAGTCAAGTAATGCAAGACCAAGGAATCTTATTAAATTTACTATCTTAAAAAAATGAATCAATCCACTTTACTAATTGATAGAGATTGAAATCACCAGCAAAATACTCTTTTTTAAGCTTCTTTAAAAGTAGAGTAAAAATATGGAAACTTAAAAAAAGAAGTCATAGTTGTTTCAGCTGTCTTATCTCTCTTTTTCTCTTGTGGGTTGAGGACCTGGGGAGAAGCTTGATCAGTAGTGGAAATTACTTTTCCTCCTAGGCCTATCCAGTTTGAGTCATGCTGGTTATAAAAGGCAAGATGCTGCAGGTTTACAAGAAACAAGTCTTGGAGAAAAAAAAGTAATTAAATTAAAAAGAAAGTGTTCTCTGTCTCCCTCTCTCTCTGTCTCAGAAAAATCAAAGCTCAACTATAGTGAGTCATGCTAGCTACTTGGAGAGGAGGGCAATTTTTGAACAGCTTTGTCAATCACTATAGCGGATAATTGAGTAAAACCTTCTTAAAATACTGGCCTTTGAAAAAAAGTCACTTAGAATAAAAAGTTTCCATCACAGAGTTAACCTAGCTTGGGGGAAATCCATCATTCGTTTCCAGGTTGTGGGATTTTCTACATGTATGATGTATTACATAACTTGGAATATCTAATGTGTCTCTAGTTTCATCAATTGTGAAGAAAAATCACTTTTTAAATCTTTGTATAATACTAAAGCATGTTTTAATATGTGCTAACCCATTTAACTCCCTACCGAGCCTTTCCTACCTCTTCATGGTACCCAACAGCTACTTTAGAACAAATACTCTACTTGAGATGTTAGGTAACTGCAGGAGATTGAAGAAGAACCAGTCATAGTCCCTGCTCCCAGACAAGAGACCAGCCACAGGAATAAGATAAGAAACCAAATATTAATGCCCAGAGGACTGAACGAACAAGCAGTGGAAATTCACCAGCAGAAGGTTCCTGTCTCCTTTGAACTGAAACATTACAGATATATGAAAGTTAGGGTAGATACTGAAGACACAGGATTAGGAGATGAGCAGGTAAAGTATTCAAGATAAGGAATAATATGAACAAATCTTTCAAATAGGAAAAATATAGACTACAGTTAGAGCACAATAATACTCTGATTTAGTTGACCTGGAGATGTCTTAAAAGAAGCGGGAAGGGAGAGGCCCCTGGGTAGTGCAATCGGCTTAGTGTCCAACTCTTGGTTTTGGCTCAGGTTGTGATCTCAGGATCATGGGATCGAGCCCTGTGTTGGGCTCTACATTCAGCAAGGAGCCTGTTTAGGACTCTCTCTCCCTCTCCTTCTGTCCCTCCTTCCCTCTTTTTCTCTAAAATAAAAATGAATAATTCTTAAAAAAAAAAAAGGGGGCGGGGAGGAGTTGGGGGGACAATAACAATGTTACCAGACAGCTGAACTGGATAAAAGTATACAGGCATGCAATGCCAATTTACCATATCCAGATTCAATCCACTAAGCAGTCAGGGGCCATTTGATATGGGGAGTAGCTGAGTCAGTCGCAACTTAAAAATATTCAATGGTCATAAAATAGCAAATAAGTGAGAAATGGGAAAACCACAGGTAGCAAGGAGACCAGCAATGGTCCAGTGTTCAGGGAAGCAGAGGAAGCCCAGATTTCATTTTGTGGAAATAGAAAAGCTGGAATATTAAGAGAATTAACAGTGATTTTGATGCATTAAACAGAGTTCAGATCGGTTGATCTCAGAAAACAGATTTGATGGTGCTTGTACAGAAGCAGCAGAGCTGGGAAGAAATGGAAATTGAAATTTGGAGGTACTAGACTGTGTAACTACTCAGATTAAAATAGACGTATCCCACATTAGGAGAGGAATGTAAGCTTAGAACCAAAGGGAAATTTAGGGCAATCCTTATATATTTGTAACTCATCTGAATGCATTAAATATAAATTTTTTATCTTTGATATGAAAATTATAGGAAATAAATATTATTTGTAATTTTTGCTAAAATGTTTTTTACTCTACAAATACATTATGAATTCTCTATATCATTTCTTTTAAGTCTACAGTCATTTGGTATTGATTTGTGATTTCATTTATTTATGTTATTTCATTAAGAATTTCCAATTTTTGGTAATGTCAACCATTCTATTTTCTGTTCAAGACCAGTGATACCGACCACTGTTGATCAGTGTGAATGCTAATGGACAGGTAACGAAGCCATAGAAGATGTTCATGATGTGTCCAAACACTTCTAGTGACAACTCTCAACTTGAGTCAAAGCTTTAGCCAACTCAGCTATTAACTGCTCGAAGCAGACATTTGTAGATTTTGAAATGTGGATATATATCAGAAGCCCTAAAAAGAATCCGTACATTTTTATATTGAAAATACATTCCTAAGAATGTATCCCAGACAGGGAAGCACTAACATATTCATCTCAGCAGTGTTTATAATAAGAAAAAGTTAGCAGTCATATAAAATGTCCATTTATTGCAGGTAAATAAATTATGGTATATTAATACAACTGACTTCTCTGTAATCATGATCAATGATGAAGTGCACACGTATTTGCTAGAAAGAAAATCCAATGCATTTGTAACAAATGAAAGAGCTTATAAAACCATAAGTGTAGGGGCACCTGGGTTGCTCAGTTGGTTGAGCATCTGACTCTGGGTTTTGGCTCAGGTCATGATCTCAGGGCTGCGAGATCAAGCCCAAGTTGAGACCCAAGCTCAGCGGGGAGTCTGCTTCAAGATTGTCTCCTTCTACCCTCCCCCCATTCTCTCTTTCCCTCTCTCTCTCTCTCTCTCTCCCTCCCTCTCAAACAAAAAAGTAAATCTTTAAAAATCTTTAAAAGCCTTAAAAACTATATGCATAGTATAATCGCATACATTATGTTAGTATATATATCCATATAGAGCATATTTGAACATGCTTATCCATATATTTACTTTCAAATAAACCTCTCCATTATATTTATCTTACATATATCATGTAATATATTATATATATATATACACATACATACATACATACATATACACACACACACACATATATGTATATGGATTATTTGCAAAAAATCTGGAAATACATACTTGAAACATTACTGGTAATGAGTTTTAGAATAATTTGGGGTATTTTTTCCCTCATTGACATTCTGTGTATTGACCATGCATTATGTACATAAAAAGAATCCATAATTTATAAATAGTTAAGTGGATCTGTTATTGTTTTATTACAAAAGTTTGGCTTATGATAAATATAGGTGAGAGGTTGAGGTCAGAATGTAAACTTAAGGGTAGTTTCTTTTCTTTTTTTTTTTTTTTAAAGAATATTTATTTATCTGACAGAGTGAGAGAAAGTGAGAGAGCTCAGGCATGAGGAGCAGCAGGCAGAGGGAGAGGGAGAAGCAGAGTCCCTTTTGAGCAGGGAGCCTGACATGGGGCTCGAGCCCAGGACCCTGAGATCATGACCTGAGCTGAAGGTAGATGCTTAACAGACTGTGCTACCCAGGCACCCCTCAAGGGTAGTTTCGGATGAAGGGCAGGCTAGTTCCCAATACCAGAAGATTAGGTAAAAAGGCCGAGTCACAGACTCCCAGGCTGAGAGAGTAAGCCAGAGCCTGAGTAACAGGTTACAATGTGGGGCTGAAAATGTGCCCAGAGGTAGAAAGACATAGTTGAAAGGGCTTGGAAAAAAGGTGTCAAAGATCACCCCTTCTAATACAATCTCAAGCATAAGGCTCTTCCGGAAGCCCTTGGCTTCAACTTCCTCAGTAAGAGAGCCATCTGTCTCAACATGGCTGCGTTCTTAAGCTGTCTGGCAGCTGACAAAATACTTCATCTGTGAAAAGAAGAATAAAACATGGCAGCGAATACTGAAACAATTTCATAAGGTATAGCAAATAGAGATGGAAAAAAAAAATTCCGAAATAAAAGCAAAAACATCTCTTTGCTATTGTGGTTGCAATTCCAAGTAAAGGCTTAGGAAGTTTTTCTGAGTGAATAATTCTGTGTTCACTAGAGGAAATATCCTCAGAAAAGAAGTGCTCAGAACAGCAAAATTTTGATGATGGGGATTGACCCAGGGTCACCCCAAGAATGCACTCTCTGGCTTTAGGGTAAAAAAAAATTCCTGGTCAGTATTAGCATTTTTCTGTTCACTATCAGCTTTGTGGAGAGGGGGGGTTTCATATCATCATCATTATTATTAAAAACACATGTCAGAAAAATAAAACTAATATACATCATCAGCCAGTGCCTTCAACAAGAAAGGACTGGATTTGAATGGCTTGGATGTTTCTGTAAATTGTCAAAAAATACATCTGGCTAATTCTCCTTACATATAGCCTCCTTCTCCCCCACCCCCTTCTACTCCAAAGGGAAATTGAGTGATTATTTGGACAATATGCAGTGTTGGGGCAAGAAGTAACAACCGGAGAGGAATGCTGGAAGTAGAGAACATAACTCACGTCTTCTCTTGTGAAGTGATTGAGAGGCAGACAAAAGCCGGATGGGTCCTGGGAGGAGGAAAAAGTACAGAGGATGAGGCTAGGCAAATGTTTACTATTCGTTACAGTGCTGAGTTACTGACTCGCTTCCCAAGCCTCAGTGTCCTATCTTGCTGAGTGGCAGTTAAAATGAGGTTGTAAGAGAAAAACAATGTTTAAACTAGCTCAAGTATTATGGGGGGATTTATTGGCTTATGCAACTGACAAGTCCGGAGGTTGGATAAGCATTTTTATCAAGGTTCTAGCTCTCCTTCTCCATGTGCGTCTCAACATGTCCTGCCTGTAAATTTCAGCTTCATCCACGTATCACGTCAACAGACACGGAGATGCTACAGGTGTCCCACAATCCCCAGCTCTACTCCTGAGCATTTCATGACTGGACCACCTTGTAACTAGCCAAAGACTGCCCTAGGCTTTATTTCCTGAGCCAATCACTTTGTCAGGGCATTACCTTGATTGGCTAAGACAATTTATGAAGTCTGCTCACCCATTCAGACCACCTGTCTGCACAACAGGAAGAAGAAGGAACAGATGTTGGGGAATCAAGCAATGTCCACTCCTATGAACTGATGAACTCCCCCCACCTTTTTTTTTTCTTTTCTGCCTGGTAACATGTCTCAGTCACTTAAAATGGTAAAACTTTGAGGAATTTCTTAAGATTCTTTTCCCTATGCCTACACCCATTCCTCAGAAAATGCAGTTGGCTAAATCCTCAGTATATTCATGGTCTTATAGATAGGCTAGCTGAGTGCAAGAAAACCATGTCAAGACAAAACAGATCAGAACTAATTTAGCCTTTGCAGTAGGGGAGGGCGTTCCTAAGCTTCAAGCGAGACACCCCAATGTCTGTTTTGGCAATAGCTTCAGGTAAAGGGGAAACACAGGATGCCAAATGAAGTTAAACCTGGAGACTTAGACAAAGACCTTCTTCAGGTGGCCTAATACATGTCCTGTCGGTTGATCTGTCCATTTCAGTCCTCTATTTCCCTAGGAGTGAGATGGGAGAGGAAACGGAGAAATCCAGGGTCCTCCATGATAAGACCATAGAAATATAGGTCACTATAAAAAAAATCCATAATTTGGGGCACCTGAGTGGCCCAGTCAGTTGAGTATACAACTGTTGATGTCAGCTCAGGCATGATGATCTCAGGGTCCTGAGTTCAAGCCCCGTGTCAGGCACCATGATGAGCTTGGAGCCTGCTTAAGATTCTTTCTCTCTCTCTCTCTCTGCCCCTCCTCTTAGCTCTCTCTCTCTCTAAAAATATATATATGCATATATATATATGTGTGTGTGGGGGGGGTTATATAATAAAAAATTAAAAATGCATAATTAGATTATAATACCAAAAATGAGAGGAGGCTCAGTTTACAGTGGAGATCCTAGCCTTCCTAACTGTACTATAATTCCTTCCTCCCCACTCCTATCTTCCTACTAGGACATATATGTCTAATGTCATGTTCCTGACGTGTAAGCTCCTCCAGAGTAGTTCTTTCATACCTCCAAAGTGCCTAGAAGACTGCACAGCCTATCATACATACTCACTAAATATTAATTGTTGGATGGTGGACGCATGTCCCAGGCACTGTGTATTCAGACAAAAGAAACCATGAAAACATAAACATAAGGTCTCCTTCATTCTTCCTGTGCTATCCCCTACTCTCCACTCTGCTCTGCATGTAGCCGCTGTTGTCCACATACAACCTCCTTGTGTGTAGCTTTAATTCCCAGGCAAATCAGCTCATGCAAAGACATGCCTGACTGACTCCTCAGTATATAGGATTTAATCACTTGAGCTCTATGGAGAAAACCACAGAGAAGTAGATAAATAAGTAGGTAGGTAGATAAGTAGGTAGGTAGGTAGATAGGTAAGGATTTTTATTCAAAAGTCATTCCCAAATGGCCTTTTGGTTGTCTTTGTAAGTTTCCCTCGATCCCCTCACACATTGTTGTAAATACTTACAAAGAACAAGGGTCCAGAATGGACATAGAAGGTGCACAGTGCCATCACAGACCAGGGACCCAATAAGGCTTGTTCCTGTCTGGACATGATGCCTGTTCCTTGAGTTATGGTACCAGATCTGGATCACCCCACTTAGAGTTAGTTTAAGCAAGGAAATCTTGCTCTGTGTTTCTGTAGACTAGTGCATATGAGAGAGACTAACTGTGGAAGCCATTTAACCCAGATCCTTAATTAAATCAGTGCCTTCAAGAAAGGTAGATTTCCCCCTCTCTAACTCTTCCCCAATTCATTTTTTTTTTGTTTGTTTTTTTCTTCACTATGAGACACAGGTTACTCAGAATGGATGCCAGCTGGGCTGCCGCTCCTCCCTGGTCCTCCGTGACTCCAAAGGAGCCAGAGTTGGGAAGGAGGGTAGGGCTGGAGCTTTGGGTGAATGAGCCTGGGGAGGAAAGGAGGTGTGTGTTCTAAAGCTTTGGGATTCTGGCATGTGGGGTCACGTTGGAGTGGCTCATGGGAGCCCTACAGCTTGCGTGAGACTTACTAGGATCCAACCTGGGGCATAATTCCTTCATCTTCAGAGCCTGGACTCCAATTCTGAAGAGTATGTATTGACCAAGATTTCAGATACTCCTTACAGTGTCTATGTAGAAACAACAGTGTTTGTATCTTCAGTTCACTCCCAAAGTTAAGTGTGAGTGAGCACATGTGATGTAGAGAAAGAGCGCCGTCCCTCTTGGGAGCTCTATCACGTATCATATTTGCAAGCTTATAAGCCATAAATAAGCTTATATATGTATTTCTCAGCCTATTAGTCAAGTCACAAATCAGCCTTATTGTATACAAACACAGTGAGAAAAAAAATCAAAATAAAACAAAAATAGGCATTTCTTCTCACTTCTCGTTGGTGGTGACATCCAAGAGCTTTTATTATACCATCGCCATCAAACACAAATGCAGAGGGTCCTGCATTTGGCTCATTGAGGAGACTCCCTGCTGCCCAGCCTGGAGGCAAAGTCAGTTATGGTTTTGTTCTTAGGATCTTACCGCTAAGTTCCCCACCTGCACTCTATCAGTTTTTCATTGTTAATATATTGTGTGGATTCTATCCAATGGTATGCTGGTAAATGCTTACAAACCAATTCTCTGGGGAAAAAATGTAGACATCCATGTACATATGTAAATTAATTATAATTAATTATCATATAGAATGTTGATTTGGTTCACATCTCTTATATCCATAGCCAACCTATAGTCACTATGGATGGATGAATGTAGTTTCCAAGTGGATGTTAGTTGGGGATTCCTTTTACTTTACTGAGAATGGTGAAAGCAAAATAACCAAGATGTATGTCAAAATTCCATTTATTCATTCTTTTGTGTAATCATAATATTTTTCCAATGCTGGAAAAAATAAATCCTTAATAATTTGTATAATACACAATACCATGTATGAAGTCTTGACATGTTTTAAGTTGTAGTGTTAATATTTTCTCCATCACTTTCTTAAGTTTTTTTTTAAGATTTTATTTATTTATTTATTTGAGAGAGAGAGGGTGACCAAGCAAGAGAGAACAGAAGTGGGGAGGGGCAGAGGAAAAGGGAGAAGGAGAAATAGACTCCCCTGCTGAGCAGGGAGCCTGATGCCGGCCTCAATCCCAGGACCCTGGGGTCATGACATGAGCTGAAGGCAGATGCTTAACAGACTGAGCCACAGAGGCTCCCCTACTTTCTTATGTTTAGACAAAATAATAAACCAAACTCCTGCAAAGACATGCCTACCTGACCCTCAGTACATATAATTTGAGGTACTTTAAACATTTTTAGTCTTTGCTGATTGGTGTAAGTATTCCCACTATGGTTGATTTTAAACTACCAACTGGCTGTGATTCAAAGTGGAATCTGAAAGAGAAGAGTAGCTCACCATGATGTAGTGCTTTCATTCTACATGTAAGAAAGACACACAAAACCTCAATAGCACAGATAAGAATAAAATGTAGCAAAATAATTGGTAAATGAGTTTTGAATATTTATTGCTTTTGTTTTAAGATTATTTAGTTGTAGGTTCATATATTTTTTTGTTTGATAATGTCTGTGTTTAACAACCAGCTCAGAAAATCTGTAAAAATTTGGCCATTGGCCCTCATGGTTCCAACACACCACTGAAGTCCGCCTTTCTGTCTTTATCTTATTTTATTTATTTATTTTTGAGAGAGAATGTGTGTGCATGAGCTATGGGGCTAGGAGGGGCAGTAGGAGAGGGAAAGAGAATCTCAAGCTGACACCCCATTGACCACAGAACCGAATGTGGGGCTCCATCTCACAACCCTGAGATCAGGACCTGAGCCAAAATCAAGAGTTCAACGCTTAACTGACTGAGCCACCCAGGAACCCCACTACCACATCCCTCTAAAGTGTTAATCTTGATGACATTTTTAAAAATTTCCTCTGTCTTGGCTCCATAGCTCAGGGGTTAGAGCACTTGTCTTGTAAAATTTCCTCTGTCTCTTCTTTCTTCATCAAGGACCATTTCAATCTAGTCTTTTTATTGTTATTGTAGCTCTGGGCATATTTCTCAATTCTTTCACTCCTTCAATTGAAACATTTTACCCATTTTCTCTGTCTGTCTGTCTCTCTCTTTTATGTTGAGCATTTCCTTTGCCTCCTCCAATGATTATTAAATATGATAAGGGTCTAAGGTCTGCAAATTATTACTGGATATGGTATAACCAAAAAGTAAGCCTATAAAGCTCATAATCTTGGTGAGGAAATAAAGTGTCAGAAGGATCAGAGTAGCAGAGGATTTCCAAGCCATGTGTGTGGCCCCTGGCTTCCCTTCGTCTTACCAATCAGAGTTCAGCTTTCTACAGTGATGATCTAAAGCCCCTCCCCACCTCTGTCCTCCCTCACACTACCTGGCATGGTGCAGGGGCCATCTTGAGCATTTAACACGTGCTGTCAGTTAACTTCTCTGCCAAGTGGGCAATTTTCAGCTTTTCCTATCTACAGCCCCGGGCTGATTTTGACTGGCTCTGCTAGATCCTTCCTCACTTCCACAGATGTGTTTGGGGACCTCCTGGAGTTGCTTGTCAGAGTCTCCCTGCCAGATTTCAGCTGCCTAAGCCTGAAGGGACTGTTCCAAGTCTCCTGTTTATGATTCCCAACTCTGCTGACTTTGGCCTCCAAGGGTGGAATCTGCATTCTGCTGGAAAGTCAATTGGATGGAGCTCGCCTCTCCGGTCCTGTCAACTTTGACCTCGAAGAGTGTGTCCTGGCACCAGAAATTAAGTTCCATTTTAAAATTCAAATTCAAGACACCCTGCAGTTTCTGCTGGAGAATTCAGGGAGTTTATATGCTAAGATCAGGTATTCCAGGACTGAACCTTGCAAATCCAAGAAATACAAAGTAACCAGGGGTGCAGTATTTGAACCACAATGAGAACTGGCACAATTTCTAGGATCTATGGAGAGGAGGGGTAAGCCCTTCAGAGGTGCCACTGAAATGTCCCTGACAGGCTTCCTAAGGTGCCTTCACGGATGGCACCAGGACATCGTTCCCAGACTTGACGAGGATTAGTGTTGCTGTTTTAATGTCAGTAGGCTACCTTGAGACATACTCAAACTATAATACTATAGAATAATATTGTAGACCCTGTGTTCTCAGACCTGACACTAGTCTTTTGGAAGGCAGCAAATGAGAGGAGAAAAGAGTATAGGTGATCAGAATCATGTGGTGGGTGTGGTCCCTTATAAAGTGTCCAGGCTAGTCATCATGTTGTAAATCTGAGTTTAAGTCCTGCTTGAGGGGGGGAAAAAAAAAAAAAAAAAAAAAAAAAATATATATATATATATATATATATATACACACACATATATATGTATATATATAATTATGCATATATATTATTATATACTATTATATATAAATTATATACTATTATTATATATTACATATAATATATAATATATACACATACAGACACACAGCACACACATACATACATGCACACATATGTAAATTGTATGCAGAGATCAAGCTGTTTAGTATTTTCACCCAAATAATAGAACTTAGCACTGGTCAAAATTTACAGACCACCCATCCAATGGAAAAGTTTGTTTTGCTAGCAATCGCTATGATTTTTACTTTGTAAATACTAAAATACAAAAGGTACTAGTGTGAGGCATAATAAACATTTGAACTAGCCTGTGGACATTGTCATGTATGGATGTCACGGATGTGAGGGAGCCATCTGTACAAAACTCTGAACTTCATTATCGAAGCATCATGGGAAAACATTGGTTGAAACATAAATCTCTTAAGACCTGGACAACTGTAACTAATTTATACACTATTTGTAGCTTTCCCTTTTTGTGTGGAGGGGATCATCCAATGAAGAAAGATGTAAATTAAGTAACAAAACACCATCTTTGTGCCTCTGAAGTTTCAGAGTAACAAAGATGTTTTCTGGATTTTGCCAATTCCATCTGGCAACGTACAACCAAGTGTTGAGCAGCAGAGTTCTGAGGTCTCTCTGGGTCTGGCATGACACGCTGTACCACGGACAACAGAGCCACCCCGCACCCCCCCACCCCCGTTCACTGCCTTGGGGATACAGAGGCTCGGGTGCTCCATAGAGAATGAAAATTGGTACAGATAACCAGAGGGTCACCAGCTTCCCAGGCCATGAGACTTGGCAATGGTGTAGGCTTTTATTTGTTGGAGATCATGATTTCAGTGTGGTGAGATTGAGCCCCATGTCAGGCTCTGCCCTTCGCTTAAGATTCTCACTCTCCTTCTCCCTCTGCCCCTCCCTGCTTGCACTCTCTCTCTTGCTAAAAAATAAATAAAATAAAATTAAATTAAAAACTTTTCAGGTGCATGGGTGGCTCAATCGGTTGAGCATCTGACTTTGGATTCGGCTCAGGTCATGATCTCAGGGTCATGGTGGGATTGAGCCCTGTGTCAGGCTCCATGCTCAGCACAGAATCTGCTGAAGATTCTCTCTCTCCTCCTTTCTCTGACCTCTGCCCCCACCCTGGCCTCTTATTCTAGAAATAAATGAATAAACACATAAATAAATAAATAAAATCTTTAAGAAATTACAGACTTTTTTGAGACTCTTCATATATATTTGTAAATTACCTTCTAGAAAACCTGTACCAATGTACACTCTCAATAGCAGTGTTTCGTACATATTTGTCATAATACCATTACAAAAATTAAGCATTTCTTTATTTCTACTAATTTAATATGAGCATGACATATCACGATTACTTTTTTCCATAATTTCATACGTGACTTTATTTATTTTTTAATTAATTTTTTATTATATCATGTTAGTCGCCATACACTACATCATTAGTTCTTGATGTAGTGTTCAAATATTCATTGTTTGCATGTAATACCCAGTGCTCCATAAAATACATGCCCTCCTTAATACCCACCACCAGGCCAACCCATCTCTCCACACCCCTACCTCCCAAAACGCTCACTTTGTTCCCCAGAGTCAATAGTCTCTCATGGTTTATCTCCCTCTCTCATCCCCCCCCTTCATTTTTTCTCTTCTTTCTCCTTCATGCTATTCCTTATGTTCCACATATAAGTGAAACCATATGATAATTGTTTTTCGTTGCTTGGCTTATTTCTCTCAGCATAATCTCCTTCAGTTCCATCCATGTTGATGCAAATGTTGGGTATTCACCCTTTTGATGGCTGCATAATATTCCATTGTGTATATGGACCATATCTTCTTTATCCACTCATCTGTTGAAGAGCATCTTGGCTCCTTCCACAGTTTGGTTATTGTAGACATTGTTGCTATAAACATTGGGGTGCATCTGGCCCTTCTTTTCACTACATCTGTATCTTTGGGTTAAATACCCAGTAGTGTAATTCCTGGATCACAGCTCTATTTTTAATGTTTTGAGGAACCTCCACATTGTTTTCCAAAGTGGATACACCAACTTGCATTCCCACCAGCAGTGTAAGAGGGTTCCCCTTTCTTCACATCCTCTCCAACATTTGTTATTTCTTGCCTTGTCAATTTTTGCCATTCTAACTGGTGTAAGGTGGTATCTCAATGTGGTTTTGATTTGAATTTCCCTTATGGCTAATGGTGTTGAATACTTTTTCATGTGTTTGTTAGCCATTTGTATGTCTTCTTTGGAGAAGTGTCTGTTCATGTCGTCTGCCCATTTTTTTACTTGATTATTTGTTTTTTGAGTGTTGAGTTTGAGAAGTTCTTTATAGATCTTGGATATCAGCCTTTTGTCTATAGTGTCATTTGCAAATATATTCTCCCTTTCTGTGGGTTGTCTCTTTGTTCTGTTTACTGTTTCCTTTGATGTGCAGAAGATTATTATCTTGATGAAGTCCCAAAAGTTCATTTTCACTTTTGTTCCCCTTGCCTTTGGAAACATGCCTTGAAAGAAGTTGCTGTGGCTGATGTCAAAGAGGTTACTGCCTATGTTCTCTTGGATTTTGATGGATTCTAGTCTCACATTGAGGTCTTTCATCCATTTAGATTTGAGAGCCTTCCCCTTACAATCAGGAACACGACAAGGATGTCCACTCTCACCACTATTGTTGAACATAGTACTAGAAGTCCTAGCAACAGCAATCAGACAACAAAAATAAATAAAAAGTATTCAAATCAGCAAATAAGTTAAAGTCTCTGTCTTCACAGATGACATGATACTTTATGTGGAAACCCCAGAAGACTCCATCCCCCAAATTACTAGAACTCACACAGCAATTCAGTAATGCAGCAGGATACAAAATCAATGCACAGAAATCATTTGTTTTTCAGTACACTAACAATGTAACTGTAGAAAGAGAAATTAAAGAACTGATTCCATTTACAATAGCACCAAAAACCTTAAGATACCTTGGAATAAACCTAGCCAAAGAGGTAAAGGATCTATACTCTAGAAACTACAGAACACATATGAAAGAAATTAAGAAAACACAAAAAGATGGAAAAACATTTCATGCTCATGGATTGGGAGAATAAACATATTAAAATGTCTATGCTGCCCAGAGAAACCTATACTTTCAACGCCATCCCAAGCAAAATACCAGCAACATTTCTCAAAGTGCTGGAACAAACAATCCTAAAATTTGTATGGAACAAGGAAAGATCCCAAATCACCACGGAAGTGTTGAAAATGAAAAACAAAGCTGGGACATCACGTCACCAGATTTCAAGCTATATTACAAAGCTGTGATCACCAAGACAGCATGGTACTGGCACAAAAACAGACACATAGATCAATGGAACAGAATAGAGATCCCAGAAATGGACCCTCAACTCTATGGTCAACTAATCTTCTACAAAGCAGGAAAAAATATCCAATGGAAAAAAGACAGTCTCTTCAGTAAATGGTGCTTGGAAAATTGGACAGCTAGCTATATACAGAAGAATGAAACTCAACCATTCTCTTACACCATTCACAGTTACTTTTTAAATTTACATTTCTTTGATAATCACTGGGTTGAACTTTTGGTTTTATTTATTATTTGTATTTCCACATTTGTGAATTAGTCTGAGTTTATTTATATTAATTTTTGTATTGTTAATTTTGATAAGTGCTTTTCATATTTTTCATGTATTTTCCAATGTGCATTTGCTTTTTAATCTTAAGAAATTAATTGATATGTGAAGTTTTATTTCATAGTTTCGTTTGTCTCCTTCTTTGGAGTTATGATTAGAAAGACTGATCTCAGGAATCAGATCCCCATTCCCCTTTATTTTCTTCTACTCCCCATATGGTTTCACTGTTTTACATTTTGCTATTTAGTCTGTCAGATGTACATTTTAGTTTGGGCTATGAAAAAGGACAGTATCTTGGTTTGTTTCCAAGAATACATCAGTTGCCCCAAAAGACTCTAAGAAATAATCTTCCCTCTTTTCTCAATTCCTTGTGATACCAGTTTTACTCTGTGTTCTAGTAATATCACAAATACATGCATTGAAAGAGCTGTTCATATACTCTAAATTCAGTGTCATTTTCATTTTATGCCTATGTGTCCCTCTATTAGTTTATTTTACTAGGGTACCTTTGCAAGATATTTTTATATCTTATATAAAGGCAAATCTATTTTCCTTGTCCTTTTCAGTATTTTCTTAGTAGCAATTCTCAAGTTATTTATTCTCTCAGATGTGTTTTAAAGATACATTATCAAACTTTTTTCCTCTCCCCCTTACTCTTACATAAATAACATCATGACTTTCATGATATCGAACTTAAAATTAATTTTGGAAAACAAACATCTGTGTACCACTCCTTTCCAGTAATACTCTGTAGTATTTCTCCAGATCTCCCCTGTCTCTTTGTAATGTTACATTGTGTCTTTACTGTTGCACAGTCTATGCTGAAGTTATACCTACATATCATTTGTTTTCTTTGCTATTAAGAAGGAAATTGTTTTTCCAGTATACATAATTTTTAGTTGATTCTCCTAGTTTTACTACAAAAACAAATAAGTAATTTGCTTATAAATAAGAAACAACTGATAAATTGTCATCATCTGACCATACTTGTAACTCCTTCTCTGTCCATGGTATATGGCATTGGTTGGATCTTCCAGAATCAAGTTAATTCACAATTTAGCACTGAGACTAGACCTCCTTGTCAAGAAAGAAATGAGTCCCAGAGCATGTTAATGGATAAGGAAAGAAGATTAATGGTTAGATAAACTCTATATTAAATAGCTTCCTGGAAATTCACGTGCATATTAGCATAAAAAATCTGGGAAGCTCTGCAAATAGGAACTCTGGTGGTGGTGGTGAGTTTTGACCTGTTATTTATTATGTGTTAAATAGTACTCCCAAACCCAATTTTCCATAAAGACCTTGCTTTATTTCCTAATGATATTAACATCCCAAATACTTTGTTCTTTATCGTTTTAAAATATTTAACCATTTCTACTTTAAAATATGCTTGGAAAACAAGAATGGATAGGATTTTGTTCAAATGTTTTATTATTGTTTGACATATTAATTTTATCATTAGTGATAAGTACCTTAAAAATATTTGAATTCATGGCATAAATCATGTTATCCATAAGTTATTTTTAATATTTTGTTGAACTTGGTATACTAGTATTTTATTTAATACTAATTTTTTAGTTATTTTTTTTGCAGTTATATTCATGAGAAAAATTAGTCTTTATATTTTACTAGTGGGCCTTTGTAAGTTATTGGTAACAGAGTTTTGCAACTTTTATGAATGAACCAGGAAATTTTCTCTCTTTCTCCCTGCTCAGCAGAGAGCCTGCTTCTCCCTCTCCTTCTGCCCCTCCCTCTTCTCATGCCTGTGCTCTCTCTAGTCCATAACAAGGAAGGAAGGAAGGAAGGAAGGAAAGAAGGAAGGAAGGAAGGAAGGCAGGCAAGCAAACTTTCTAGATCAGCCCTGTACAGTAAGTAGAACTTTCTAAGATAATGGAAATGTTCTGGATCTACACAGTTCAGTAGCCTCTGGCCATAAGTGAGAACTTGAAATGCAGCTAGTGTTACTGAGCTTTTAATTTCATTTCAAGCAATTTAAATTTAAATAGCCACATGTGGCTAATGGCCATCATTTGGGACAGAATGCTCTACATGATGGTGAAGAAAATTACCAAGTTGGTGAAGGAGGGAAGTTTCATGAATGAGAGATTATGCCCTAGAGTACCTCGCGTTTCCAAAGATGGCCACAAAGTATCTCTCATCCCACTTGCTTATTTGCAATAGGGCTTTGCTGTGACTCTGTTAAGAGGTGGGATCTATTTGTCTTCCTCTTGGATCTCAAGAGGTCTTATGACTTCTTTGACTAATGACCTTAGGACTTCTAAGTCCAGACATTATATGTTCTATTAGAAAGCCACAGCTAACCACATGGAGATCCTTGAGAAAGTCCCAACTGTATCCATGTCCTACTCAGAATTCTTTAGCTGAGCAACCCATGGAACCATGAAAGATGACAAAATAGTAGTTGTAAGCTCTTAGGTTTAGTATTATTTGTTACACAGTGATAGAAAAGCAATAACAGCAGCAAGTCTAAGTGCTCATATTGGAATGCAAGAGAGAGTTCTGGGAGTAGCATATACATGACGGGACTCATAGATTACCTGGTGTCTGACTTCCTGGGAGTCTGTTGAAGTATTTGGTAGAAAAATTACTAAATAAACATAGACCAAATAAACCAAATCATTTTTTTTTTCAAATCCAAGAAAGCCGAAATTTTGTACAAGAAAGGAAAATATGATGATAGTAGTATCACAGGGTTTAGTTTGTGGACATTAGCTGGTATTTATAATCATAGTACTGTCCATACAGAATTCATATTTTGGGATAATGGGAATGATGGAAGAAGGTAAGGAAGTGTATTTATGGGGAGGGAGGATCTAAGAATATTTAAATACTCATCTTCTTTAGTGGAAGACAATAAATTATCTCTGAAAATAGAAACATCAAATGTGTTGGTTATGTACCAGTAGAAAAATCTACAACTATTTGAGGTTGCTCCTGGGGAACATAAATTTGGGGTCTATATGGATGAAATGAATACTACATTTTTTTCATATTGAAATATTTGATATTTTGAAAGCTGAATGTGTATTCTTAAATAAGGAAGGCATGCATTGGGATGAGCACTGGGTGTTATATACAACTAATGAATCATTGAACACAACAACAAAAACTTATGATGTACTGTATGCTGGCTAACTGAACATAATAATTAAAAAAAAAGAATATCAAATGAATCAAGGCAATTTCCAGTTGTTGGAAAATAGCTAATGTCCATCCTGGTTAGACCACCTTGTCACATGAGCTTGTGGATTTTAGAGAAAATCTTCCTGTTGCGTGAGAACTACAGTCAGTATTCTCAGTTTCAGTCCTGTACCCCCACTTACATGCTTGTGCCAACTTATATAGGGAAAGAAGAGGGCAAGTCCATAGCCATTGGCTGGGTGGTGACCCAGGTCTCCCTCACTTGTCCTATCATACAATCCCTTCTGATCCATATCCCCTTCAAATGCCATATGTTGAATTAAGCTATACTAATTTACAGCATTTCAACCAAAAGTCTGGCTAGGACCTCAATGTTATGAGCCTTTTGGAAAGAGGATGCAGCAGATAATGGATGGAGTGGGGCATGAGGTCTCAGGGATTGCCGGGCAGATCTAAATTATAATTTCCAGAGATAGAATCACGTTGATGTATTCCAAGGAGCCCCGTCGTGGGGATCCAGAAGGATCTTTGAGGGGACTGAAAAACTAGAACGGACTCCTCTGGGCCACGTGGCCTCAACAGCAGTCGATGCCATGGGAGCTGAGGAATTCTTCCTTCAGAGTAGAATTATGGACAGAGGCTGGTAACTCAGGGCATTGGCAAAGAAGAGGGAGAAGGAAGCTGGTGTCTTTTGTACCAGAGAAATGATGAAGCTAGGGTACCTAATAACGCCTCATCAAGAAAACCTCGGTTCAGGGCTGTTCACTAGTATGAGCGAGAAAACTAAAATTCTGATCTGGGATTGAAGAGGAATCCAGCTGCAGGCACTTGAGTGGAAAGACCCCCTTGTTCAAAGAATGAATGGAAGAAAACATGGCCCGTGGGAATTGGGAATCAGGACAGACTGAGTGACGGACACGTGTGCCATGACCACATTGCCTTCCTCATTGTTCCTGGAACACTGGAAGTGCAGCCATTCCCAGGCCTTCCTCCTGAAATCCATGGGCTGGGGACTCCCCCACCTCCGCCTTCCCCAGGTCCCTGCTCAAATGTCTTCTTCTCCAATAGGCCTTCCATGAGATCACTTTGCAGGTGCCACTTCTTGTTCTTAGAAGACTTTCCTTTCACTGGCTTGACTCCCACAGTCCTCCAGATCTTTCCAGAAATTCCTCTAGTTTTTTTGACACCCTTCTGAAACAGTGTTCTGTGCTTGTGCCTGTGATAACAGAGATCTCACCCCTCCTAGCAGCCTGCTTGCATGTCTAACTCTCCCAAGTAATGTTAGGTGCCTGGAGAGAAACTACATTGTTTTATTCTCAGCACCCAGCTCATAGAAATCTCTCAGAAATATTTGTTAAACAAAGGCAGTGAACTATGCACACATATTTATTCTTGACAATGTATGCTTTTGTATTTATGGATTCCCACATTCCCAAGTCATTGGGTATATATATCCACGTGATTCCCAAATGTCACCGCACTATTCCTATCCTCTGAGGCCGAATCCACAAATCTGATGCCATATGAAATATTTTTAGATCTCCCATAATTTTAAAATAGACAATAAAACAAAGCAACATCCCTCATCTCCTCAGACTCAACCTTCTTAAAAGCATCTACTCTGCCCTTACTTGGAACCTCAAATACCTTAAAAGGGTGACCCCCAGAGACTCCATACGTTTCCTCACAATCCTTGCTCTCTTGGTCCCCCCCCGGGGGGGGGGGGTGTCTCTGGAAACTTCCTTTCTTGAAGCTCTTCAGGGAGAATAATTTTCTCCAAATTACATGGTCCTTTTTTCTTAGTCATCTCCCCACACTAGCCTTGATTATTTCATAGGAGATGAAGAAAATTCCTGAGACCCTTCCCCAAATCTGGAGAGCTGGAGGCTTCCATAACTCACCCTCTTACGCCACGGTGCCCCCTCAGGGCTCTGCAAAGTCACACCCACTGAGCGTTGTGTATCGTGAAGCTGGCATAGATGTTTTGAGACTAGGCAGACCTTCTGCAGTGTTTAGTTTTTGGCAGAATTTATGTTTTTGGCTGGCTGCCACTGTGAAATGTGTTTAGTTTTAACTGACAGGCCTGTTCAACACCACAGGTCATAGGTAAGCCGGCCTGATCCTGACTGGGCGAAGCCAAGATGGGCTCCCATTCCCGATTTCCTTTTGCGCTTTTGACTGCCTTACTACAGGTTAATCCCCACAAAACAGGTCGGTCCTTCTACCTGATTCTCTTGGATAGGCACTCCCTGCTTTGTGAGGACACTTGTCCAAAATCCAGGGGTTGGGAGAAGCTATGCAGGGAGTAGTAAAAGAAGGGATTTATGGGCACTCTGGGAAGTGAGACTTCACGGTGGGCACAGTGAGGAGAAGAGGGGTTGAAGAAGAGATCCTGAGAGATGTCCTAGGGCCTTTTCCACCCTCAGACCTGCACGGCATTCGGGAACAATTTGACAGCTTGACAGGAGAAGGGCCAAAGAGACGTGTTGTTCTGATATTTGCACACCAGTGTCACCAGAACACAAGGAGTTTTTGTTTGACTTTTCCCCTGAGAGAGAGATGTGCAGTGAGCTGTTTTGAAACTGCTTGTTTTCTTGTTTTATCTGGTTCAGTGACTAGGACTAGTCTTCTCCCTACTCTCTCAGTCAGAATCTATACCTCTGCCAGGCTGGGAGAGCATATACTCCCAGCATCGGAAGTGTGATCCAACCGTTATGAACGTCGAAAAGTCCTTGTGGGATGGGTCAGCGAGTTATAGGATGGTGTAGGGATGGGGGTCAATGCCGTTTCACCTGTGATGGGAGAATGACCTCAAAGAAACTGTCAAAGTCAAAGCTAACCCTCAGAGTTTATGAATAGGTCTCACAGCTCAGAGAAGTTATGACAATATTATGATGAGCTAGCAATGATCATTGGAGAATATTAAGTATGTGGGATGCCTTCATTTTCATTTTTTTTGGAAGAAAATAAGTAGAAGGTAAATAATGTCACGAAAACATAAGTTCCATGAAGTAGGGGTTTTGTCTATGCACTTTATATTGTTCACTGCGAAGTAGTCAATGTAGCCTGACACACAGGAGACACTCAATAAGTACATATCAAGTGAATGAACAAGTAAATTAATAAAAAGTTTGTTTTCAGAAGGCACTTAAAATGGGACAACTTAGTATCCGTGACGTGTCTAAAAAACCTAACTGAACTCTACCAAACATACTCCCGGTTAATATGAGAAATTTTCCCAGATGAATGATTTAATTTTATTTCTGAGATGATGACTTAAACATTTGTATGAAGCTGAAGTGCAAAATGAAGGAACACACTGGACTTAAATGCATTAATTCAAACTCAAATTTTATACATAAACATAGATGTATACACACATATGTATATATCAAACATGTATGTTTATGTATATGTATTTTTCCTCTTTCTATGTATATATATTTTTGCATTCTTTTTATTTTTTTAATTTTTTTAAATTATTTTTATTAACATATAATGTATTATTTGTCCCAGGGGTACAGGTCTGTGAATCATCAGGCTTACACTTTTCATAGCACTCACCATAGCACATACCCTCCCCAATGTCCATCCCCCAGCCACCCTATCCCTCCCACCCTCACCCCCCAGCAACCCTCAGTTTCCTCTTTCTATATTAATAAGTAGAAAAGAATACTATTAAGGGACAACTTGGGACACAAAAGTCCTTAACGTTATCAGCCACAGAAGAGGAAGGGGACACTGAGCTGTAGACACATAGGAGAACTTGGCTCTGAATTTCAGAGGCAAAGGAAGCTGCATATTGGAAACAAAACAACACAAAACAAAACCGTACCTGTGTTAATTTTATTTTTCCTCCACTCTGATGGCCCTTGCTGGTTTGGGCCATGACCCCTTGCTCATGAGCGCACCCATGAGGCAGTTCTTAATCATGGACCCAAACCACGGGTTATGGGGACTCAAGGTTACATCCCCCATCCTTTGGTTCTGGGGAGGCAGAGACAGAATATAGAAGCCATCAGTCGTTTCGTAACAGCCCCTTGGTTCAGGCACTGCTTGGAAAGGGCCCGGGCACTGGCAGGCTCTCCAGAATTTTCCAGCAACAGTGTGGCTCCATTTGCCTCCTTCAACAGGTCTTCAGTTGACTGTATTAGTTCATCAGCTTCAGACTTTGAATTGGCACAAATGCATTGTGCAGATGGGGCAGTCACATCGACGGGCCTGGAACTAATTAAAAACTGGAATAGTTTAGATCAGGAGGAGGAAGGGTGGCCAGATTTGCAAGGATAGTGCAAGTGAGCTAAAAGAGCAAATTGACCCAGCCCTATGAGAAGAGGCACTGCTGCCTGACCTTAAGTAGCCCCAACTGGACTTGGCATATCCCCTCTGAGATAGACCCTGCTTGCCTGACAAGTCCTAAGCCATCCCAGTGGCTTAAGAAATATTATTATTAAAAAAAAAAAAAAAAAAAAAAGTCCTCCTAGTGGCACAATGTTTTGTTAGGAAGAACAGGTTTGCCAAGCTTGTTAGTTTTGGGGGAAAGACACATCCAAGTGAGCAAAGGCCAGTGAAAAGCATTTATAATGAGGGAAAATTAATGCCTGGTTGTGTGTCAGGGGCTATGTTCAGAGGACTGGACTTTAGGCCGGTTGGAGGCACACCCAGCGACCTCCCGCCACAGTGGGACACCATCCACACACCTCCCCTCTGGCCTTCTGTCCTGGCTTCTACTAATTCAGCATTTCTCTCCTCTTTGTCGCCCCCTGCAGGCTACACTTGGGATTCTCTTAGACTAAGCGCTGAACGTTTCTCTGCTCAGAATTGAGTCTCATCTTGCTAAAAGAACCTCACCTCGGCCTACCTCTAACCTGGTCACCCCAGATTTTGGAGAACTACTCAAGCCTGTTTTTAGCTTTACTAATCAGCTCAGAGCTAACGGTTGTGAATTCAAAGAAATCCACAGCTGGCTGGTGTCGGTGTTTTGTTATTGTAACTTTTTTTTAATACTTACAATTTATTTGATTCGTACTGAAGTGCTCAGCAGTGGGCTACATCCTGAAAGACATTCTTCCATTTAGTCCATTCAACAAGAATGTAAAGAAATTGATATTGTTATTCTGGTTCTTTTACTTTTTTAGCTGTGGTAAAATACACGTAATGAAATTTACCATCATAACCATTTTTAAGTGTAAGTCAGTGGCAGTAGATGTATTCACATTATTATCCAACTATCAACAGCATCCACCTCCAACACTCTTTTTGTCTTGCAGAACTGAAGCTGTGTCCCCATTAAACAACTTCCTATTCATCCCTCTCCCTAGGACCCGCCAAGTGCTGTTCTAGTTTCTATCTTTATGAATTTGAACACTCCAGGTGCCTTGTATAAGTAGAATCACACAATATTTGTCTTTCTGTGACTGGCTTATTTCACCGAGCATAATATCTTCAAGGTTCATTCATGTCCTAGCCTGTGCCAGAATTTTCTTCTTTTATAGCTCAATAATACCCCATTGTGTACATAAACCACATTTTATTTACCCATTCATCTGTTGATGGACACTCGGGTTGCTTTTACCTGTTAGCTACTCTGAACAATGCTGTTATAAGCATGAGTGTTCAAATATCTTCTTGAGACTGTGATTCTGTTTTATAGGAGAGAGTTCCATGCCTCAGCATGGAGAGGTTAGTAACTTGCCTCAAGTCACATGATAGTTAAGTGATGGAACTAGGATTTACATGCCAGGGCTCTCACTGCAGAACATGTCTTTTTCATCTCTGTCCTCCCTATGCTGTTTGAAGGGCAGATGTCTGCCCCAGCAATGGGGCTGAGGCATGCTCTGAAACAGCCCCAAAGAGTTTTGCAGTAATTACATCTTCGTTGTTCTACTAATGACTTTTCCGAATGAATTTTTGATGTGAAATGACACTACAACATTCCAAAAATGTCAGGGTTAGATAAAAGCAATAATAGTGGTAATAATAAAAGAAACTAGTTATTTGGTGCTTCATATAAATTAGTTATTATACCGGCTACATAAATATATTGATTCTGATGCAAAGTAATAAAAAGCTTTAGCCATTTTATCTCACTGTGTGCTAACTCCAATCACTATGATAATATTCACAAGGCTCTAACATTGTTAATAGGTCCTTCATATATTTCACCCTACAAATGACTTACCAGTGCCTCCATTTTACAGATGAAGAATCCAAAACATGAAATATTAGAATTTAGTCTGCCATGTGTCCGACTCCAACACCAACAAACTTCAGTTAATCAGATGCAAACAAAAATATTTGTACAAAAATCTTCTATGAATTTTAGATACATAGCTTTGGGAGAGAAATCTGGAATGGTCCCTAAACATGAACAATTTGTGAAGGTCTTTAAAGGACAGAGGCTTGTGTCAACGAACTAATGAATGACCTATTGAAAAGGACAATGCGTATTTAAAATCTAATAAACTCCCATAAATGCCACCATATCCTGCAAGTCACTGCCGCTGCCTCTGACAAATCAGCTTTTATGTGAAGGATCTGCTCTGGGAAGCTTGTTCAGCAATCCCCTGCTCAGGCCGCCTGGCTCCTTTTCAAAATGTTTCCAATGTTTCAGCCTCCAACTCAACTCTTCGTCCTGGAAAAGTCTGTGTCTCATTCCAGCTTGGTGCTGTGATTTATTTTTGGCGGGTAAAGGGAAGAATTAGTCATACCTACTCTCCTATTTGAGTTTAATGGGAGCATTGTGGCCGGTGGTAAAGATGGTAGTTTATCAGGCTGGTGACTCGTACGGTTTATGGCATGGGCCTCCTTGCTCCTCTGTTCCTTTCCCCTGTGAGTCACTTTACAATAATAATGCAGAGGTGAGGTCCAATGTCTGACAGTGGATCTCCTTGTATTGGGCTCTCAGCATTGCAATAATGTCCATATTGTGAAAAGAAAGATGACGTCACCTCCTTGGCCGTTGGAAACAAAGGGAGGGCAAGTAAAAATGACCAGGCCACCCAAAGAACTGCCAATCAATACTATTGACAATGAAGAGGAAAGTGTTCTTTCTCTCCAACATAAAGTATGACTGAGCTAAGCAGTATTGACCTTGGGGTAAGGCATTTCCTAGCATTTAATGAATGGCTGGAAAGCTGATGGACTTTTAGTCAAACTGGTTATTAACTGCCTGAAAGTGCCTGACCCTGGAAGTCATAATTAGGGCTGCAAATACAGAACACATAAGAAAGTCCAAGTCTGGTTCAGACAATGAGCTGTTGTGAGCAAGTCCCAACTCTGGACCATCGGATTGACCTTACAGAGCAGCTGGGGTTGCCCTCCACCACAGAACCATTCCTAATGGACATTATCTCATAAAGACCCAATGCTAGGTGTATGTTCCAAAAATAAAAATGGATGGCAGTTGACAGTTTACAGAACTGAATATGATACACTGTAGATATAACAGGGTACCTTAAAGATAATGGGCAGAAGTGATAGCACTAATACTACAGAGGCCAGGGCTGCTCATCAGAAACATAATGTGAGCTATGTATTTAATTTATAAATATCTACTAACCACGCAAAAAAGTAGGTGAAAGGAATTTGAACAATATATTTTTTCTTAATCTAATAAATCCAAACTATTAACATTTGTATATGTATTCAAATAATTCTTGGGATATTTTACATTTGAATGAATTCATAAAATGAATATTTTACATTCATTTCACATACGAAGTCTTCATTATTCAATGATACACTTAGAGTACATCTTGATTTGGACTAACCACATTTCAAATGCTCAAGAGCTCCATATGGTTAGTGGATACCATTTTGGAGAGTGCAGGCCTATGAAATTGGCTTGGTTTAAGTAATGCATTCAAACATGTAATGGGTCAAATGGCCAAAGGGTTGCATTTTCCTATAATGATCAGTGAAGAGCTAACTTAGGAAGAGAATACTAATAGTTTTTTTTAAAGATTTTATTTATTTATTTGATAGAGAGAGAGCAAGAGAGCATGCACACAGAGGGAGAGGGAGAAGCAGACTCCCTGCTGTGTAGGGAGCCCAACACAGGACTCAATCTAGGACCCTGGGATCATGACCCGAGTGGAAGGCAGATGCTTACGCAATTGAGCCACCCAGGCTCCCCAAGAATGCTAATAGTTTTAATTATATATTTAAGAAAACTTCAAGAAGAATTGTATATTTAAGACAAACTTAGTGGTATTTAAAAGTTGGAAAAAGTTTTCATGGTGACTAACTTTTGCCATGTTCTGTGGTGTTTTGTTGATTTAGTTTCATTCACAGAAATGTTTCAAGGTTGTAGGGGCAAGAAGACTCTGGAATTAAGCTGCAATGGAAGCAATATAGTGAAGATATTCTTTGGAAACAGTCTGGGCTTAGAGAACAGAAGGACCTTCCCCTGACACTTTCTCACTCTGCGACATGGGGCAAACTATTGTAATTTTGAGGAGTTGAGTTTTCCAATAGCTGACGTGTGGATGGTAATGCTCACCTCCTTTGGGCTGTGAGGATTGGATGAGATAATGCATGACAAGTCTGGAGGTTGGTAACATCATCATCATCTGCATTAGCATTAGAAAGTACTAAAAAGGTCCCCCATGAATATGGCTCCCTGGCGAGGTTCAGGGAACATGGCACTCACCAAGCACCTCTCAGGGAGAAGGTGGGAAGATTATTTTTTTAAGTGGTATAATGGTTGAGTTGAATACAAAAGATGACAATTTGATACAATTAATTTGATAGTATTGGGTATGACAGCAGAAAAAATGTAACCACACATCTAGTACAATATTTCATTTATTCATTTTCTAATTCATTTACTCAATGAATATTTATGTTGGTCACTATGCACCGTTCACTCTTGAATACCAGGGACACAGCTTTAAACAAGAGAAGCAGAGCCTTCTCTTACACGGAATTTACATTTTTGTACAAAAAGACATGCAGTACACAAGCAAAAATAAATGCACAATAATGTTATGTCAGATAGTGAAATCACTACCAGGAAATTCACGCTGAGTGATGAAAGTTATCAGTCATGGGGTGGAGTGTGGCTGCCTGTGGCACGATTTTAGAGGTTGGCAAGAAATGCTTCTTGGGTTGCTGGAAAGGATAAGATGGATCATCAAGGAACAAGTCTGAGATGTGCATTCCAAGCAGGCGGAAAAACATCTATCCCTATATTTTGACTTTAATAATGCAGAATGTCCATGTTCAGATAAGATGGCTATACAAAATGTGAATAACTTCAAGACTTTGTTTCCTTTGTGGAGATGACAAGCCCTCAAAATTAAGCATAACTCTGCTGGTGAGCAATTCTTAAGTTCAAAAAGCTATCTGCGGAGATTTTTACCCATCAAGTTCAGGTTCACATTGCTCCTTAGAAGAGAACACCTTTATGATGGCCACACTCTTGCTTATCAAATCAAGTGGCTTTCTCTCCTGGGAAGTCTTTAGATAAACCCTGTGGAATTCTGGCTTTCTGAATCGCTTTCCTGCATTTCAAAATGACCACCCTTCCTTATTTTATGGTGTCTTTCCCAATAGAGTCAAAAGCCATTGACTAATTTTCTGCTCACCCTACTCCAATCATAGTCCTGTCCTGCCTTCCTGATATTACATCCAAGTTATGTTAATAAGTGCTTGAGAAATTTCAAACCTAGAGGCCCCTGAGTGGCTCTGTCTGTTGAGTGTCCAATTCTTGATTTCCACTCAGGTGACAATCTCAGGGTTGTGAGATAGACCCCCTGGTCAGGCTTGGCTCTCACTCAACACAGAGTCAGCTTGGGATGCTCTTCCTCTCCCTCTGCCCCTTTCCCGGCTCTCTCTCTCTCAATCAAATAAATAAATAAAATCTAAACAAAAAAGTAAAAATAAAAAAATAAGAAATTTCAAAGCTCTTTGTCTCCTCTGTGGTGTAAAACCTTTTTGTTTATTCACATGTGTGGCTCATGCATACACTCCAGGGTCTTGGGTAGATGGTGGAGCACAACTTCACATTCCATGGGCATTCATGTCGTCCGTCCGAGCCACTAATTCAAGCAAAAGCTTATTGCTGCACTGTGCGGTATTGACTGCACTTTGGGTGGGATTACAGAGCACAAAAGAAAGCCAATAACCATTTCCTCATTGTGCACATAGGAAGCTTGCGTTCTTTTTACGTTTTTGCAGATACAGCAACAAAAGCTACTGCTCTTTCCAACTTTGAGAAATTCAATTAAAAACTGTCCACAGTTGAAGTTCTCATCTAAGGCAGGTCAGCTCTCCATTCCCTTTTCCTCACTAAGTAGAAGACCAGAGGTTTTGCCTCAAGGCTTCTTCTAAGAACCATTTCTGCTATCTACACCTGTTGTTAACAACACTTACTCAGTTTTGTTTCCGTTTCCATTTCTCCATGTGTGTAGTTCATTAACACTACGGGTCAAAGAGTCTTAGTGAAAAGCCAGTCTACAAGACTGATTTCAAGTCTCTGTTACCAGGACCTTGTCTATACATTTCTTCTTAAACCCATAGATAATATCTAAAGATAGAGATGAAAAACAGCACTAGATAATAATGATGAAGACCGTTTATGGAATGTTTATTAGATGTCAGGCACTGTGTTAAACCCTTTTCCATCTATTTCTTCATTCAGGTTTCATTATAACCCTAGAAGAGAGATATTACTAACCCTGTTTCATAGAAGGTAGCATGAGGTCTGAATAAGTTAGGGGTATTTCAAATTCATCCAGCCTATAAGTGTCAGAGCAGGGTTCAAATCCAGAATTGACTGAGTCCGGGGTCTATGTTCTTACCAATATATAAGAGCCAGATCATAAACCAACATCAACAGCCTAAATGGTTTCTGGAAAAATACAGGGTTGGATATAAGTACATAATGATGGGTCTACACTAGCAGAAATAAGAGGAAAGGTAGAGAATGTTCTTCCCTTCATTTCCTGTTTAAACAAATCAAATCAAAACAAAACAAAAGAAAATAGTGCAAGTGAAGGGTGGGTATGGTGAGAAATGTGAGAAACATGGAGGGGAGCTGGGGTAGAAACTGGTACAAAGGACTTTGAAACCATCCAGAAAAGAAAAAAAGACAAGTCATTGTGCTTATTCTACAAAAGTGTGAGGGGACACGTCTCGCACTTTTTAATGGTTCCACTATGCCATAGCTTACGTTGCCATCAGGATGATTTAAGAGCACCCTATCCCTAGAAGCCCTTTCGGTGGCAACTTTATAATCTGTTCAGTGTCCAACAAGACTTTCTCCAGTTAGCAAATAAACAATTTCAAGGCATAGCTTCTAGGGAATTTATTTTAACCTGCTTTTATTTCATGGGTTCATTCCAAGTTAACTTTGCATGTTAACTACAAAGGGATAAATGTTTCCCATCAGACCAGGAGGGGAAAAGATGAGGTATAAACATAATCCAGACTAAAAATACAAAAACCATCTCTGGATATAAAATATTTATAATTTACGTATTTAAAAAAACCCACAGTCCTTTTCCTGGGGAGTGTGGAATCATTTCTGATGATTATTAAATACCTCAAAAGGGAGGTAACATACTCCTTTCGGCCTATATGTCATATTTTGCCCACCTTTTTACAGAAGCCATTATTAAGCAACAGCTGTAAACCCTCAGTAGCTTGCCCCCAGGTAACTTGGCCACTACTGCCTGGAGTGCGTACAGAGACCAATTCAGTTATTGCAACCAATACACAGTCCTGGAAGCATGAAGACTGTGTGTCTCATCAAGGTTTTCCTACTAGAATCTGGTCCCCGCTCTTGTTAGCCACAGTCAACTTGACAGCACCCTGTTGGGTTGGCTTTTCCCATTCCTCCTCTTTGAATTCACTTCTCAAAACAAATTACTTGCACCCAACTGCTTGCTTCAAGCTTTGCCTTTTAGGGGAACCCAAGCTAAGAAAAAGTTACTACCCTATTTTATAACTAAAGCAAACTGTTTAGTGTCTCTTGGAAGTGTTGGACAAAGCATATTTCAAGCAATCTCTAAAAACTCATTTTTATTGAAAAGTATTTAAAATACTTGATACCCCTTACACAAGTTAACTTTCCTTAGGGTCTCATAAAATCAAATTTGGCAATCACTAGTCTAGCAAGAAAGGCATGAAATTTTAGTGTGCACATAGTTTTAAATTTCATATATCCATGATTTTGTGGATTGTGAAGTGTGTAAAACATATTCATCCCTGCTTAAGATTACATCTGGAAGATTCAAAAAATGTGACATTTTTTAAATTAACCAAAAAATTAACCAAATTCATCTAAATTTCTTGATTTGACAGATGACATTTCCTGCAATAAAGCAAATGGAAAACTTTTCAGAATATCTTAAATCACACATCATGTCACTTCTCTGCAAAATGTTCTCAGGAAGATCAAAGATGGTAGACCCCTGATCTCAACCTTGATTTGTTTATAAGATTCTCATAAAGAGTGGGTTGCAATTTCAGATTCCCTAGACACATACCCTAGAGTTAGCAGGCCAAAGATGAGTCCAAGGATACACATTTTTATTCAACTTATCAGAGATTTCTGAAGCAGATGACCCTTGGGCCATACTTTAGAAAATGCAATTTACAGAACCTTCACATTTCAAAGATGGAAGTTCATCTTGTAGCTAAACCACCCATTTTGAAGCTTAGAAAGATGATCCAATAACACTCTTTCCTTTCTTTGTTGTTGTTAACTGGGTCTTGAAAGCATGACTAAGAAAATAAAAACAACTCTAAGTACTGAAAGCTGAGGGCATTTATTTATTTTTTAAAGATTTATTTTACTTCTAAAGAGAGAGAGAGAACAGGGGTGGGGGCAGTGGGAGAGGGAGAAAGAGAAACTCAAGCAGGCTCCCTGCTGATCGTTGACCATGGACCCAATGTGGGACTCCATCTCACAACCTGGAGACCATGACCTAGGCTGAAATCAAGAGTTGTATGACTGAGCTACCCAGGCATCCCAAGCTGAAGGAATTTAATGCAAAGTATTGGTTTCAGAGGCAATGAAAAACCTCAGAAGCCAAATAGGGGTGAATTAGCATCAGGAAGCCACCACCACCCTGAGCCATGATTGTTGAAGGAGGATGTGATGTTCTGATATCCCAAGGGACTGATGTCGTCCCAAACAAACCAGTACCATTGTGGTCTTCTACAGCAGGAAATGGGGCAATGTTACTGGAGATCCCACCTAAGACAGTAAAGAAGGGAGAAAAATGTCCTGGTGTCTCCCACCCTCTTCTTGCCGGTGCCTTCCATTGGCTGAACACAACTGGAAGCCAGATGACAGGAGGACCTTGGAGGCACTGCCACCAGATTTACCTTCCTCCAAAGATAAATGGTTTGAGGCAGAAGCAGGGGAAAGGCAAGAGATTGTGAAACAAGCAGACCCAGGAGCATCGTATTAATCCATATCATCATGCAGACTTATGCTAGAATTGTGGGTATTCATCTCTTCTTTTTTCACATCTGTGTCCTTGGAAACTGAATCTCTACAGACTCTACACAGGCCTACTGGTCAGTGTTGCTCACCTAACTGAATCCACCAGGCAACAATTTCCCCCCTAGTGTTGTTATGTCATTATCTAAGACCATTTCTTTGCCTTATTAACAGTGGGTACCATATAGATATTTTGCCAGATATAAAACAACTTGTCACTATAACAACAGGTTGAGTAGAAACTTTCTGAAGGAAGCTTTCTCCAAAGTCTTTCTAATTCCAATGTAGCAATTTTAAGAAAAAGACTGACTCTAGGAATAAAAGTGTGTGAGGGTAAGTGAAATTTGGGAACATGAGGTTAAAAAATTGATCAGGTTTCTTTATTATAATTAATATGTTAATGTGGATCATGAGTCATCAAAAGGGAGATCCAGGATGCAGTATTTGCAAACATGTAACCATTTGCTTATACATTTATTCAACAAATATTTACTGATCAACTAGTCTATGCCTGAAACTCTGTGAAGTGCTAGGGTTGCAACACTAAACAAATGAACAAAATCTTCAACCTCATAGAGAATAGATTCTAGTGGAAGAAGTGAGTAAAAATAAAAAACAACAACAAACGAGTAAACATACAGTATTTTTACAGTGTTTTTGCTTAAATTCCCATTCAATGATTACACTTTTAGTAACACGGTAATGCTTTCAATTCTGCTGTGAGGTTGCTCCCAGACCTGTCAGATTCCAGACTCTTCTCCTTCTACCCCAAATTATCTTTTTTTCTTTTTTAATGTAGACATAATGATAGTGGTTATGTGATGGCTCTGGGAACAGACCCCCCCTTTTCAAATCCTGTTTCTGTCTTTCAGTGGGAGTATAATCTCTGTGTCTCATCCATTCATTCATTCATTCATTCATTCAAAGCACGTTCCTTATGCCAGGCCCAGCACTAGACTTTCAAGATCCATCAGTACACACATGAAGAATTTATGTTTTATAGTCGATTTCTTCACGGAAAAATGAGGATATTAATAGCATCTGTCTCATTGGATTGCCATGAGGATTAAATAACTTAATCCATGTGAAACACTTAGAACATTGCCTGGCACATCCTTGCTAAATGTTAGCCTTGATTAATCATGCCGTCCCTATGTTTAAAATCCTTGACTGAGTCACTGCTGCCTTTAGGGTAAATTCCAAACTGTTTAGCACAATAGACAAAGCCTTTCAGGATCTGGCTTCTGACTTTGCATCTTGCTTCATTCCCCTACACACTCCTTCCCCTCTAGTCATATGGAATTATTCATGGATTCCATTGTGAGTAGTACTTTCTCACTTTATGCCTTCATTCACCTGGTCCTCTCTCTCCTAAGTCTTCTTTGTGAGTCAGTGCCTTCTTTCTCTTCAAGAATTAGCTCAGTTGTTCCTTTTGTAAAGACCATTGTGCTGCCTCTTCTGTGCATATCCACCGGGGCAGCTGGTCACACCGACCCCCTTTCCCACGGAGCATCCATACCTGACTATCTGCATTTCTCATGGGTTTCAATGAACTCATTTATATCTCACATTGTGCCACAATGCATCATGGTGACTAATAAGGCTGTGTTCAACATGGCAAGACAGCTTTGTGCAACCAGTGTCTTGAATCCTGAAGGCAGAAAGGCTGTAAGAGACAGAGTTGCAGCAGGAAAGGAGCTTCCAATAAATAATGGTAGAACTGAGCTCATATATTTAATCCCCATCCTTCCCAAATTCTCACATAAATATGATTCCCACACAAATAACAGCAAAGGTATTTTAAAATATATAATAAACAAGTATGCTCATCATTTAAATGGGTACCATGAGTGGATATGGAGATTTGGAGCTATTTCTTAATGGTAGAAAATTAAAAGAGTTTGAGTGGGAAGACAACTGAAGTAGAGAAACTCACAGAAATCCACAAATACCCACAGGCAAAAGCTGCTGCACAGGGAAGAGCCCGTCTTCCCAACACACGTCTGATGGACACCAAGGTGAGGTTAACTGACATTCAGAGCAGATGTGGGCTGGATGCATTCATCCAGGTTCGAGGTTAAACCTCTGTTTCAAGATCAGCTGGATAACGCAACCCCTTTCCATCACTGACATTTATAGAGCTGCTGGCTGCAACATTTTTCTTACTAGGTAGAATCCCATGAACTCTTTCCTAAACAACTCGAAATAGCATCTTGGAGGACACTCATGGTATAAGTGCTGAGGTCTGAAAGAGCAACAGAAAAGAGCTTGAAATAACTGAAGTCCTTAAAACAAGATCCAGATGAAATTAAAACAAGATCTTGGCACCCAGGAGAGTAAATGATACATTAAATGTTACCACCTGAGAGTCAATCCTTGCTGCCTGCTTGTCCCTGAGCTCCCTGCCTGCTCCCTGCCCGAGTACAAACTGGAAAAGATTGCTTCCGGAGAGAAGCAATTGACTTGCACAAAGCTCAGGTATTTCTCCTGTTCAGGGGAGGGTCTCGTTTAGGAGACACATACACACGATGGGGAGAAAAAGACTCACTCCACCTACCACACTAATCAAGCTAGTTTTTTATATACTCTGGTAACTGAAAGTCACAGAGCATGCGAGGAAAAGCCGGAGTTTGCAAGAAAGAGTTTTAAGAAAAATAAAAAGAACGATAGCCCTAGGGGAGAAAAATGAAAAAGAACTAATAAGCAAAACCAAAAATCAAATCAATATCCAAAGAAAGGTTTAAGAGCCTATTTCACCGATAAAACAAGAAGGAGTGTTGGGGGTAAAGGAGGGGAAAAAAGCTACGAGGAAAACATTAAAAATATGAATACACAAAAATTTTAAAATAGCAAAATAATGCAACAGCAATTGCCAGAAACCAAATTGTTGACCTAAACCATAAAGTCCCTGAAATGTCTCTAAACAGATGAAAGGAAAAATGAACATCAAGTGAAATGTTATGAGGTAGATATTGAACTTACGATGTTCACCTTCCATATCACTGAACTTTCCTCAGACTGTACTAGATGGGGCATGAGTAAGGGTGAGGCTGTAAGGACAGGATGCAAAGTCATCCTGCTTCCTTGTCCCTTCCCTTCCAACTAGAAAGTCTTTCCAGAAGCCTAGCCCCAAAGAGGAGCAGAGAGATGGCCAAGTGGTTGGAGATGTTAACTGAGCAAGAGGGGGTACCTTTATTTTTTCAAGAGGCACATGGTCGTAATGAAAAAGAAGACATTCCAGCAAAGGGTAGTCCAAGGTACAGCTCCAAACTATCTTTTAATTGTCCTAATTATGTTTTCTAGGATTTTAACTTTATCACGATTCTCAGTGTCAGCCAATGATGATGGACTAAGGATAAAGGGTAGGAACCACTGAATTACCACAAGGGCAGAGTCGGCACTCCTGGTTCTCTGTTGATCCTGCTTGAGTGAACAATCCATTTTAGAAAATTGTTAGACATCATAGGCTATATGCTTTTTAAACCATACTCTTAACATGAGCCTTTGAATCATATTGAGTGAGGATCGGCGATCTCTGGATTATATTGCTGACAGATGTGTGTGCCGCTACTGCAAACAGCATTAAAACCTAGTGAGAGATGTTTGGCTAACATCCCTCTGGGACGGCTGAGCCACTTAATAAGAACATTCCCTCGAGGATGAGCTGTAGGGCCACCAAGGTCAGGATCCTGCATAGAAACACTGTGTTTTACAGGCATTAACAAGCTTATTCAATATTGGACTCACAATGAAATTTTTTTTTGAATTGTCGCCTTTGTGGTGGAACCATACACTTTTTAAAGGCAGGAACTGTGGGATATTCTTTTTTGGGGCTCTAGCATCTAATTCAGGGGCTGGCAATTGATGAAATATTGATTGAATGATGGAATTAAATAAATGTATTCAAGAGCAAAATCATTAAAATCGGAGATGTTATAAGTAACACACTCATGGTTCATAGAGGTTACTATTATTCCTATTACCATGACGATCATACACCCTAGAAATTCTGAGACATACCCAATTTCAAATCTGCCCGTTATCACAGAAATGCCCCATTAGATCATGAAAAATGAACTTTGCCTATGACAGATAGCTCTTCCCGATCTAGTACCTCCCTTAATGATTTTTAAGGGGCTACCGTTAAGAAATCTTTTGTTGGTGTTAATACTCTTTTTCAACAGTAACAATAAAAATAACAATAGTACTATTTACTGGGATGCCTGAGTGGCTCAGTGGGTCTGCCTTCAGCTCAGGTCACCATCCCAGGGTCCTGAGATCATCTTGCATCAGCGGGTTCCTTGCTTAACAGGGAGTCTCCTTCTTCCTCTGCCTGCCGCACCAACCCCCACCCCTGCCCCTGCTTGTGCTCTTTTGCTCATTCTTTCTCTCTGACAAATAATAAATGAACAAATAAATAATTTTTAAAAATAGTATTATTTATTGAATATTGCCAAGGCATCTGTGTGTAACATTTTATACATCACACATTAGTGCATTTAATTTTCAAAATAGAGTCATAATTATTATCATCTCCACATTACAGGTGAGAAAATGAGGCTCACAGAAACATCAAAACTGCCCCAGGATCACAAAGCTAATAAGTGACTGATTGGGGGTAGGGCTGACAGCCAGATAGAAAATGACATGTGAGCCATAAGAAGGGCTATATTACCACAGCTCTAGAAATGTACATCCCCAACATTGTAATGAACGAGACTCTGGTCTAAGGCAGCCCAGGGTTGGTGAGTTGGGGTGGGGATAGACAGGTGGTTCAGGCCAGCAGTTAATTCTGGAAAGCACAGATGCTGGAATCCAGAGAGGAAAGTCCAAGCTTGGACAGAAAGCAGAGACCATGCTCTAGTAACAAACTTAACCTATTTCAAAATGGAGTCTGTGGCCCAGCCTTTGTCTTGGACTTGCCATCCATGACTAGTGCCCTTACTGGAAAGAGAATTTACAGGGCGAGAGGGACTAGAGCCCTTGTGCAGAGCTTACAAGATGGGAACAATGACCTGTACTTTCCTGAGCGGCTCTAAATGTGTTTCCAAAGTACCAGCTAGTTTCAAGTCGCTTTAGGGTGTCTTTCCTCTGAACACTGACTTCATTTCAGAGAACTTCTGTTTTACTAATTTACTATAGGAAATAAGGACATTAGAGAAATGGTAGGTAGTCAGCAGAGAACAACAACAAAAAAAAGTTGGGGGTAGCAGGGTATCTGTACAGAAAAGCTAGTCTGGAAGTTTCCAAAAGGGATATTTCACTAGTTAGGAAATTGACTTGTTTATTAATATAGTTCCTTGACCTCCCGCCAAGCATTTCTTCTCCCATCTCCCTCCAACTTAGAGAAGCAGCATATGATTTATTTTCCCTCTTAGAGTTCCTCCCCAGTGAATCGCTGATTAGCAGCAGATTCTGTTGGGCGAAACCTGGTAGAAATACTTGAAAAGGCATCAGGGACTGAATCTACTTAACCGTGTGCCTGCCACTTCATCTGCTTCGACCACGCCTCCCCTGGATGGGCGGGGAAGATTAATTCTCCAGTAGCGACAGTGTGGCTCCTTACAAAACCTGCTTCAGCCTGCCCGGGGATTGGCAGTTTACCTGCTTCCTTGTCCCTTCCCTTCCAACTAGAAAGCCTCCTGCGAGTGGGGGATGGGCTTCTGTCGTCAAATACAGGCCATATTGAGAGACTTTTTTGCAAAGCTGCTCGGCTAGTTTAGATCCCCGTGACTTCTCTTCCAAGCTGTAGAAGCAATTGGTGTGCACGTAATTGCCTCTTGCATCATCTGTCTGAGGAGCCTGGTTCTTATTGTGAGAGACAAAGGAGTCATGTGTCTTTCCATGAAGTGTAATGGAGATGGGATAAAATTGGAGGCTCCCTTGAGGTCTGGTGGGAAGTTGATCTGAAAATTGTGTTCACATTTTCCCCCCCATCATTTTTAAATGGGTCAATAGGGAAAGGCCATCTGTGGACGATCCCTGGCTTCCTTTCTTTGCTTCATGCTCAAGAACACACAGTTTAGATCTTCTCGCGTGTATTAACATCCATTACCTCTACTGAACGAGGACGTGCAAGTGTTGTCATTGCTGTAACACGGAGGATACGTTCTTCAGATAGGGTTTAGAAAACTAATTTTTTTCTGTTCATTGGATAACTGTTCTCAGCACAGCGATGTGTTGTAGGGACAGATGGGTTAATCTCTGGAATCCCACTCCCTGTTCCCTCTCTCAACCAACTCCCTCCAGCGTTCCCTTTTTCTGTCCTGCATTCACTAAACAAATACATGTGAAGGATCAGGATGAAGTAGCAACGGGTATATTGAACTCTAGGATTATTTGTATATTAGGAAAAGATAGACACAATGGATAATTTAATCTAAAAAAATTTTAAAAATCTCATGTCCACACAGTTGTGCATAAAATTTTGGGACTTACATGAACCCCTTTCCCCCCCAAGCCCATTTATTAAGACACTGGATTAAGATCACTTAACTTTAAAAACAAAAACAAAAACTCAGTGTGAGTGGGATTTTGTATCCTCGTAGCCTGCAGGGAAGGTATTTTGTTAGGGGGTATTCTGTGGCCCTCCATACATGTGAATACTAGACATTTCCAATTTCTCTTTTGCTCAGGTTGCTCTCGTGTGATCAATTTTACTCCATTGGAAGGATTTTTCCTTTTATTTATAAACCTGTAAAGTGTCTCAGGGCTCCTTTATGCCTGGAATGGGATGGCTCATAGCACAAAAAGAGCATTACACACACACACACACACACACACACACACACACACACGGCTGATGAGCTATAAATTAAGAGCTCTGGATATTCCCTCCCCCTTCTGTTTCTTGTTCTCCACAACAGAAATACTAGATGAAATATGAGAAAAAAATATATCAGAGTTTGAATGTAGAAAGGGAATATCCAGACGCCATAGGAGTAGCAAGCTCATCCCCAAACAGGAAGTGACAATGGAAGGCCAAGGAAACAAGGAGACAGTGAGCCCTTATATGCACCTTAGGGGCTGGGCTTGTATCACTGTTGCTCTTTCTGGGGCTAGAGCCCAGAGCTTTTGCCAGAAGGAAGTGGAAGGGGTAGTGAGCTAAAAATGGGCTCCCTGCATAAAGCCTAGAATCTGGGAAAAGTTGTCCCATGCACAAAATTTCCATTTTCCACATAACCATGTGTTCTGTCATGGGGCTACTTACCCAGGCTTAGATGGATGGTGCCTCCCTTGCAGGAACTGGAATTTCAACAGCACAGGGAAAACCCTTAGGCAAGAAACTCATGTATAAAACTGATATAAAATTAACAAGGGACCGAAAAGAGACAAGTTTGAAACTAACCCCCTAAAATCAGTGCACAGGGGCACCTGGGTGGCTCAGTGGGTTAAGCCTCTGCTTTCGGCTTGGGTAGTGATCCCAGAGTCCTGGGATTGAGCCCCACATCGGGCTCTCTGCTCAGTGGAGAGCCTGCTTCCCCCTCTCTCTCTGCTTGCCTCTCTGCCTGCTTGTGATCTCTCTCTGTCAAATAAATAAATAAATAAATAAATAATCAGTGCACATATCAAATTACCTCAGAAGTCAACAGAGGAAGCAGTAAGCAAAGCACAGAAGCAAATATATCGTTAGGGAAAGTCAATGAGTCTAAACAGAGGGCAGTTCACTCTTCATATGGCAGGAAGAAAGTTACTTAGAAATAAGTGTGTTAAAAAAAGAAAGAAGTGTGTTATAGATACTCAGAGATACAGAAATGGGTAGAATACTTCACATTTGAGAATACATGAAAAGAATTGGAAAGTAAAATAAAATAAATATTTCAAAATGTATCACATAGCTTTCTATTTGGTTAAAAATGCTAAATGTAGCCATGTCTCTATCTCCATTCTACACAGAAAGCCAACTAAAGTGACTTTAAAAAACTACGTTTGCCTGCAAGGGCAAAGAGAATGGCAAGATGACCACAGGTAAAGAACTCTAAGTGCTAGAAAATAAAGTGCCTGGGTGGCTCAGTAGGTTAAGTGTCTGCCTTGGGCTTAGGTCATGATCCCGGGGTCCTAGGATTCAGGCCCACATCTGGCTCCCTGCTGAGAGGAGCCAGCAGGGCTGGCTTCTTCCTCTTCCTCTGCTCCCCCCTCTGCTCCCCCTGCTCAGATGCTCTCTCTGGCTCACTCTCTCAAGTAAATAAATAAATAAAATCTTAAAAAGATAAAAAAAAAAAAATAAAAAAGGACATCCAAAGGGAAGCAATTGATTTGTGTCCCAAAATGCTGAAAGCTCAAAAACCAGAAACACTGAGTAGGAGAAAGTGGAGTGAGAAATGGATCTTAATCAGAAGGAATGATTGAGACAAGAGGAGCTACATTTCAGATCTTCCCCTTTTCCTCTCATTCCTACAACTATAGCAAAAGATAAAATTTACTCTGGAAAGGATGATTGTTTTTCTAGGACACCCAGATGCAAGGTATAGGTGAGGGTTGGCATTCAGTGTCATTGAAAACACCAGAAGGCAGATCAGGTAAACAACTATATATTGAACAGTAAGACTTTCCCTCATTTTCCACTTTGTTCCCCAGGGTTTAGGTTTAAAACTCCAATAGCAGATATGTGAGGATCCTAATTAGCTAAATAGAATCATCTAAGAGAAAAGACCTACAGACATTAACATTCAGTCATCTCCAAAAGAAACTTCTAGATCCTTTTTCAGTTTTTCCTCTAATAAAGTTTATCAGTTATTACCATGTACACAACATAGCACTCAACATTTCAGCATCTCCTTATTTAGGAATGAAGAGTAGATCCCTTGTTATTTGTGGAAATTCCTGCAATAAATTAAAAGAAGAAAAAAAACAGAAAAAGAAAGAAATCAGAGGACACAGAGCAATGCATATTATGGGAAAAAATTAAACACACACAGTGATAAGAAAAAGCATTTTTCAATGAATCAAGAAAATAATTTTTTAAAGGAATTTTCAACAGATAAGAAAAAATACATGAAAACTGAAATAAGATTTAATAGGATTTTTGAAGATATAGTGGAGAAAACCCGTAAAAAGTCCAAGAAAAAGACAAAAATTTGAACATAAGAGAAGAGTAGCAGAAAAAACTAGAGGATTATTTTAGACCCAACATCTGACCTTAGTATTTCCAGAAAGAGAGTAAGAAATGGGAAGGAAAAAATTATCAAAAAATAATAGAAGAAAAAAATCCCAGCACTAAAATACTGATTTTCTAGTTTAAAAGAGCTCATGACATATACCGAACAATGAACAAGTATACACATGCACGTACACACACACACACACACACATGCACTCACACATGCATGCACACACCCAAAGGACATTATATTAAAATTTCCGAACTTCAAAGAAAAACAACATAACCCTAAAAGGCTCCAGAAAGAAAAATCAGATCTCACACCAAAGGTAGAGAATCGGGGTGCCTGGGTGGCTCAGTGGGTTAAACCCTCTGCCTTCGGCTCAGGTCATGATCCTGGGGTCCTGGGATCAAGCCCCGCATTGGGCTCTCTGCTCAGCAGGGAGCCTGCTTCCCCCTCTCTCTCTCTGCCTGCCTCTCTGCCTACTTGTGATCTCTGTCTGTCGAATAAATAAATAAAATCTTTTAAAAAAAATGAAAGGTGGAGAATCATAGTGATGTGCAATTCTCTAAAGCAATTCCTAAAGCTAGAGGACAGTGAGAATGTGTGATCCATGACTACATTCTGAGCATTACACTATCACACACACAAAAATGATTTATGTTATAAAACTGACACACACACAATCATAGCAAGAGATTTAATATTCCTCTCTCAAAAAAAAACATAAATAAGGTAGGGAAAAACAGGGCAAGAATATTAAGTTCAACACAACTAAATATTAAGAAAAATATTAAGGTTAACACAACTAAAATTTCATCTAAAACAGATGTAAATATTTGTGAATTTAGAGGAGGCACTATTGTATGATGGTTGAGAACAGAAGATTGGGGGGAAGACATCTTGCTAGATTTAAATTCTTGCTCACTGATTTACTAGCTGTGTTACTACAGGTGTACATTGGTTTCTTCAGCTTCAAAATAAGTATAATAATAGTGCCTACTCCCTAAATTTGTTGTGAAAATAAAACTAAATAATGCAAACCAGGATCCTTAGAGAAGTTTCCAATACAGAGTGACAACAGGTGTGTGCATATGCACATAATTCTTCACTAAAAATACTTATTTTTTCAGAAAATGAGAAACATTTACAAAACTAACCATAAAAATCTCAATATTTCTATGATAAATTCTTACTAGTATATCCATTTGAGTCTGGTACAAAGTCAGGATCACTCTACTATTTAAAATTATGGTAGAGGCCAAAGAAAATGAAATAAATGAAAAATAAATTTTATAAGAGCCAGACAGAAAGAGACAAAACTGGCATTATTCCCAGAAAAATTGTTGTCCAAAGAGAAGATATAATAGTGTCTATAGTCAAATTAATAGAATAGGGAATTCAGCTAGCATGATAACTCTAGGAAAATACAGTAGTACTTCTATACTTCAAAAATAATAAGTTGGAGAAAGTATTACATAAAACAAATATCCCATTCAAATGAACAATCAAAATTATTATTAAGAGCAAACCCAAAAGTAGAAGCAAGACCTGTATGGAAGAATGTAAAAAAAAAAAGAGGATCTATATGAATAAATTAGAATATATAACATGTTTATGAGTAGAAAAAATAATATTTTAAGATTTTAAATATTCACACATAAATCTATAAAATTAATAAAATTCTAATTAACATCTCAAAAAGATGTTTTTGGTGAATCTAGACAAGTTAATTCTAAAATTTATATAGAAATATATAATGTCAAGTGTAGTGGAGACAATTCTTAAAACAGAATGAGGTAGAACTACCAGATATCATCTCATTATAAATTTATAATGATTAAAACAATATAATGTTACCACAGAAAAAAAGGGGATAGATAAATCATGTTAGAAAGCATACAAGAAACCACAAAACATACATGTGATCTTGGTATATAATGAAAATGTTATTATTGGTTGGTAATAATCTCTAAACACTGAAGAATTATGAATTACTGTATAAATATTATTACTTCTATCACCACACTCAAAAAAATCTGTGGCTTATTAAAAAAAAGATGTGCTATATGCATTAAGACCTAAATATGAAAAAATAAACTTTAAAGGAATTAAGATAAAACATAAGAAAACAGGCTAAAAAAACTTTAAAGAAAACCCAAAAACACAAATCAGAAAGAAAACCATTGAAAATTTAATTGATATCAATGTATAATCCCCAGTGAATAAAGAAATATTGGGCAAAGTTTTTTTCTTTTTTATTTTTAATGAAAACCGAAAAAGACTGGGAAAAGATAGACACTATTGAAAATGGTTAAAATTTTGAACAGGAAAATTGTATAAGACACTCTGTTTAGTTAATTCACAGAAAGACATACTCAGACTCTTAAAATTAAAATATCACAATAACAAACCCCTTTTCAACTACTAGTTTTCCCAAAAAAAAAATAATAATAACAATAATAATAGCAATTGCTGGCAAGTAGGTAAGGGTGTGAGGAAACAGGAAATTTCACTCATAGGTAGTGAGAGTGCAAATTTTTTTCAAGCACTCTGCAAAATAACTTGGCGAAACATACTACTATTTTAAAAAGTTACGTTGACTTTCAATTTCAGCTTTGACCTGTACAGAAGATGGAAAACATCATTCTCATCCTTACAACAAGAAAAAGCTGGACAAAGTAAATTCAGTTGCTTTTTTGGACCCATCAGATAATTGAGGCTGTAGGATAAACCATCATCCTGAAATGTGGAGAGAAGATGCCTCCAGAGAGATGGAGGGGGTGAGATTTGCTTACATGGAGCAGAAGCTGCTCGGTACTGTAAGCCAGTAGGAACACTTAACTGGTAGTTTTGACAAATTGGTGAAGGCCGAGTGTGGACTAAGGATCAGAGTCATATAGATATCTTCACACTTTTGGGAGATTCCCCTCCACCGCAGAATCCCGCCAGAGTTTCACAGGGAAGATCTGAGAACATGCCCTTCCCATCACTCCATGTTCATTCACCTTGACACAGAAAGAAAAAGAGAAATCAGGATGATTAACCAAGGTTTAATCTTCCAGAAGAATGACATGGACCAGGGATAAATATACATCTCACCCTAGCTAGAGGAAGGGAACCATGCCCTATCGCAGCCTTCCAGCCTTCCTGTCTCATCTAAGAAAAAGAGGGAGGGGAAGCTGTTGATCACAGGGAAAAGGCTCCTAGCAGGTAGACTGTGAATGCTACAGTCTGGGAAAGGAATGGGCACAAAAACAGCATAAATATCCACTCTTGGAGGGGGTTCAGAAACACTTATGAAGGCCACACCTCCCAGACACAGGCCCTTCGTGCACTTCAAGGACTGAAACAACATCATCGACGACATCATCACCTTAGCAAAAGGCCCTCTTTCTCAGATTCTACTACCATACCAATAGCGTCCCCAATAACAGAGGATTCCAGCTGCAAGATACAGATCCTGTCCCTGGGGAGCAGTACAAAAGGAAGCATCAAAATGGAGAGGGGAGACAAAAGCAAGTTTACTAGAGGAATTCGAAGCTTCTGATGTCTATAGTAATAACAAACATTCAACACAGCCCAACTCTTAGCCAAATCAATATAAATCCTCACACTAAAGACTCTCAGTATCTATTACCATCATATAACATGCCTCACTTTCAACCAAAAATATCATACATTTCAGAAGCCAAGAAAGAACAAGTCTAAAGAGACAAATCAATCATTAGAACCAGATGTAGAAATGGTACAACTATTAGATCATCAGAGAGGAATTCAAAATAACTACTACAATGAATATCTTTAATAATTTAGTGCAAAAAGTAGGCAACATGCAAGACCATATGGGAGATATCAGGAGAGAAATGACAATTATAAAGGAGAGTGAAAAAGGATGATAGAAGTAAAATTTTAAGAAACAGTCAAAGAAATGAAGAATGCTTTGGTGGGCTCGTTTACAGGCTGGACATGCAGAGGAAAGAATTTGTAAACTTAAAAGTAGGTTTATGCTTTGTGTTTATGCCAGCAGTCAAACCCCATTCTTGGAAGGTACCTTGAAAACAGTTGGCACCACAATTGACACCCAGTGATACATAAGATGTTGACAACTTGTAGTGGTATTGTTTTATTCATAGTTTTAACATGCCTGTCAGGGGGTGCCTGCATTGCTCCATCAGTTAAAAGAGTGACTATTGATTTCTGCTCAGTATCCTGAGATCAAGCCCTGTGTCAGGCTCCCCACTCAGCACGGAGTCTGCTTGAGAGTCTCTCTTTCCCTCTGCCTCTCCATCTTCTCTCAAATAAATAAATAAATAAAATCTTTAAAAAATGGAAAGTTAGATTGTTGGTTGTTGAGAGTCATATCCAGACCTTGGGCACACACCAGCAGGGCTCTGGAGAGTAGGACTTCTCTCAGATCTCTGTCTCTTCAGGTGAGACTGGTACCTGGATCTGGTATCTCCTTCCCTGTGGGTCCCACTCTGCCCTCCTCCTAGGCTTCACCCAAGATTCTTCCAAAACGATTCTGGTCTTTACTTCCAAAAACAAAAAGACTCTCTTTTCTTCTCCCAAAGTGTTCCCAGAGGTTTCCTTAGGGAGAAAACAATCACGTTTGACTATAGACTTAGTCAGTGTCAGGTGAAAACTCTGTATACCCCTACTATGAAGACTAAAAACACCAGGCCATAGGAGCACAAAGTCTTTTTTCCACTCCCTTGGGGGGGTTTGGTGGGGGAAGAGACCTGTTTTGTTTTTCCCTCAAAGACTTGCCTTATCCTTAAGACTAAGCTACATAACTTCTAAAAAAGAAAGAAGAAAGAGAAGTTGTTTTGTATCAAAATAGGTTGAGCATTTTATATCAGGCTGTATGAAATTCACAGGAGCCTGGGAGGAATATATGCTTTGGAATTACTAACATGAAGGATGAATGGTTTTCTCCTCTCATAAATCTGTAGAAATTTTCACTGTCTTTTGAGCAACCAGGAAGTAGCACCAGTCACACAGAGGAAACAGCCCTAAGATGTATCTTTCCAATAACTCACAGAAACCCTTATTAACTAAAAGAGGAAAAAAGGGAGAAAATGGGACCTATGGTATCCAAAGGGTTGTTCTCAGGCCCTGATGACCCAGTAGTCCTCCTATTTCATTGCAATGTTTCATTGGAGTTATGTTTTTGTCTCTTTTCTCCACAAGGCTCCAAATTCCTAGAGGGCAAAGGCCCTAACTCCATTCCCAGAACATTGCATTGGTGTCTGTTTCATAAGAGGTTCTCAGGATATCCCTTGTGAAAGAGTGAATTAATGAATTAGTGAACAGAAGATGTCAGAGAAGCAAAAGTTAAACAGGAATGAACAAGGACCATTCAGTATTTATCATGTTATCTAGAGATAATTATTTATTACAGAAATCCCTCTTTTTCTATTTATTGATACATCAAATGGAATAGAAATGTCAACTGGAATAGAAAGAGGCCTCCTTTATTATTGGCAGAAAGTAGCCTAATTAATTTAAGTTATTTGGATCAATACTTTTCTCTCTTGCTTAAAGATTATTGTTTTTAAATCTAGCGAAATGAAAAAAAAGAGCTTAATTCATAATATTTAAAGTAACACATACATATTGAAATATTTATGAATGAAATGGTGCATCTTAAATAATATGTGTCTGTAGGGGGAATTGACTAGGGATCAAAGTGAAACTAGATGGGGCATGAGTTAATAGCTCTTGAAGCTGGGTAATGGTAACATGCAGATTTATTAATTACTATGTATACTCTCTATAAAAAATAAAGTAATTTCTTTTTTTTTTAAAGATTTTATTTATTCATTTGACAGAGATCTCAAGTAGGCAGAGAGGCAGGCAGAGAGAGAGGAAGGGAAGCAGGCTCCCTGCTGAGCAGAGAGCCCGATGTGGGGCTCGATCCCAGGACTCTGAGATCATGACCTGAGCCGAAGGCAGAGGCTTTAACCCACTGAGCCACCCAGATGCCCCATAAAGTAATTCTTTGCATGCAACTATTCCTTTATGTAAGCCCAAGAGGATGAGAATCCACGTATTTGTTTTAGGATTAACAAATATCATGAATCATACATTTATTAAAGCAACCACCTATTCCTTCTCTTTAGAAAAGCTCAGCAATGCCCCCTCTCTTCCTAGGCACTGCCTACGGAGGTGGCAGCCATCTCTTACTCAGCATCATGGCCGCCCTCGGTCATCTGGTAAAGTCCAGGGTCATTAAAAAGAGGATCAAGAAGGTCCTCTGGCACCAGTCAGACTGATATGTCAATATCAAGTGCAACTGGTAGAAACTGAGAAGCATTGACAAAAGGGGCACAGAAGATTCAAAGACCAGATCTTGATGCCCAAGGTGGTTAAGAGAGTAGCAAAGGGCATGCTTCCCAATGGCTTCTGGAAGTTCCTAGTCCCCAGTGTCAAGGAGCTTCATGGGCTGCTGATGGGCCACAAATCTCACTGTGCAGCAGACTGCTCACGATGTCTCCGCCAAGAACGACAGAGCCACAGTGACAAGAGCGGCCCAGCTGGCCCTCAGAGTCCTCAGTCCCCATGCCAGGCAGTGAAGAAAATGAATAGACAGCTTATGTGCATGTCGTCCCTGTGCTCGTGAAACCATAAAACAAAACAAAACAGTTCAGCAATAAAATAAGCATCCGCTTTTCCCTTTTTCCTATAAAAGTCTCGTGATATAAACAGCTCTCTTAAGAACTTGAGCAAAACTGTATCACCCAGGATTTGAGAAATACAAAGGACAGGACTCGAAGGCAGAAGGTTATAAAGAAAAACATGAAAAATCACAGCTGAATGTTTCCTTTAGGGATCTGAGTGCCAACGCGCTGGTGAGTTTGGGTTTAGAAATTTGGCTTCCCACGCCAACCAGGCTGCAAACAGCACCAGCCCATCTAGACGGGGTCTTCAAGGAATGGGTCTCTGAGGACCTCAGACCAATAGCCTCAGAACAGGGTAATCACAGAGCCATTAGAGTCTGACTTTATTATATGCTACAGCTTCATCGGGACCTCAGTTCCTGTGAAAACACTCTAAAAGCTAGTTATTGGTTTATTTTGTTTTGATTTATCATTTTAGTGGTTGGTTTGTTCACTAGTTGTGGTCATTTCTCAAGAGGCCACAAGGAAATCTCTTGTGATTGCTTCAATGTCACATGTCTGCTTCTATTCCCAGTTTACCTCTATAAAGTGGCTAATGATAATATTATAATTTGCTGAGAGAGAGTTGCACACCCTTCAAGGAGCCTCCTAGAGCACAGGGGTCAGAAACCCAAATAACCACAGCCATGTTGTCCCTTTGTCCTCCCTGCTACTCTTGAGGGCATTAAGACAAAGCCCCACATTCTGGACATTGGCTTCTATCTGAATGGAAATTAGTAGTTCGAACATGCATTCTGTATTCAAGTTCATTCATTTGGTTTTCAGAGGAGAGAGGGGCATCTCTTTCAGTGAGTATCATTGATAATTCCAGGTGATCTTTATAGACATTATTTTGTTCAGTATAAACATGAGCATTGGTCTTGACTTCCACTCAACAACTCTTGGGCGCTGACTCCTGGCATAGGGGATCAAACGATAAGACAAAGTTTGCCCTGGAGGAGCTCAGAGTTTAAAACAGGAGATAAACAAGTAAAAATGCACTCAGCCTTGGGGATATACAAGGGTGTGCACAAGGCATTAGGGAAGAAACAGTAAGAGTGTCTCAGACGGAGAGAGGGAGAAGCATTTCTGCTGATTGTTGAGGGATAAGCAAGTCCTTATCAGGTACAGAAAGGGAGAAAAGACAGGTGATCAAGAACAGTGTGGGCAGGGGCGCCTGGGTGGCTCAGTGGGTTAAGCCTCTGCCTTCGGCTCAGCTCATGATCTCAGGGTCCTGAGATCGAGCTCCACATTGGGCTCTCTGCTTGGCGGGGAGCCTGCTTCCTCCTCTCTCTCTGCCTGCCTCTCTGCCTACTTGTGATCTGTCAAATAAATAAATAAAAATCTTTTAAAAATTTAAAAAAAAAAAGCAGCGTGGGCAAATGCACGCAGGTAAAATGGTTCATGGCATCCCCAGGCAACTTGATACAGGTTGGATAGAAGGTAGAGTGAATATGAACAAGTGTTGAGAAATGAGGTTAGAAAATGGGAGCAGGTCGTATAGAAGTAAATGTTAGAAAGAGTCTTACTTCACAGGATTCTGCAGGATTTAAAGTACACATTCTTCAAATCTCTGTACATTAGCAACCCTAGACTTGCCTAGACAATCCACACATGTCTAAGTTTATCTGTAAGCCTCGCAGGTGGATCTGCCTGGAGCCCATTCACACAAAGACTGTGACAGTGGAACATCAAGGGGAATATGGTCAAAGGGAACAAGAAAAACCAAGCATGAAAGGATTGGCTTTGGAGCTGAGTCTTGGTAGTCGGATAGAATTTGTGATTCTGAATACAACGTGGTTTCTGGCCATCTGGTATGTCTTCAGCCTGGTCTCAAGGAGACATGTTGGGACCTGGAGTGGGAAGGGACAGGAGTAAGGTGATGGGGGAAAGCAAAAAATGAAGCCTGAGAGTGCTGCTTTGTCAATTTCTTTAAAACCTTGAGACATAAACCATCCTGCTTTGAACACAGTCTAAACACAAGAAGAGGCATTCTCTGTGACTCTCCCACTTAGTCATGGGGCAGGGAGCACACTGGCATCCTGAGGTTTGCAGTGTGTTGATGGCGGTGCCCTTGAGGGTGACGGTGATGATGTCAGGAGGGGGCCAGTGTCCTTCAGATCAGGGGCAGTGGGGCAGGAGATGGTCATGCCCCCGAAGTCTGGCTACAGGTGAGTTCCTAACCCCAGATGAACTACTTCCTGGGGTTAACGCTCATACCTCTCTCCTCTGGGTTGTATTGCCTTATTCACTGTTGCATTCTTTGAGCCGTTCTTAGTGCCAGGTGTGAGTAGATGCTCAATAAACACTTATTAAACCAAGTTCAATTTACTTGTAAATTCATTGCAAAGAAATACCAATCGGGGACGCCTGGGTGGCTGAGTGGGTTAAGCCTCTGCCTTCGGCTTAGGTTATGATCCCAGGGTCCTGGGATCGAGCCCCGCATTGGGCTCTCTGCCCCTTGGACGCTGTTCTCTTTTCAAGTTGACAAACTGCCACATACCATCTCCCTTTGAGGGTATTTTCTGCTCTGCTAGATTCCTTTTCATGGGACCTAAATGAGTTCAGAACCTTGCCGTAGTCTTTTCATTTTTCATCCAGGTGTGTCACAGACACTCTGCCCTACTCTGCCATCAGGAATGACAGTATCCCCTGAGATTCCTTAGAATAATCACCCTAAAGCTCCTACAGACTCTGCAAACATCAACACTGATTTTCTAGTAAGATGTCTAGCCCACTCCAAAACCCCACAGAGAACGATGAACACTTTTTTTTAAAGATTTATTTATTTTAGAGCGACAGAGAGTGGGGGAGAGGGGAGAAGGGACAGAGTGAGGGGGATAGAAATCCTCAATCAGACTCTCTGTTGAGCACAGAGCTTGACTGGGAGGCATGGGGGCTGGATCCCAGGACCCTGAGATCATGATCTGAGCCAAAGTCAAGAGTCGGACACTTACCCGTCTGAGCCACCCAGGTGCCCCTACAAGAAACACTTTTGAAACTCACAAGACTGCCTAGGTTTGACCTAAAGGAAGTGGAGCTCCCTTGATTCAAACCTGTTACATAATGGTGAGGGCAACAGGATGAAGAAGCAGACAGGCCCAGTAATGGTCTCAGAATAAGCTCTCCAGATGTGTCCTATGTATATATATATATATATATTTTTTTTTTTTTCTCAACTCGGGCTGTCATCAACATTTCAACATTTAATGTTGGATTTCCTGACTCTTCTTGTCTTCCATGGAAACTGAACCAAAGTCCCCCCTTCACAGAAGGAATCACACACTCCCACCCACCCCACACATATTTTTTTCTCACTGTGTTCTCATCTGTGAGCATCTCAAGCAAGGTTTCCTCTGCAGGTTGCAAGTTAATGTCACAGAGGGGAAGCCAGCATGTGATAGCTGTCACACATCAATCATTTCCTCCGATTTCGTGCTGCAAGGCACACATTGATTATTTTTACTTCTTGGCTGTATCTCCTTCCTAAGCTTCCCTGGGGAAGAGAGAGAGCCCTGCTTGATGTAGGGCAAGTTTAAAAAGAGAGGGGAATTTTGCAAAGGGAGCTGCACAATCTTGCCTCCCTCTCACGGACTGTTTGAGCTCCATCTGTGACACTCAGGCGTCCCCCTTTGAGCAAATGCTGCACTGCTCCCTGGCATCTGTGTCTGCTTCACTGATCTCAGACCTTTTCAACAGTATCATTCCTGAAGTTTCCATGTATCAGCAGCACTTCAGGAAGAATCATGAGGAAATAATTGGCGTATCTTAAGAGCCCAAATTATGCCAGAATGGAATTGACAAGGCAGGAGTAATTGAGGAGAAAATGTGTTTTGAGAGAAGTCTCCAATTTAGCTTTCCTATTTCTGGGCTCTGAGGTTCCAGGGGGTCTTTGTGCGGAATGGGGAGGGCAAGGAAGGTCTCACTGTGGCCAGGCTGGCTTCCACTCCCTGTTTCTGGAATAATGACAGCATCCTATGCCTCTTGTTCTCAGGGGATTGAATTTATAAGCCTTGACCACAATGTCTAGGGTCACATAGAGGTAGAGATTTACACCAAGAAAACTGTCTGCTTGGCATAAACTGTAGACCTCAGGTGGCTGCTCAGTCCTTGGAGAGCATGCCTTTGCAGACAATAAATAATAAGATATTAGTCATAACCCAAAGCGACAATAGCAGCTATCCTATACATTAAGGACCTTCTATGGGACAGATATGATGCTAGCGCCATACACGTACACCAGGGCTGACCCTTCCTCCGATCTGGGACTGATCATCATTTACAGTTTAGAACTGTGAAATCAGAGCATCTGACAGGTTCAGTCACTTGGCCAAAACCACAGTTTTGAGGGAGTATTAAACCACGGCCCTACCTGACTCCTTTTCGCTTTGGAGCTTCTGGTACCTTTTCCTACCATCCAGGTTGTGAGACAATAAGGAAAATATCTTACTGTCAATGAGTGAGTTATATTATTTTCCTATAAAACAACACATAAAGCGACACTTGGGTGACACAGTCGGTTAAGCGTCTGACTCTTGGTTTAGGCTCAGGTCATGATCTCGGGGTCATAAGTTTGAGCCCCACGTGGGCTCTGTGCTTAGTGTGGAACCTTCTCAAGACTCTCTCTGCCCCTCCTCCCTCAAATAAATAGACAAATCTTTATTTAAAAATAAAAGATTTTATTTATTTTCACGCGAGAGAGTGAGATTACACAAGCAGGGAGGTGGGCAAGGGGAGAAGCAAACTCCCCACTGAGTGGAGTTGAAGGCAGACGTTTAACTGACTGAGCCACCCAGACGCCCCAGATAAATAAATCTTTAAAACAAATAACATAACATAAAACAACACATAGAAGGCAAGGTGTTGATTTCTTAGACCTATAAAGATAAGGCATTGGTGACATTTTGGTTTGGAAAACCTTACCCTTTCTGCTCATGACCCAGGGCACTGCAATATAGCAGAAGGAGTAGTTAGATATGCTTGGTTGTCTATTGCTGGGGGCACAAACCACCCCAAACTTAGAGTCCTAAACAGAAAAAAATTATAATAATAATGTATATTTGCTAACAATTCACGGATTTGATCCAAGCTTTGAGTCTCTGCTCCCCACAGCATGAGCTAGGAGAGTTTGACTCTGTGCAGATCTGCTTCCAAGATGGCTCCCACACATGGCTGACAAGTTGGTGCTGGCTGCCCCCTGGAAGCTCAGTGGAGGCTGTCAGCCTGGAGTTTACTCCATGTGGCCAATCTACCTGGCTAGTTGGGCTCCTCTCAGTGTGATATTTGGGTTCTGAGAGGGTTTATTCCAAGCAATCCAAAAGGGTAGGACCCAGTGGACAGATTTATGATGCCTCAGCTTACTTTACACTGGGATTACACCAAAGCTAGTTTCAAGACCAAACGTGGGAGGAAACTACACAAGAGACTGAATACCAGAAGATGTGGCTCACTGGGGCCACCCAAGTGGCAACTCTTCCTCAGACACATACTGACTTTGATCCGAATAGGGGCTCTGAGCAGTTAATGCTTCCTGTGTAAACCTGAGAAGGTTGCCGAGCCTCTCTGTTCCTTTCCAGTCCCATCTGTGAGATTGGCTGAACAGAATCGCCAACATACCTTAGCCTAATTCCTCCAACTTCCACACTCCTGTGGGATTAATGTTCTTCTGCTTCAGTATCTGGCAATTCTGAATTAACATTAATAAAATAAATCAGGGCTCAGTGTCTGGGCAACACAGAGACTCAGGAGCTGGGTAAGGGTGACAACCCTTACTTTTTTCTCACAGAATCCTGAGATAATGGATGTTATGTTTTCTTACTGAGAAAAAAAGTGAAGAGAGAGATTCTAGAACACTTTACAGGGTGTTGACATGAAAGAAGGCTGACTTCTGACACGAAAGAAGGACACAGGATGATTGATCACAAAGATTATAGTCTTGGGAGTAAACAAAGACTGGATATAAATCTCACTCACGTTGCTGAGTGGATGCCTCTCCCGGAAACTCAAATGCTGTTAGCCTTTGTTTCTATATTTTAAAAGTGACATTCTGGATAAGCTAAATAAGATATTAGTTATAAAGGGCCTCTCACAGAGTCCTGTATTATGGTATATACTCAATAAATGATATTATTTTTATACTTGTTGTCAATATTAGTAAGAAAAGAGTTACCACTCTTAGCGACCTAAATAATCAAAGCCAAAAAGACACCAAGTGGCTTATTTCTTCATTTTCTTGCTTTCTTTGCATCAGGATTTCAAAATATTTGTTCCAGACTCTGCTTTGGAATCAGTCCCAAGTTCCATCAGATTATGTGGTGTTGTAGGCACTTATCTCTAAATCTGGATTTCCTCTCATAAAAGAGGTAAGAAGATGTTTAAATTAGATATGGGATAATTTTACACATACTTGGGGTTTTATAATTGGATGAGAATTTTTAACACTGTAATTATCACCCATAATAGCATATGGATTCAACTACTGTACCAAAGATTGGAAAATAACAGTACCTGAAGTGTTTATTTATTTTTCTATCTCCACACAAGTTTAAGGATCAACAGTCCAGGACTTAACATGATGACTCTACATCACCACCTTTTTCTCTTGTTACTCTGCCAACCTCAATACAAAAGTTTCCTCTCATGTCTAAGGGAGTAGCCCCAAATTCCACCCTTACATTGACATTACCGTCAATGGGAAGTACAGAGGAAAAAGTGAAGTTGGGGCCCAGAAATTGCCCATATCCCCTCTGCACACACACAGCATTGGCCAGGACAGAAAGATTATAGCCATCTAAACTTCAAAAGAGGCTGAAGAGGCACCTGGGTGGCTCAGTTGGTTAAGTGTCTGCCTTTGGCTCAGGTCATGATCCTGGGGGACCTGGGATCAAGTCCCTCTTTGAGCTCCCTGCTCAGCCGGCAGTCTGCTTCTCTGATCCCTCTGCTGTTTCTCCCGCTTGTGCTCTCTCTCTCTCTCTTTCTGGCAAATAAATAAAATCTTAAAAAAAAAAAAAAAAGAGGTTGGAAAATGCAATTTCAGCAGGGTGGTTACCAGTCCAGCTAAAACTCAATCATTCAATCGCTAAAGGAAAAACAAAAACAAAAACAGAACGAAGCATAAATATTGAAGACAACTGACAGACCTACATAACCTGTAATTGAATCTCTAGTTGGCTCAATGTTTTCATTTGTTTTGTTTTGTTTGAAAACATTTTTATGTGTCAGAATCCTTTTTAAAAAAGAGACTTTAGGGGTGCCTGGGTGGCTCAGTGGGTTAAGCCTCTGCCTTCGACTCAGGTCATGATCTCGGGGTCCTGGGATCGAGCCCCACATCGGGCTCTCTGCTCAGCACGGGCCCTGCTCCCCACCCCTTCCTGCCTCTCTGCCTACTTGTGATCTCTGTCAAATAAATAAATAAAATCTAAAAAAAAAAAAAAGGAGACTTTGAGAGCACTTGGGTGGTTCCCTTGGTTAAGCATCTGACTGCTGATTTCAGGTCAGGTCATGATGTCAGGGTTGTGGGATCGAGCCCCACATCCCCCACTGAACAGGACTCTGCTCTCTCCCTCTCCCTCTGCCTCTCCTCCCCAAAATAAACATATGCATCTTTAAAGAAAAGACTTGGCATTAGATACAATGTTTAAAAAGGAAGCATAATTGTTCTGCGCTTAGGTAACAGGTGATATGTATTTTTTATTTCTCAATGAGGAAGTGCCATATTTTAATAAGTTGAAACAGGTTTGTGGGATTGAGGGCTGCAGGGAGAATAGTTTATTACAGGGTTAACAAACTTTTCCAAAAGGGTCAGATAGGAAGTATTTTAGGCTTTTTTAAAACAATTTTATTTATTTATTTGTCAGAGAGAAAGAGAGATCACGCACACACAAGCAGGGGGAGCAGCAGGCAAAAGGAAAAGCAGGCTCCCCACTGAGCAAGGAGTCCCATGTGGGACTTGATCCCAGGCCGCCGGGATCATGACTTGAGCCGAAGACAGACACTTAACCAATTGAGCCACCCAGGCATCCCATAGGTTTTAAGGGACATTCTGTCTCTGAAGCAAATACTCAACTCTGCCTTTGTAGTGCGAAGCCAGCCACAGGCAACACATGAATGAATAGGTATTATTGTGTTCCAATAAAGCTTTATTTATAAAAATGGGTGATAGACCAGGTTTGGTCTGTGCAAGTTTACCAACTCCTGATTTACAGACTGCATAATGGTTAATGGCAAGAATGTTCTATCCTCCCCTGGAATTAGATTATTGAAGTCCACTGAGAGATGCCATGTCAATATACACATTTATCTCTGACCCCATTGACTAACTAATTTGAGCAGGGAGAAAAACCGGTACACTGGGACCATCATCACTTGATCACTGATGCTGAATGAATTAGAATATGGTAATTCTTGGTCTCTAGGAATAACTAGTTGGGCATTTGAAATAATCCTTTTATATATCATAGAACATCTAAGTAGAAGAGACTACGTTCTAAATATTCCCAGTCTTGCAACTTTTGTTACTCCATTATATATTCAATTGGGGGATTTGACATATTTAATTGTTAATAAAGTCTCCTTCGGTTCTAGACTTCTAGGATTCACTGTAAAACTCAGTGCTGGCATTTCCTCAAGAAGAGTGAGTGAATGAGTTCATTTGCTCAACAAATATTTTTTAGACAATTAGGATGGTCTGGGCATTGTTTTTGTACATGAATGGAAGGTCACAGAATAAAACTAAATAAATTATTGGTCTCACGGAGCTTACATGCTAGTGGATGTAAAAAAGGAATAAAAGAAAGGGAGAAATGAAGGAAGGAACAAAGGATGAAAGGAAGGAGAAAGAGATAACAGAAGAAAATAAGATAGTAATAAGTAGAAAATGTAAATTAGGGTGAGAGAAGCCAGGCAAAGCCTATTTGAAGAAGTTACATTTAAACCTCCATTTGTAAATAGCAAAGAAGATTTTCTTGAAGTTCAAATGATGATGAGGAGGAAGATCATTACAAAGCAAAGGTATCGGGTAACAAGACGGGAACTGAACATGTTTTAGAAACTGAAAATGGCCCTAAGGAAATGTGGCAAAAAGTAGGACAGAGGGGTGCCAGAGGAGGCTGGACATGTAGGTGATAACCAGATGACATGAAGCCTTATAGTCCATGGTACAGTATGAATCCTTTGAGGAATTTTAAGCAGGGAAAGTATTGAGTGGATAAATGAAACAATTAGGAAGAGTAGAAAAAGAAGCAATATCTTCAAAATGCTTTACATCTTTTAGTGTGTTTGCTAGTGTATAATAATTATTCCAGAAGGGAGTGTTGCCATTAGGAAAAAAGAAATTAATGGGGCTGCCTAACGGGCAGGCATTGAGGTGGAGGTCTGAGGTCATGGCCGGAAGGACTTAGAGTGTCATATGTTCGTTACTATCAACTTCCCTTAGTAAAGAAAGTACTACAAGGAAGAGAGGAACTCAGGCAAGAATATGCTGTTTGTAAGTGGAGACCAATATGTGGATAGAAAATTAAAAGACAATGGACCATCCACACTCTAATAAGCGATCTGACGGGAAGTAGTGTTGACAGGTCCCCTCTAGACTTGATCAAGAGTTTGGCCCTACAGCTGGAGATCCTGGACTTTGGACTGTGCTTTGTTTGTGGGAGAGGACAAGGAAGAAATGGGTATTTTCTGGCCAAAAAAGTGAGATGTGTTAGAGGCAGAGTCATTTTCTCATTTCCAGGCTGTCTTGCAGTTTGGTGTGATAGGTTACCATAAACTGTAAAGAAAAGTGGTGTGTGTCACATTTGGGACTGTCCATAGAAAACCCCCAATGCCTGATTCTCTAATTCTCTCTTCTGCCTCCTCGATGTGGGTAGGCAATGGTGATCTCAAAAACAACATGTTCAAGATGGCAGAACAATAAGGTATGGAACTCGGGTTCCTGAAGCACAGCCTGGAGAAGCTCCCCAGCTGGTGAGGAACACCTGTTTTTCATTCTAAATGAGGAGAAATACATTTCTATTGTATTTGAGCCATTATGGAGTTTTTACAGCATTACCTGAACTAACAGTTCCTTGACTGAGGAGCAGGTTTGGGAAAAAGGCCAGACGGAGAGTTTTGTTTGTTTGTTTTTGTTTTCTTCTTTGTTTTGCCACATTAAGTTCTTGATGCGTATTACAAGTGGCTTGTCTTGTAAGCACTTGGAATATACAAGTCTGGAATTCCAGGGAGGGATCAGGGCTGGACGTTTGGGAGTCACTTGAACCTAGATGGTTTTTACAGCCACAGGACCCAGTTTATAGTAAGAGAAGGATACTCGAAGCTGATTCAGGAGCAGTCGGCATTTAGGAGTCAGAAGCAAAAAAAAGAGCCAGAGGTAAAAGCCAGGATGCCCCGTCCAGTGAAGGAGGAGAAAAACCAGGAGTGAATGATATCTCCCAAGGTGAACCCCACCTAAATACAAGTTCATGTCTGAGGTTTCTAAATTACATATCACTCCAGGGGTCTCTCTGGGAGGTAAAACTTTGCAACCCTTGGGGTAGAATGTCAAAGTTTATTTCTTCAGAAGTAAACTGTAAAGGAAACCACCAGCTCAGTAGACCGCACACCTGTGTTTTCTGTAGTCCTTTGCTCAAGGGGATAGTGAGTCAGAACATTTGAATTTAATGCTTCACTTTGTAATCCCCTGGGTACCAATGGGGCTACATAAACAGCCATTTCCTGTAACCTCAGACCATACATCCAGTTCTCACCTCACTCTTGTCACCCACACATACTGACAGGTTTCCTCCTCCTACTACAAGGTTTGAAATGAGACATACAGCGGGGGGGAGGGGAGTTGGGGGGGGGGGGGGGGGAGGAAGAGTAGGTGAGCAGGAAAAAAAAAATAACAGAAGTCCCTACCATTAGAGTTTCACAGGCAAAACACTCACTCATCTTTGCAGAGAGGAGACAAAAGGGATGAAATAATCATGTGTAGAGTTTCTTCACATTCAGAGGGTGCTGCTGGAAAAGAAACTGAGTCTGAAAGTAAGGGCCTTCAAGAGCAGGCCAGAGCATGGAAACACAGAGGAAATGGCTGGATTATTCCAACCTGGGTTTCAGGTCATTTTCCATCAAACATCTGGGCAATGACTTATTTATTCATTGCTGGGGAAAACAATGTTGTCTGAAGGGAGATGAGTCTTTGTTTAACTCACTATTTTACTATTGTAAGGGTCAGTGTAAGGAGCTAGAACTAAGAGACACCAGACTTTCATGGACTGGATAAAACAGAAGCTCATTTTTACCTCTTACTCTCTCAAAAGGGTCCAGACGTGAGTGACCGAGAGCAACCGGGTTGGCAGCCCTTCTATCCTCCCCATGTGGCTTCCACGTTAGAATCTAAGGTAGCTTTTTCCATTTCTTCACCACAGGGAAGGGAGAAAGAGAGGCAGTGGGGAACTAGTAATATCCTTAGAGAAAATGACACCAAATTATATACAATCATTCCTGCTTATATTCTGCTGGCAAGAACTCAGTCGTACACCTAGCTGCAAGAGATTCTGTGGAACGCAGTATGGTAGCCAGAAAGCCAAATCCCTTGCTAAAAGTGGCATGTACTTTATAGGAGAGGCTGCCTGTCTAAAAGGAAGATCAGGAGAGTAGATTTCCAGGAAAGATTAGGGATGTGTGTCATAATGTTCAAAATAAGAGCCGAGGTTCACAGTCACAAAATAGACCACAGGATGGGAGCGCCCTCTTAGACTTCCACTAACCCAACCTCAGGCTCTTGGTCACCACCTCTGCCTTCTTCTCCCCTTTTGGGCTGCTCCTGGTATTATTTTAACATTGACTTCAACAACGTAGACAAATATAGGGAACCCCCATGGTTAGTATTAACCTTAGACTTCCCTGCATCTCAGGCTTATGGTAGAAGTCAAAATAGGGCTTGCTGTATGTGAGAAACTCTGCTCAGGGGATGAAGCTATTTGTGGGAGTTGATATAAATACCAAAACAAAGTCCAACTTTTAGAGAAGAAACAAACCTTTGACTTAGGTTTTCTATTTCCCATTTCCAAGGCTCTGGGAGAAACCATACTAATGTAGTCATGTGGTCATATAATTGTTTGAATATGCCAATGTGAGAAAATTTAATTTTGTTTTTTGAAGACTCACTTCTCTTGTGGTGCAAGCTTCCAGGGTGGTTTCCAGCTGTCTTGGTCAGCTCGGGTTACTATAACAAAATACCGTAGGCTGGGTGGCTTACACATAGACATTTGTTTCTCACAGTTCTGGAAGCCAGTCCAAGATCAAGTTGCCATCTAGATTTGGTTTCTGGTGAGAGCCCTCTTCCTGGCTTATAGACAGCCACCTTCTTACACAGGGGAAAGAAAGAAGCTCTGGTCTCTCTTCCTCTTCTTATACAGATTCTAATGCCATCATGTAACCTACTCTCATGACGTCATCTCAATCTTATTACCTCCCAAAGGGCCCACCTCAAAATATTATCACATTGGTGGTAGGGCTTCAACATAGAAATTGGGGGACAGGGGACACAAACACTCAGCCCATAAGGTAGACAATTCTCATTTCTTGATATTTATGCCACTATGTTCTTCTTGTCATAGGAACAATTGTCTGCCTTTGTAACCATAAGTGAATGTATGTGACTTCTGAGCACAAGTCATAAAAGATACTGCCCCTTCTATCTTGCTCTCTTGGATTGCTCACCCAGGATGAAACAAGCCACTATATTATAAAGACACTCAGGCAGCACCGTGTAGAGACTCATGTGTACAGAATCCAATTCCCTAGCACCAAATTACTAACATTGGGGTCAATCTTCCAGCCCCAGTCAAACGTTCAGATCATTCTAGCTCCCCAGCTCTTTAATCTTTTAGCAGAGGCCCTAACATCATGAAGCAGAGACAAGTTATCCCTGCTGTGCGCTGTCTGAATTCCTGACCCACAGAAACTGTAACATAATAAATGATTACTTTTGTTTCAAGCCACCAAGTTTGGAGGTTGATTGGTGATGCAGTAACAAGTAGTATCTTTCAATTTTGATTTCTTTTCCATTATATTTCTAATTCTGTTGAGTGGGTATTGGGGTAGCCATGGGCAGTTGAGGGATCTTGCCAAGGAATACTGAATTTGGGAATACTTGTAGTATTGGATTAATGGGGAACTTTTATGAGTTTGTAGCCAATATTGTGCATAGATAAGTTCTCTTTAGCTGTCTTAGCATAGCAACCGCTCCCGAGTTTTCCCTGTCACTGTAACAGCAGCTGTGTCACAATAATAACCCATCTTCTGGGGTCTGATGGCATAGGGTCCATGCAGGAGACACAAGATAGGAAATACAGGGAGGCAGAAATTAGTCTGTGGGAAACTCTTTTATTCCAACATGTATAAAACTATAAGTAGAAAATTTGTTTCTTATAAATGCCCACTCAAAATTGGGAGATTCTCTACTATCAACAATACATGTAATAATGGAGTATACACAAACATAAACACATACTTCTTTTCTCTCTCTCTTTTTTTTGGGGGGGGGGAGTTACACAGAATAGAATTGAACAAAATTCCCCTATTTAAAGTATTCAATCCCATAGTAATACTACAAATTAAAAATGCATCTGTGTGGAAAATAACATGTTTTTCCATCCTAATTCTCAGTAATAATAATAATAATAATAGATCACCATGTAGAGGAAAATATGAATTTTCTTTCAATATCTTTATTAAAATAATAAAGCAAAATTATTGTCACATGAACAAGTGATTAAAGCATGTGTAGCCACAAATGAAGAGACAAGGGGGTAGAGAGGTTGGTTGGACAGCTAATTAATACCATGTTGTGCTATAATTCCAGATTTTGTGACCCTTATGAATTTGCCATTTAGGGGAAAATTTTTCTCTTCCTCACTTAATATTTACTTTTTGACCTAATTTTGCATCCATGACATTTTCTTTTTCTTAAGAAGAGCCCCCAAGATCATATAGGTTTCAATCTCCACAAAACCTGAATCTCCCTTTGCCTAATCTTGCTCTTAGAACTCCCTCCACATTAATCCTTCTCCATTCATTCATTCACTCATTCATTCATTCATTCTTAAAAATTCAGCCCCAGCCATGCCATCCCAGTGAAGAGGATTTCCAAATGCTGTCTCCAGGATGGAACCATCCTTGGTGTGACCCCCAACAGTCAGTGTCTCCTGCCTTTTATATGTTGTTGACATCCTTCCCTTCCTCCTAGTCACAGTGTTCTGAGGACAGACAGGACCACCTTACTTATTTTTTAATACACAAGACTCAACAGTGTCTGGTAATTAGTAAATGCTTGCTCAGAAATGTTCAACAGGACAACTCCCATGCTGGGAGCTGTGACTTCACCGAACACTCAAAATATCTATTTCGTATTTACCATGTCAATCTACTTCAAGTCCCAAACCTCAGTCTTTGTTGAATTTAACTCAAGTATTTACTTTCTTTTCCCCAGTTTTTGACTTAACCCCTAAAGTCCTTATCAATATGTATGGTGTATAGTCAGTCTATGGGCCCCACAACCTTGTCCACATCCTAAGGCCTAGAGCCTATGAATATGTTCCTTTACATATCAGAGAGGATTTAAGTTTGCAAATGGGAGTGAAGAGTGCTAATTAGATGAGCCTAATAAGGAGACGTTGTTTTGGATTATCTAGAGAGGACAAACAGTATCAGGATTGTTCTTACAAGGGAATCAGATGAAAGACCCAGAGAGACAGCAGTTGAAAAAGGACTGGGCCCAACAGTGTGGGCTTTAAAGATGAAGGAAAGAGGCCAGGAGTCAAGGAATATGGGCAGCTTCTTAAAGCTGGATAAGACAAGGCAAGGAATTCTCCCCTAGAGTCTCCAGACAGAACATAGCTCTGCTGACACCTTAATTTTATCCCAGGGAGACACATTATACACTTCTGACCTCCAGAACTGTAAGATAATAAATTCATTCTTTTTAAGCCACTAAAATTGTGGTAATTTGTTCCATCAGCAACAGGAAATATATACAGTATGGTAAGCCTACACAGTATAAGCCTTTGTTTAACTATAAATCATACCTAGACACTACCTCAGAGTATGGCATTTACTGAAATCGATGTTGAAAATATGTTTAGAAATTCATTTGAAGTAAATAACTCTTAGCTTACCAGCAAGTGTTCCCTTTGGGAGCAGCCCAGCCCTGCTAATATTAATCCAATAGGCTTGGAATACAGCTAAATCTCCCCAGGACTTTAGCTGAGATCAGTCAAAGGAAGAAGTTCCAATGGGTTATAATATTAACCTGAGAAACCCAAATAAGTCAGTGCTCTAGGTTATGTGACATCTTGCATTTTGTCAACTTCCTCTGTTCATATTGCTTTCTGTTTGGTTATTGAATGTTTACATTCCAAGGAAGGCAAAACAGCAAGAAAATAAATAAATTCTTCTAAGATCGTCATATTGGCTATTAATGAATGGAAATCGATGGCGGAAGGTAGGCACCCTGATCAGCTTTCTTCCAAAAGTGAAAAATCTTATTTAAGAATGAGTCCTTCTATCAACATATTCTTCAAAGGCTTCTATTCTTGGAACGACTACTTTTATCTGTCTAGGCCATTCAAAGAAATGGTAGCTAAGTTAACCTACCTTTTACAAAAACAGAGAATTTTTAGCTTTACAAAGGATGAATTCAGAAAGAATAACCTGTTGCTTGAATAGGTTGTCTTTGCTCCTTTCCTTGATCTCCTCTGAATATTTTAACAAAAATAACCAGAAAAGGACCTGATATGACTTGTATTTAAGGGACATCCCTTGCCAATGAGATGGTGCACCAGAAGAGTTAAAAGCAAGGAGACTGTTAATAGGTTACTGTAAAAACAGCTCCAATATCTACAAAGATGGGCTGTGATTTGCCACCTCAGAGAAAACAGAACTATTCTTGGTCACATTGACACCACGCATATGGTGGATATTGTTTTTAATTATATTAGTCTGAAAACTTTTTAGGGATAATAGCCACATTTGCTTACATTTCTATCTTATATGACAAAATTATTGCTAATGTGAGCAATAATATAATAACCTTGCTTTTCTTTTCAAACGGTTAGTGTTTCCAGATTTGTGTCAACTCAGATATTTATGGCAATGGTCATTTCAATACTTTGATTTCTCATCTGGAAATTCAAATTAAAGTGGCAGCTGGAAAAGGAAAGAAGGGGGTAGAGGAACAAAAAAAAATTTCAGATTTTATTCAATTATTCAGTTTCTTCAAGCTCTTTGGTTTTCCCACCTCTCACTTAGACGGTTCATAATATTTGACATTTATAGAGCTGCTTTCAAAACAAAGACCCAGAAGGCTTAATGCACCATGGTAAGAGGCAGAAGGGAAATCAGCTCACACGCCAGGTGCGTGACGCCACCTCTGATGTAGACTGCAACAGCTGGGCCACAGCTGGTGGGCAATGAGCACGGGACAATGGCCCAGAACAGGAAGTGGAAAGGAATTCTGGGTCCACTTGAAATTTCAAGAGCAGCAGGAGGCAGCAGCAGGAGATGACACATCTGAAGGTTCTTGGGATATTTGTCTTACAAAACATTCAGGCTTCCACGTCAAGATGGGGGAGGGACACATTTTCTGGCATGGCAGAGGAGATCCTCAATCAGGTGGAGGAGATCCTCTCAATCAGCCCTGACCAGTCAGAAGAACGGTTTCAAGACACGGGATTGCCATGCCCAGAATTGGCACAAGCAGGAAGCAGAAACGCCCCTGCCTTGAAGGATGGAGACAGAAAAGTGGACTTTCTCCACACTGCACCTCAGCGGGCGGTTTTGTATCTGGCAGACAAGGATAAGAGCCACCGCTTTTCACTGGAGGGTTTAAAACAATGTGGTCAAGTTCAAATATTTTCAAGATTACTTTCCTAGAGAGTTTGTCTCATGCGTGGAGGACTGAAATACCATTCCAATCTGCTCGCTTCTGACATTTTTAGTGCATCTTCTCAAATTACACCCCAGCAGAAAAATAAATGAGGATGAAGCCTTCGGGGCTTCCTTGGTGTGTGTGCGTGTGTGTGAGCATGTGCATGTGTGTGTGAGTGTGGTGGTGGTGTTGTTCTGAGAAGAATACTGGAAGAAAATAAAGGGAGAAAATATACCCCTAGTTCACTTGGACCTGCTGAGCCATTTGGGCTGGACAAGGTAATGGTAAGGGAGGAAATTACCACAGAGATGACAAACTACGACAAACTCGAAGGCATCAAGAAGGCCAACAGTCACGGCTCTGAGATGGGAGGTTCATGGCAAGATGTGCAATTGATTGAAATGTAAGCTCGGTTCAGGGTTCTCCTCTTGCAGGAGGAGAAACTGGGTTGCGCGGTTGCGTGCAAAGACTGATGACTCAGTAGTGTGTCATGAAATGCCATGTTAAGAAAGATTGTGAGACCAGATTCAACAGACTCAGCAGGAAGGTCAGGCAAGAGGTAGCAAGGACACACCTACAAGGTATTCGCAACCTTGGTCGGAATATTGGTAGTAGAAAGACAGACACAGTGAGAGGTCATTTTCTTGCAAAATGTACATAGTTTCCTTGTTTTTAAACAAAAGCCTGCCTAGACTGTGACTCTGGCACATGCCAAGTTTTTCTGGGACGAAGAAGCTGCAGACCCTCCTTTGGCTGAGCCACACAGCACACTCAGGATTGGTCAGCAAGGCATGGGAATGTCTTCACTCTCTAAATGTAACGTAATATGTACAGAAAGAAAGCCAGGGCAGGCATCTTAGCAAACAGGGAGCAATGTGTTAACTGGAAGATGACAAGGAAGGTGACAGGAAGCAGATCTGGGAAGGAGAGTTGTGAACAGAAGCCCCCCAGGAAACAGTCTTGAGAGTTGAAACTGGCTGTGAGAGAATTCCGTTTACCCTAAGATAAGCAGAAGTAGGGGTTTTCCTTCATGTGCTCACCAAGTCCTGTGTCTGGTCCTGTCTACTTGGCTAGATCCAGTGGGCTGGGCCAGATGTGCAGATCAGATGAAAGATGGAGGAAGGAAGAGGAAGGAGATTGGATCTAGTATAGTGCTCAGAAATTCATGAAAAGGGGTTAGATCCTAGCACTAACAGAATTAACAGATCTATCATTTGGTTTTCCACCTACAAAAAATCCTCATCAACAAAGAGAAAGAAAAAAGGGGGGGGGGAATCTATGACATGTTCATGGAAATGGCCTAGTACTTAGGAGAAAGGGCATTGCTTTCTTTTTTTACATTAAAGGGAGTAAAACAGCTTTCTCCAAATGCAGTCCCTCCATCACCCACAGCAGAATCACCTGGTTAGAGGAGGGCTTTCTAAAATGTTGATTTCAGGCTTTTTCTTCATCCCACTGAATCAAAACAACACAGGCAGTTTCCCTCGACATCCCATAGGCTCCCTCTGCACTCTTTGTACCTTCTTCTGCTGAAGGTGGGGGTTACCTTTCCAAGCCATGAGATCAGGACCGATTGAACCCCAGTCTGTGGTTTTGCCACTTACTAAGTGACCTTGGAAAGTGGCTGTGATTAGTCTAGTCATCCCTGGTAGTTACTGCCTTCTGGGTTTCTCCGCATTTGCTATGCTTCTGTGAGTTAGAATAACCAATGCAATGGAGTTTGTTTTTGTTTTGTTTTTAAATAAAGATATCTGAATTTCTATACTTGGTTCAAAGGTATAGCCTGTGACCAGGGAAGACCTGTATTTTATAAAAAGCTCCTTCAGTGCCTCTGGTTTGTGGCCTGGGTTGAGAATCTTTAGCAGTGGCGAGATGACAAATGCACGACAATGACCATTATGCAAATATTTTCACCAGTACGGCTATGGCTACTATTCCCCAAGGTCATTGTTCTTCGGCATTTCTCCCACCCCCCCCCGGTTTGTTTTTTTTTTTCCAGCATAACAGTATTCCTTGCTTTTGCACCACACCCAGTGCTCCATGCAATCCATGCCCTCCATAATACCCACCACCTGGTTCCCCCCACCTCCCACCTCCCGCCACTTTGGCATTTCTTATAAGCAGAGTCAGGGCCAGTCAAGAATCTCCAGTGTGGACAATTTTAAACCAAAACTCCCATGACAAACCTAAGATAAAAATTGGAAAAAAATCAACAACAACAAGTTTTTCTTCAGAAAATTTTATTATTTTTTTCTTTTAGGCTAAAAGTAGGATCTTTCTTTGCTTACATCAGGTAGAAAGGGAATATACATGAAACACATCACTTCTCAGGATAAAGCCTTGAAACTGAACTTGCTACTTAGAACAACTGAAAAAGGCTTTTCGGTAATTATCACAGGCAAGGTGACTTCAGTCACGCAGTGAGAACTGCGTGCATATGATTTATCTCAATTGTATATTAGAGCAGAGTCAAGACTAATGGCACTCTTAAATCCTCTGGCATGGGTGGATGTGAGGAATTTCCAAGACAGAAGCAGGGAAATTGCACTGAGCACCTTTCTAGGATCAGAGTTATTGGAGGACAAATTTTCCCTGTATAGATCCCTGAGCTATGGCTCAGAAACCCTCACCCGTCGAGGTTTGGGGATATCATTCGTGGAAATGTAAAGTAGAATTAACACAGAAGATTTAACACAGACATGAGCAGTAGACCCAATGCTCATATAAATTTACCTTGTTGATATCCCTGAAAATAACTGTCCAATGCCTTCACCCTGAAGAAGACTCTTGCAGGGGGAATGGCAACCTGTCCATTGATCCAATCAAGTGATGGGAAGACAGTGACTCGTGTTCAGTAGAGTACCAAAATGTATGGCAGGAACTACAGAACAGGCTCTGTATTCTATCACATTTTCATCTATCTACAAATTTGGTTGTATGCCATACCATACAACCTTTTAATGAATGAAAAATGTATGTTTGGAGTTAGGTAACTGGGCAAATATTACATAGGATAGGAAACCGAGCCAGAATCTGAAACAAACACACACTCATTCAATGTCAACACATTGGCTCCAATCTAGAATGTTGATGGGCTAGTGCAGCTATGGAAGGAATAGGAGAGTCAGCAGGGCCTGCTTTGAACAAAGGCAGGGTAGCTAATTCTCTTCAGGAACTCCAGCAGTTGCATATGAAAACAAATTAAAATTTTTTAAAAATTTAAAAATATGTGATCGTGTATCCTCCTAGAGATCCTGCAGGAGAGGGTACTGCTAGGCCACTCTGAGACCCAAGAAATTAAAATTAAATGTAATTTTCCCCTTTCTGTGGCTTTGAGAGAAGGAGGAGAAGGATATGTTATTTTAGTAAAAATAGAAAAAGCTTAAGCATTTGTGTCTAAAAATTGACTATTAAAATTATAGTTTATCACTTTGAATACTTGAACTATTGCAGGTGCATACATCACCTACTTTAATCATTACAACAACCTTAAGAGATTGTTAAAATCTATTTTACAGGTAGGAAAATGTGACTCAGAGTGGTTGAGTAACTTTCTCCAGAGCAGAGCTTGTAAGGGATTGAGTCAGGATCAAAACCCAAGCCTGCTGACTCCAAAATCATAAGTTTCTCCCCTTGATTACACCAGACTCCTGCTCTGACACTGTAAATATTCAATAAATATTCACAGAACAGAAATAAATTTGACAGTGCAGATTTATCAATAATATTTCTCATCAGGCTAATAAGGGCCAAATGAATTTTAAAAGTGTTTGTTTAGACTTACTGTGTGCCCCTATGAATACTTCCAGTACATAAAGAACTTAAAGTTGAGCAAATAGAGCTTGTGCATTAAAAAATTCATTATGTTGTGTAGAGCATAAAACCAGCACACACATTACTGTGTGATAAAAGACAGGTTCAACCGAGTGCTATAAAGATTCAAAGTAAAGAGTGAACAAAGCTAGCAAAGGGTCAGGGAGGGCTTCACGAGGGTAATGGGCTGGGCTTAAAGAGGAACAACCTGTAATAGCTTCATTATTGCACAAAAATACCATTTGCTGGGGCGCCTGGGTGGCTCAGTCGGTTGAGCATCTGACTCTTGATTTCAGCTCAGGTCATGATCTCAGGGTCCTGGGTTTGAGCCCCACATCAGGGTCCATGCTCAGTGGGGAGTCTTTTTGAGGATTCTCTCTCTTCCTCTCCCTCTGCCCCTCCCCCACTGGCTCTCTCTATCTCTCTCAAATAAATAAATATTTTTTAAAAAAATACCATTTCCCTCTCTGAAGGTAGATTATACTTCCAGACCCCAGTGACCTCAGGCTTGGTCACGTGACCTGCTTAGGCAATGAGATAGAAAGCAAAAAGTGTCCCTTGGAAGTAGAAGCTTTAAGGGCCAGCATATGGTTCATCATCTTTTCTTTCTACCCGTTGACATCTGTCAGACGGATACTACTGTGTCAGCCTGGGCCTAGAGTGAAAGCAGTATGAACTGGAGCATCAACTGAGCTACAATAAGTGAGAGATACAACCTAGGGTAGATTTCAGGGTCATTTGTCACTGCAGCACAACCTAGCCTGCACTGCCTAAAATAGTGCCCAAGGACCATGCCTTTCAAGTGCAAGGTCACACATCGACTTGACCAGAAAAGGAAGACATTGGAGTGAGAGAAGCAGCAGAAGCAAGGTGGTGATTATAGAGCATCCATTTGTCTCAACCCTGACCTTCTAGAAAAACACGAATGACTGAGCCCATCCACACATCAATTAAATAAATATCGAGGTGAAAATCACAGGCGGGTGTATTTTTAAAAGCTCTTCAGTTTCTTCTAAACTGTACCCAAGATTGAGAAGTACTGATATGATTGAGTCCCTTTAGCCCATGAGGAGACAAAGTCCCAGAGGGGAGGACATCCGAGCTGGACAGTGACAAGTTCTCAATCGCTGTCTTCTGGGATCCAAATTTAGCGTTCGGGCTAGAGTGAACCCTAATTACATCTAGAACAATTTTCACTTGGCTTTAGAAAAACTAACATAGCCTGGATAAAGGATTTGAATGTGTGATGTGTTGCCAAATCCAAAAGGCAACATTATATGGCAGCCACACCTGTGGCGCCCCCTGGAGTTGTATATGCAGAAGATCATATTGGGAATTTAGAAGTGTAGCTGTCACACAGTAGGTTCTTATGAAGCCCATGTAATGACATTCTTATGAAGTTCTTATGTTATTATGGTGTCTAGCATGCTGACGAGGACATGGAAAGTAGTCAATATGTATTTTTTGAATGAAAGACTGAGTAAAGTATATTTTTAATGCAATTAGTAAACCAATTTTGATAAAAATACATAGGAAATGAGATAGAAAGTAGACTGTAAAGATAAGTATAAATTGTAAAGATCGAAAGCAGACTGAGAGAAAGTAGACTGATCTTTGATACCAACTAGATAGCCTGGATTTTATTTTGTAGGTGGGGAACCATTGAATATCTCTGAACAACAGAGTAACATACTCAGGGCAATTACAAGGTTGGCTAAGGGGGTAATGATTTATAGAAGGGGGAAAAGAAGGAGTCAGTCACACCATGACATAAATAATCCAGCCATGAGCTAGATGGCACAGCAGGGCTTGGTAAGGAAGAGATGAGCATGAAGAAAGGAAAAGACACAAGAAGGCAGGTGGCTCTGAGGAAGCCAAGCTAAATCACCTTCTAGTGGACACCAAGAACTCTGATTCTTCTGTGCCTTCAGAACATGAGGGAACAAAGGCTCCTCACTACCCTTTAACAGCAAAGGTAACATTGTCATGCTTGCAGCTCCTAAGATGACTTCAGCCCACATGTGAAATTGAGAGCAAGCTGGGATGGTTCAGAACTCATTGGGAACCTGGCCGCGGGCCACTTGCACGTGCCTGTCAAGCTTGGGAGCCCATGCAGGAAGCTAATGGGAAGAGTAGACTATTATCTTATTTTCTAGGCAATTGTATCTGTCTGCCTTTCCTTATTTACTTAAGGAGTGTTAGGTGAGTGAGGGAGATGGAGAGGCATTCGTTATCTTTGAGGCCAATTGCTTTAGTCCATATTTTCATTTCTGTCGGTTCAAGGCAAAGTCAAGCAAGCTACCATCCCAGACTCATTCTCTCCCCATGCCTCCCACTCATGCCAAGAGACTCCAACAATCCTACATGCACACACTTGCACAGTCACATAAACTCACATACACACCTCCTCAAAACCTCACCCCAACACACTCACTCATACATACCCATACACATTCACACTCATGTGCCCACTCCTGCAACTCACACTCACACACCTGGGCACAAACAGGTGTCCGCACACACTCATACACACAATGGCATGCTTACTCATGCACATGCACATTGACTCACCTAAATACCCACTTGCACACACATTTCCTCATGTACGCACACATAAATGCAACTCACCCACCTTCATATTCTTACACAATCACTTACACACACTCGCTCACATGCATTCTTGCTCACATCTGCAAACACATTCTTGAACATACACGCCGACGCCCAGGTTTCTTTCCCAGGAGGGGGTCTGAGATGTCTGGGAGTTTCCAGCAGAAGATTGTTGAGCACACCTGTCATTCTGGCTCAGGACAGCTGGAGACTGAATAATCGGCTTTGCTGATGCCCCCTGGCTCCAGCAGACTTGAAGCAAGACCACATTCGTGGAACAAGATTCAGAGATCGGCAAATAGCTATGTAAGCCTTGAATTTTGGATTTCACACAGCAGTCGATACAGCTGGGGGGGGATATCCAAACCCAAAGCTCCTTTTCTGATCCCCTGCTCCACTCTCCATCCGTACCAGCACCCGCCTCCCAAGGGGACATGCTGCCAGGGAACTGATTAAAACCAGCTTCTATCTAATTGAAAAATAACTGCCCTACCTTTCCTTCCAAATACATTTGTAAATTCCTTGTAATTAAATTTCCCCCCTCAAGGAAAGACTGCTGGGTTGCTCTGGGGTGGGGGTCAGGGGGCGGGAATCAGTGGCATGTGGCCAGCAGCTTCCAGACCATTCTGCTCTGATAAGGACCGATTTCCTGTTGTCCAGGTAGGTGACAGCTTAGGGGTGAGACCACAGTGACCCAAGTGTTCAATGCCATTCTCACTCCTTTTTCAGCCTTTAGAAATACATTGCTCTTAATTCCAAAAAAAGCAAAAAACAAACAAACAAAAAACCCCTAGGAGATGTCCAGGCTAACTGGCTTGCAACGTAACCCAAAAACTTCTTGTGTGGGGTCAAGGCACACAAGTTACATTTACACAGGGGCATAGCTCTTGCATGGTCAGGACTTTCTCCTAAGCACCCGTTCTTCCTGGCCAAGCAACACATCACCACCCACAGCTCTACACTCCAGGAACAAAACCCCATGTATTGCTGGGGGTTGCTCTGGCAGAAACACACCAGAGGTGCCCAAATGGGCTGTGTGACCACTTCGCAATCAGAGATTTGCCTTTGAGGTTAGTGTCTGTATCTTATATTTTTGTTTGTTTTTTTTATTATATTTGTATATTTATAAATGCTGACCTCTGTTTCCCCAAAGAATCTATGGCCCTTGTATATATAAACAGGTTAAACAGAAGGTGGGAAAAGCAACTAAAAGGAAGGAGAAAGCAAAGATGTTAGGCGTGAGGGCTAAAATGTTTCAATAACAACCCACTGTTGGTTGTTCTGGTCTTCCTAGCAGCGTGGCAGGAAAGGGAAGCATGCTGAGCTACATGACCACTGAGGAACTCTGACTTGCAAGAAAAATGTTTTTTGTCATTTTTTTTCTGAGCATAAATTCTTAAAAGATCTGACCCAAGAAGACAGCCAGATGGCCAACAAGTATATGAAAAGATGCTCCCCATCACCCATCATCAAGGAAATGAGTCTCAAAGCTACAATGAGATATCACTTCACACCAGTCAGAATGGCAAAAATCAAAAACACAAGTGACAACAGGTGCTGGCGAAGATGTGGAGAAAAAGGAACCCTCGTGCACTGTTGGTGGGACTGCAAACCGGTGCAGCCCCTGTGGAAAACAGGATGGAGGTTCCTCAAAAATTTTAAATATAGGACTACCCTACAACCAGCAATTTCACCACTAGGATACAAAAAGAGTGACTCGAAGGGATAGAGGCACCCCTGTGTTCCTAGCAGCGTTATCTACAGTTGCCAAGATAGGGAAGCCCAAGTGTCCACCAACTAATGGATGGGTAGAGAACATGCGGTATAGATACACAATGGAATATTATTCAGCCTTTGACAGGAGTGAAATCTGGCCATTTACAATGACATGGAGGGAGCTGGAGAGTATAATGCTCAGTGAAACAAGTCAGTCAGAGAAAGAAAAATACAACCTGATTTCACACTTACGTGGGATTTTAGAAACAAAACAAGTGAGCAAAGGAAAAAAAGACAAACCAAAAAACAGAATCTTAACTGTAGAGAACCAACTGCTGGTTACCGGGGTGGGGGGCGGGAGTGAGTGGAGGGGGAAATGGGTGAAATAGAGGAAGGGAATTAAGAATACACTTATCTTGGGGTGCCTGGGTGCTCAGTGGGTTAAAGCCTCTGCCTTCCACTCAGGTCATGATCCTAGGGTCCTGGGATGGAGCCCCACATCGGGCTCTCTGCTTGGCAGGGAGCTTGCTTCCTCCTCTCTCTCTCTGCCTGCCTCTCAGCCTACTTGTGATCTCTGTCTGTCAGATAAATAAATAAAATCTTAAAAAAAAAAGAATGCACTTATCTTGATGAACACTGAGTAATATACAGAATTGCTGAAGCACTAGTCTGTACACTTGAAACTAATCACTGTATGTTAACTATATAGAATTCAAGTTAAAAACAGCAAAAAAAATCTGATCTGAAAAATTTTATAGAGGCTATTGATAAACATATTGGATAAAGCCCTCGATGATGATTTTTATGTCATCCATAACTGTGCTGGTCCAAATGCTTGGATTGGATTGGATGCTTGGATGTTTTCCTTTATTCTTTTGTCAAATGATACTTACAAACCCACACCCAGGTTACTGATACATAGTAAATGAAATAATCCCTAAGACATAACTTTATCTACAGTCAACCCGCAATGACGAGGAGGAAGTGTGAGCGCTCGTTCACATTTTATTGGTGACTTCAAGATGGCGGAGGACCGTCCAGATTTCCTTTCTCCCTGCTCCAGGTGGGGCAGCGCACCTCTCCTGTCAGGACATAGTCCTAGGAGGTACACAGCTTTCTGGACGGGCAGAGCAGGGGCTGAGCAAGGCCATTGGACTCCTCAAGGGCTGAGTCTCTGTGGCACTGTGACTGGTGCCCCTCTACCCCAACAAGAAGCTCTCTGGCTGTTTTGCAAGGCAGTCAGCCTGGGCTTCTCCTCGTCTTCATGGAGTTAATCCCATTAACTGTGCATTTCTAGAAGCTGGAAAGGGAGCAAGAGTAACCCCGACCCTGGTCTTGCAGCCGTAAGCCTTTCTGGTATATTCTCCAGACGCTTCAGTTTTCCTGGACCTGAGCCTCAGCCCAGTAATCCAGGGCAAGCTTCTCACCCACGGCACATCACTGGGCTCTCACACCACACCCTTTGGGGAGAGCTCCTGCCAGGATCGAGGCCCAGTTCAGCTGGTAATTGTACTACAAATTGCTGAGTATTGAAGCTCCTGGGGACTGACTTGATGGCTCACCACCCCTGCCCCCACGCTGGGCCCATCAGAATCTGCCCGGTGGGCGGCTGGAAGGGGGCCAGAGGTGGTGGGCTATGTGGTGGGTGTTAAAAAACAAAAACAGCCCAGTCCTATGTGTTATTTGGAGATCTGTGCTTTATGGTCATAAGCAGGTGTGTGCAAGGGAGCAATGGAGGCAGTAAGTGTCTCTGACTCTACCTGGGTGGGACAGCAAGCCCAGCTCCCCACTCGCAGAGATCCACTGTCACAGCCCCTGGAAGGGGAAAGCCCTGGCCCCCCTGGCCTTTTGCAATGCACAAAGGTCTTCCCCTAGGCTGTTTCTAGAGCTTTGCAGGAGCCAAAGTTCATAATGACACTTTGTCTTGGCCTTGAACGTTAAGGAGCTAAACAGGGTCAGGTACATGCCTGCTGAGCAAAGCAGCCTCCTGGTTCTAGATACAGCCTGTCTGTGCCTGAGGTCGGCCGGTCGGCCCCAACCACCACCACCAGGGGGATCCACATGGACTCCCGAAGCTCAGAGAGATAGTCTCTGTGTCCCAGGACGGCCATCTGGAACGCTCAGTGATTCCATCCCAGAAGGAAATGAGTAATATCCCCGATTTAGGGATTAGCGTATTATTAAAATAGCTGTCACGAAGACATAGCGGTTGCAACGTGGCTTTGGGCTCAGACAGGGGAGCCTGGGGGCCCCAGCTCGGCGTGGGCTTGCTGACTCATCATGTGGTTTTTGACAACTTAACAAACCTCCTCCAAGCCTCAGTTTCCCTCTCTGTACCAGAGGAATTAGAATAACCTCTTCACAAGCTTATCATAAAAATTAATGTCATAAAACTTATTATTATTATTTTTTTTTTTTAGTTGCTCAACTGAGAGTCTGGCCCTTCCAGGTTCTCAGCAAGCGGCAGCTAATCACGAAGCATCCATGATGTTTAAAGTATTTTCCAAACAGCATCTCAAACGCTCTCATTTATTTCTTCCAGCGATTGCCTTCAACCCCGCTCTTCTGTATCTCTTGGTAAAGCCGCAGAGCCATGTGGGTCAGATCACAGGACTTCCTTTCACCTGGGGTTTTCAGTATGGTGGCCATCCAGGCGGTAAGGCCTCATCTTGTCCTGTGTGACGTGGCTGTCTCCTACCCTCTCTGCCCCTGGGGTTTGCCTCTCCTTCATCTGCCATTTCCCTTGATGTCCCCTGCCTCTTCAGGGCCTCGCAGCTGTGGAAGGAGAGAGATGTTTTCCCAAGAATTTTCTGGAACCTTGTTGGCATCAAGTGGGCCTGCAATCTTCCACAGCCAAACAAGCCCCTGGCTAGGAAGTGCCTCGTTCCCTAATCTTTCAAATACCTCTACTTTCTAATCCTCACTTGCCTTGGGGTGGAGAAAGCCCACTTCTCCTCAGGAAAACTGGAACAGACTCCATAGGATCCCAAGAACTTCGGACTCTAGTGGTGTCCAGCCCAGTGTGTTTTGCAGAGACTGCCTGGGGGAGGGTGGTAGCTGGAGGGGAACAGGCCCAATGGGCCTTCAGCCAGGACTTTGTGGTCCACTGTTGAGGGCCATTGGAGGATCCCTCCAGCATTCTAGAACAAGGTTCTCAAACAGTAGCATGCTCCTGGTTGGGGGTGGGCAAGTCCAAACAAGGATTACCAGGCCCCACCCCCAGAATCTCTGATCCCATCTGGAAAGAGTGAGTATCTGCACGTCTAACAAATTCTAGGTGGGACCAATGCTGAGGGACTCATTCTGAGAACCACTACTCCAGAAAACATAGATTTTTTTTTAATGATGAAAAATGTGAATTTTGGAGAATTTAAATTATTGGTCCAGAGTTAAACAACTAGTAAGCAGAAAATGAGGTCTACAAGCAGATTGGCCTGGCTTGAAACCCCTGGCCTTTCTATTCTAGTGTGTGTTGTCATGGATGAAGAGGGATTCTGGCAGGAGGCAGAATATAACTCACTTTTTCAGGTTGTAGAGACCTCTACTGGGTGAATTAGAATCCTTCTCCAGACCCTGAGCCCTTCCCACAATTGTTCAATCAAGGGAGGCACCTGACCACATTGGGGCACTTCTGTTTCTTCCTTGGGAATTTTGTAGAGGAGGATGGAAAGACATCTTTTGTACCTGGACTGGAACATGGAAAATTCGGGAGCTCTTGGCCAAACTTTTTTGTCTTGTGGATCTATGTGCAGAGGCTTCCGCTGCGGCCGGAGAGGCATGGCCCAGTACTATGGACAAAAGTCTCAAACACCTGTAGGGCTCCCCAGCCCCGCCGCCCCCAGCCCTGACTCCAGTCCATAGGCCACGCAGCCTCTCTGCTCTTGGTTTCTATGAAATGGCCTAATGACCTTCCAGTAACCTCTTTCCCCCATGGAGCCCCCCAAACTGTGCCTTCACTCTTTCTCTTAAGCTGCCTCAAATGAAGTCTTCTGTTACGTGCCACAAATAGCTCCTTTGTAATATATATTGTGCACATATTCTACCGATCTTCATGGATCAGCATTCTGTTTGAAGGATCTGTCCTCTCACAGCAAAATCACAATGACTGTTTTATTGGTTATTTTTGGCAGAGAGGACCATGGTTGCCATGATGTGTGTTAACACCATTTTTATTTACTTGTAGACTCTCATCCTTGGAAGGAGTGATGAGCACGTATAAGCATGTGTGGGGGAGGAAGGGGGAGGGCTCTCAGTGTTGTGCAGACACACACACACACACACACAGATCGATCTTAGATCCGTGCCCTCCTCAGAGCCTGGCCCTCCCTGTTGCCAGGAGCCTGCATCCCAGTCTGCCAGTGGGTGCGTCCCCTACATGTGTCCTACATGACTGGACACACACCCTTTGGCCCTTGGGAAGCCTCCCTGGTTTTGCAAGCCCGGAGCACCATGAGGAAAGTCTGTGTCCCTATGCTCTGATTGTGAGTTTCTCCCCCAAGAAAGGCCAAAATAACACCATCAATCAACCAGGCTTGTTGTTCTTTTTCAAAAGCTCACGTCCACGGAGTTGGGATTAGCACTGGGCTACTGCCCCACACCGAGCCACCCACAGAGTCCTTCTCAGGCCCCTGGATGCTCAGGAAACCATGACTCAGCCAGAGAGGCCAACAGAGTTGTGAGGTCTTTTAAGGGTAATTTAGCTGCATGTAGAAGTGCTGATTTATTCTTTTTTTCCTCCCCCAGATAATGGACACTGTACCTCCGTGTTCCTGGACTTGTGACAGGGCTGCAGGCACCCTGGGATTCCTCGCTCTGCCCTCTCAGGCTGGGTCCTGAAACATCTTTGCACACAGCTCCTGAACTCGGCTGCCAGAGTACCCCCCTTGGCTTTTCTCCTAATGCCCCTCCAGTCTTGTTCACTCAGGCCGAGAGGAGAACCAGGGGTACCCAAGGCCGGCACGAGCGGGTCAAGTTTAGAATCGAGTAGGGGAATGGACCGGGAGCGCCGCCTGTCCCAGAGCGGTAGACACGATGTAATGAGTCATGAGTTGCTGAGTGTGGGAGGAGAAGTGAAGCAGCTGGAATTGTAACGACGCCACCAAACATGGCTGTGCGGCGCTCTGTCTTGCACAACTCCAGGGTGCGTTCTAGACTGTCATGTGAATGACACTCCCCACGTTACATGACGTGGTACTTCTGATCTAAGTAGTTCCATCAAATTTATTCCTATGTCCCTGCTTAAAAAAAAAATAGAAGTTTTAAAAGAAATGATTAATCACAAATGTTTCTGTTTTATGAGAAGCCAACAAGGATGAAGGCATGGGTGGGACAATATTACTGAAAGAGCCAATGGTGTGTTGGAATGTGCTTATTCTGGTTTGCAAGAGCTGATTCTTAGTACTTCTAGCCACCTATGTGTTCAGTGATTTCGTACTGCGAGCTCGAAACCAACCATGGTAGATTATTTACAGAAACTGGCTGGCTCTGTAAATCAGGGTCCTCTCATTACCCCCTAGGAGAACCAGCTGTTTAGCATTGAACAGCCCACCACTGGGCATTAGGCACCTCTGGCCCTAGGTTCTCAGTTTCTATCACTACTAGGATTACTTAAAAATATCTTTATTTTCATATTCGATTTCTCTCTTTTTTTTTAAGATTTTATTTATTTGTCTGACAGACAGAAATCACAAGTAGACAGAGAGGCAGGCAGAGATAGAGGAAGGGAAGCAGACTCCCTTCTGAGCAGAGAGCCCTATGTGGGGCTCAATCTCAGGACCCTGAGATCATGACCTGAGCCGAAGGCAGAGGCTTTAACCCACTGAGCCACCCAGGCGCCCCTCATATTTGCTCTCTTAAAAGGAATCGTTGCTTGGTACACTTCATAAAAGCTGCCTTCGTCCTATCCCAGCCCCACCTGAGAACCAGCCCTGTAGCATTTTTCATTTTTGGTTGATGAATGACTAAGGCAGCCCCTTAAATCCTCTGTCTACATTAAACACATTGCTATCAGGTGACATTTGACAGATAGACGATATTCTAGAAATGCTTTCAGGGGCAGGGTCATTGCATAATCCTTTAAGTTTTTACAATTGGCTGAAACTTCGTAAATCTGAAAAAGCTGATCCATAAAGATTTCAACTCAGCTTTTCTAAAAATTCTAAATTTTCTAAATTCTAAATTAAAAATTTTCTAAATTCTCAAATTTCTTAAAAATTATCTAAAGATGAAAGTGTGTGACTTGCATTTTGGAACAGCTAAAGAGCCACTGATTCTGGCGATATTTGGTCCACATTAGTTGTAAGAAAGTACCTTGATTTTTTTTTTTAATTCATAAACTAAGATCTCTTTCTATTTAGTATGGAAAATTTCTGCCAGAGGCACCCATAAGAGACTCTGACCCCTGCTACTGGATTTAGATCTCATGTTTGTCTCTCTTCAGTGTCCATATGGTAAGCCATAATTCTATTGGTAATGAGCATTTATAAAGCACAAATATTAAAGAGTTAGTTTATACTACTTGCCTTTCAGATGCTTTTATTTTTTTTATTTTTTTCTGGCATACTTTTATAAAACTTTATTAATTATGTCATGAAAATGCATACTTTTTTTATTATGTTAGCCACTGTATGGTACATAATTAGTTTTTGATGTAGTGTTCAATGATTCACAGGTTGCGTGTAAACCCAGTCACTGTATGGTACATAATTAGTTTTTGATGTAGTGTTCAATGATTCACAGGTTGCGTGTAACACCCAGTCCTTATCACAACACATGCCCTCCTTAGTACCTATCACCCTGTTACCCCATTCCCCAACCCCCTCACCTCTAAAACCCTCATTTTGTTTCTCAGGGTTCATGGTCTCTCATGGTTTGTCTCCCTCTCTGATTTTCCCCCTTTAGGTTTTTCTCCCTTCTTCTATAGTCCTCTGTGCTAGTCCTTATGTTCCACATATGAGTGAAATCATGTAATTGTCTTTCTCTGCTTGACTTACTTCACTCAGCATAATCCCCTCCATTTCCATCCATGTCAATGCCAATGGTGGGTACTCATCCTTTCTGATGGCTGAGTAATATTCCATTGTATATATGGACCACATCTTCTTTATCCATTCGTCTGTTGAAGGGCATCATTTGCTTTTTAAAAAAGAAGGCAATAGTTTAAAACTTTTCATAACACCAAGCATAGGGAAAATAAGGAAGCATTTCCAATGATCTGTTCCAATGTCCTTCAGCATTGGGTCAAAAATGTGTATAGTTCACAGAGTGAAGAGGGAAATTTCCAGAGCAATATATTTTGTCCAACTTTTCTCCTTCACTTATAAATGCTTTTAAGTTAGATTATAAGACACTATTTAAAATGGTTCCTGTGAGTCAGACTACAGAGTCAACTAGGCGTTTCTCCACGCCAGAATAACCATTTCATCTGTTGTGTGTATTATTTGCCAGGCACCATCCTTCACATTCACACACATTCCTTTGCTTCATTTCTGCAGAAATGCTGGGAGGGCAGTGGTGGCTGAGTTCACAGTAAGTAGCTTTGGTATTTGTGCTCTTTCCATAATATATGTTTATGCCACTTCTCTAAGACATATCATGACCGCATGCCGCTGAAAAATTATAAAAGGTACTAGATCGATACAGTCCCAAAGTAGAAGAGAAACAGAAACAGATCCTTGATATCAAAAGCAAAACAAACTTTGATCCTCAGGGAGAACTGAATGTTTCACTTGGGGAAGTAGAAACATCCAGTTCTTTTTTTAGTTTGTTAAGAGCTGAGCCATCTACTGGCTGCGTTTTCTAGCAACTGCCTTCAGGAGTGAGCAAGAAAAGAACAACGGAGCACACAGTATCGATCCAGCTCTTTAGGAACTCCCTGGGAAAGAACAGTCTTGGCCTATGTGCACCTGATGAAGAAAAAGAGAAACTCATTCTTCATGAAGCAGCCATCGCTGGGGCTCTTAAGGTATCTGGAAATATAACAAACACAGCAATCAATGAAAATGTGTTTGGATTTAACTGTCAAACTCACTGAAGATGAAAAAAATCATATGCCTTCAGGAATAACAATATCTGAATCATAGAGTGTACATCTGTTAGATGTTCTTTCCCAGATGACCTGACTAATCCAAGTGCATCTCTGCTTACAAGTACAAAGCCAAGCCAAGTAAAAAGCCTATTAGGAAAAGAGAATAATTTTGCTGTCAAAAATTCATGCTCTGCAAATCTCTTAGATTCAAGACACAAAGTAATAAAAGTGAGATTCTGCTTCTACTACCTTTGAAGGGATTATGAAACACGAAAGACCTCTCAGGATTTCATGTTGTAAGAGATACTTTGAAAAGGGAGGAGTGGGGGCACCTGGGTGGCTCAGTGGGTTAAGCCTCTGCCTTCAGATCAGGTCGTGATCTCCGGGTCCTGGGATCGAGCCCCGCATCAGGCTCTCTGCTCAGCAGGGAGCCTGCTTCTCCCTCTCTCTGCCTGCCTCTCTGCCTACTTGTGATCTCTCTCTTTCTCTGTTAAATAAATAAATAAATCTTTAAAAAAAAAAAAAAAGGGAGGAGTGTTAGGTGCTCCTGGGTCTCTCCCCAGGAAGGCAGGTGGCCCCTGGTGGCAAGGAGTTAGCTTAGTATAATCACAGATTCCTTTTCTGCTTTACTTCAGTCACCTCCAGTTTCATGCACAACTTTTATCTGTATTTGTAAATGTACGAAATTAAGAAATAGCCAACACAGCGAAAAGTAGAGAATGATAACATGTTAGAGCAAGAGACATTGTTTCAGCCAATCCAGGTTTAGCCCTTCCTTAACATGAGGTTCACGGATGAGCCCAGTTCACAGAACTGAGTGGTAGTAGTAGCCCTAGATGTGCAGAAAGTCCGTCAGAATTTTGACAGCAATACCCAAAGAGGCAAGCTGATTAGGCCAATCAGCAAAAGTTACGTTCTTTTTTTCTTCTTCTTTTTAAACTTTCTTCTATTACTCATAAGATACACCTTCCCTTAACACTGAAGAGAAAAGGTCAAAATTCAGAGTTATTTACTGAGTGAAGCTAAAAGGCCCAAGTTGCCTTCTAGAATCCAGTTTGATCCTCAGAATAGGACTAAAGCTTTAGTTGTAATGAACATGAAATCTAATGAAACGTGAATACAACTGGGAAACCTAGAGATCATAAGCATCTTTAAATGTAATCAGGCTTCTAAAGGTAATATGCCAAATTCTCTAAGAGAAGCGAAGTTCACAACTCTGAGGTTCTTAACTAACAAACATTTTTTTTTAAGACCTTTTCTTCCGTTCTCACACGTCCCAAGATTGAAAAGACAGATTTGCTGCGCCGATGACTTGAACATCCCTGCATGTTTCTGGGCCTCTGTGGAAAGTACTGAAGTGTACCTTTACAACGGAAAACAGAGCATCAGGGGTGTGGCAGAACTTTATAGCTAATTTGTCCTGCTACATGTTTATACGGAGAAGTTCTATAAAAATTGGTCACGAAAGGAGCTCCTGGCTAAAAAGAAAAAGAGAAGTGCAGATACAGATCTTGTAGATGTGATGGAACCAAGATAATTATGTAGCTAAAAGGGAATGCCTCCTTCCTAAGAGCTCCAAAGCAATGACTATAAATAACAGTGCATTTTTCTCTCTTACACCTTTTACCAAATGCCCAGTGAAGTTCCAGCTGAGTGAAATGGCTCTAAATCTGTTCCATTCTTCATCTAAAATTAATGATATATCTGTTTATTTTTCAGTATGATTCCTCACAAAATTCCAATACGGGGGGACGGAATCACTGAGGGTAAATTCTCACAATTCTGCATTTCTCTCTTCTGCTGCAAAAATTCAGGTCACTGAAAACACTCTGTGTAAGTGTGTTTTTCCTTAAGGTGAGAATCTGCAAGGGGGCAGCCCAGAGAAAAACCCTGAACTCCACCTGCCTCAAAGACCCCATGTTCCTTCCATATATTCTGGATTTTATTGCTGTTGCATTAACTCTTAGTTGTGAAGTTTGTAGCGACTGGCCAGGCACGGATCATTTGGCTTACACGGACAAAAGGTCTTTGTCCAGAGGAGGGGATAACGGGTGGGGTGCATAACAGGTGGGGTGGTGCGCCCCTGCACACCATGCCCATGTTCTAGCTCTGACCCCAGGCTCTGAAAAATCATAGCAGATGGTAGAGCGCCCCCTAAAGGCGTTGAGGACTGGGAGCCGGCCCAACGGGGGTCCTTTCTGCCCCTCGGGCATCTTTTTTCCCATGACATTTGGGGTTTGAGAGCACTTGAACATTAGTGACGAGATTCAGTGTTCCCTGTGAGGACCCACACTGGGGGATCCCGCTGAGGCTTTCCTCCCCACCATCCCCCTCCCCTCCCTGAAGCCCACATACAAAGCCTCAATGGTCTTCCCTTTGTTCAGAGCCACTCCCCTTTAAGCTAACTTGACCCTCTTTGTCCGATCTGATTCTCAGCCACCTGCTCAATCCTGATGATTGTTTGGGAGTCTCTTGAGTTTTTACTCTCACTTCCTGTCTCAGGTGGGGTTCTCCGGGCACAGACACGGAGACGGTTTGGTGTGAGAAAGGTTTATTAGGGAACAACAGCTGTGAAAGCAAAAGGGGCAGACCCAGGATGGAGCTCTGGGAGAGGTCCCAGCACCACACACAGCACAGCACATGGGCATCTCCACTTAAAGAATGCCCACCCGGAGTGTTCTAAGAAGGTAGAAAATGGCCAGCCCCTCACCTTACCCGGAGGCTGGCTTACTCTTTGGCCCAGGGCCACCCAAGAGGGGTCTGCCCCGCGGCTGTAGCCCTGACTAGCTCCATCAGGGGCCAGGTCCCTGGTTGGGGCCACCCTGAGAATCGCAAGCTGTCATCTGTCAGGCCCTCACACTCTCCCAGCCAGAGGTCTTCAGTGGGATCAGGGCGGGCAGTCAGGTCCTTTGCATGTCGGCTTCAGCTCTCAGATTCTTGATAATGCTCTTCTTTCTAGAAAGTCACTTTTCACTGAGATCTGACAGAATCTTGCCGGTAAACACAGATACAGAATGAGGCAGGTCAGGCTTCAGAGAACTGTCTCTTCCCAAAATGAAAAGTTGAAGATCAGTAATGTGACGTGACAGGTCCCCAGCCAGACAACTAGTAGGGGACAGAGGCAGGATAAAACAAGGATAAAGCAGCAGAATGACGGCACACTTCCCTTCATAAAACAATATCTAACGACTCTGATTAAGGCTGTTGGCAACGTGCCTGGCTCGGGCCACAAGCCTCTTACATGGCATGTCACTTACTCCTTCCTCACAGTCCCAGCGAGACGTTATTATACTCACCATTTTACTGACTGGAACACTGGGTCTTCAGAAGGCAAGAGATTTGTCCCAGAGCACACAGCCAGTAGTGGCAGAAGCAGGACCAGACCGGGTGTGAGGTCAGCGTCCACCCTCTGTACCGCCATCTTGCTCCCCCTCACCATGGCCGTCACAGCGGCAGACTGACGCGTCTCAAATGTCAGCACCCAGTTCCTCTGACATGATTTGCCAAAGTGCATTCTTTTGGCTGCTGTCAAGTGTAACATGTAGTGGGATAGCGGTTCAGAAAACTGTCCATAGCGTACAAACACTGCATGAAGGAAAATGGCCATTTTCCATTGTTAGGAAGATAACTCTGGGAAACACCCCTCAAGATTCCAGAAAAGGGACACTTTTAAATTTTTCTACAAACAAATGAACAAAAAACGACAAAAAAGAAGCAAAATATGTTAGAGATTTTTAAAGCACCAAACACTGCTTGGTGTGGGGTTTTGCCAGTTTCCTAGAAAAGATTATTCTAAAAAAAAATGATAAAATACTCTTACCTTTAAATACACGGGATTTTCCTCAACATTGCAAACCAAGATTGGCTTTTCAAGTTGAAAGCTTGACATGTCTGAGACCTTAATCAGTTTGTGTTGATTGAACATTAACAATTCTTTAAGTGTTATTTTTCACATCAACTGGGAAACCCATCCAATAATCATATTAATAAAATCAACAGGGGGGTTGGTTGAGTGACTGGACAGGTGTTGAGGCCATATCAGCCACATCCACAGAAAAGATCTGTGTTTTTTTCAAGCTTGGTTTCACAGAAAAACAAGAAGAAAGGAGCACTTGCCAACCTTTCTAAGAAATCAACTCAAACTATAAAAAACAGAGTGGACATGGCTGGGATTCATTTCATAAGCCCTATCAGAAGATGAAAGCCTGGAAAGAAGGGACCACTGTGGGGAAATATAAACTGTAGCATTATCAAAAGGGAACATCACTGCTTACTTTTAATTAAATCTAAAACACACACTATTATGTCTCAGAAGACTTTAAAAGATTAAGTATGTGTTTTAGGCTTCAAGAAATAATTACAACTGTTTAAAATGAAAAGAATCCTCCTTTTTGTCCTTTTCATTAACTTTTTAATATGAAGTATTTATTTCTAAGAGTAACAATTCACAAATTCCCTTCAAGGGATCATTTCTGTCCACACATTCAATTCTCTTGAATTTGGTGAGATTAGACAGGATGAAAACAACCCTTCCTCCCCCAAGAAAAGGCAAAATTCTGCAGGCGGACCACACACCAAAACCACAGCAATGCCCAACAATATCATGATGCTATTACAGCAAAGGGTTCACACGTGCCAAAGCAGGGAAAGCCTTGCCGCTGAGGCACGTAGATTTCTGATGTCCCTGTTCTGGCCTTGGATGACCGCAGCACATACTCCTCCCTATTTTAGGCACGATTCTAATAAACTTGGTCATCTGATCCCTATTTGGGGACACTCCTCCAGCCCCTTCCCTTGCTGTCGAAGCCTCAGTCCGTCCCTGAGCACTTGGCAATAGAGAGATGGGTAACTGTTAATCTGTGCTGTGCAGTGGGTGGGAACACACAGAGGCTTGGACTTATGTCAGATTTAGTTCTACATCACCTGCACAGAACTCTGTCTCTTGTACACATAGATGATCAAGTGTTCAATGAACCTTTGCTGAGTGATGATGCTGGTGAGAGAGTAAGTAGAAAATTGCTTCAAAAGCCAGAGCGGGGTAGCCACCTGAGTGGCTCAGTCAGTTAAACCTCTGCCTTCAGCTCAGGTCATGATTCCAGCGTTCTGGGATGGAGCCCCACATCGAGCTCCCTGCTCAGCCGGGAGTCTGCTTCTCCCTCTGCCTCTGTCGTTAACCCTCCTCTCTCTCGCTCTCCCTTCCTCTCTCACTCTCTTTCAAATAAATAAATAATCTTTTTAAAAAATAAAAAAGAGGGGCACCTGGGTGGATTAGTAGTTAGGCGTCTGCCTGCGGCTCGGGTCGTGATCCCAGAGTCCTGGGATCGAGTCCCGCATTGGGCTCCCTGCTCCTCAAGAAACCTGCTTCTCCCTCTCCCACTCCCTCTGCTGTGGTCCCTGTCTCGCTGTGTCTCTCTTTGTCAAATAAATAAATAAAATCTTTAAAAGAAAAAAGAAACCCAGAGGGAAGAAGATCATCGAGTCATCAGTAAATGAAAAAGGAAAGGGAAAGCCATTGAAAATGCAGACAGAGACTGCCAAAGGGGTGTCATGCGGGAGACAACAAGGGCCTGGCAGCTCCGGCACTCACCCTCCCCCTGCTCTGAGACAATCATGAAGCTTCTTGGGGGCTCTTTTCCTCTCCTATAAAGTTAAGATGCTCTTTTCCTCTCCTATAAAGTTAAATGTCTACCTTGCTGGAACATCATAGGAATTAGAAATGTCTTGAATAAAACAACATATGTTCTCATAGATATGTGCTTGACTGGCTCTAATTTCTTTTTAACATAACTGTAGTCTTTTTTTTTTTAACATATCTATTTAGAGATTTCATGTTTTTTAAGATTTTATTTATTTATTTGACAAAGAGAGACACAATGAGAGAGGGAACACAAACAGGGGGTGTGAGAGAGGGAGCCCGATGTGGGGCTCGATCCCAGGACCCTAAGGCAGACACTTAACAATTGAGCCACCCAAGCACCCCTATTTTGAAATTTTGAAAGCAGGTAATTATAAACTGAAAGGCAAATCTCTAACTCATTCGTCATCCCAACACAGAAAGGTAAGCGAGAATTTGGGCATTTCTCCTAGTTCTGTGTTCTTCCCTCTTATCTGTTTGTAATCGTAAATAGGGATACGATGTATCCTGACCCTTTAGGACCCAGCAGCATATATTTTGAACATCTTTTCACATGAGGACATGACCTTCTAGACATTACTGTTTAAGGATGAACTCTATTACATCATGGTGATATAATTTAGCCAAATAACTTCCTGTTTGGGGATACCAGTGTAGGTCATTTTTACTTTTCAATTATTATAAATAAAGCTGAGATAATTACTCTTACAGTTATTAGTATTGTTTTTAATCATCATTGGCTAAGTCTATTTTGCATTAGGTAGATAGCTAAGCCACAGAAGCCATCCCCGTTATATATTTAATATAAAGTTCATGCACCTGATAATAACCTGGATTATTACATTTATTTGATTTACTCATTCCTTCCTCCTTTGCAAGGCACTAGAGATCCAAAGATGAATAATTTAGTCAATCCTTACATGGCACTGTTTTGTCAGTTGAGGGAAAGCATACACTTCAAAGAGCTTTCTACTTAAAAATAGGAAAATAATGACAATCCTGTGTCCTTCGATCCCGATAGGACAAAAGGAGACATTACAGTAACCACGAACATTCAACATGGTAGGGTACTTGCATTAAGAGAAATCATCATGACCTAATGCTATGGAAAGTAAAAATTCTGAGCATTCTACTTTGAACAAATTTTATCGCTCACTGCAATTGGGTTTGCACTTTCATTGTATCTGGTTGATAGATTTGTTCAGTCTTCCTGGACCACGCTTGCGACAACCAGGTTATCCTACCTTCCTGCATGTTAAAACCTGAGTGTCATGCCTCCATGATTAACACTTCTCACTTTCATCTTTTAAGAATAATTTTAGCTATTTATTTGCATATAAATAAGAGTTAAAAGGAGTGTTTCAGACACTCTGCATGTTTTCTATAAAAAGAGCCATTTTCTTTTTTTTCAAGATTCAACAAAACAAATTGCCAATCTGTGCTCGCCAGACATGCATAACTTTATTCAGGAAAGAATTTGCATACGGCACAATTTGCACCTAAGTGAAACCAAGATCTGTGGTACCTACTATAGAGTGTGAGGTACAAACAATGGCAGGCATCACATGACTCATTCACTCTGAAACATCTTTCTCCTTGTTTTTTAATGCTGTAAGGGACTAGGAGTGCATTCTTTTCCAGATCCTATCTACAAGGTATAGGAGATGCCATATCCTTGAAGGAAGACTGGGAGCGTATGGAAATCTGCTTCATGTACATTTCTAGAATATTAAAGTTTGATAGAGCCAATGAATGTTTCCTTATGTTCAGGTAAAATGCTAATGCAAATAGAGCTTTGAGACAAGTCTGAGAACATTTGCCCACCATAACTCCCATCAGATTATCATTTCTGAGAGTCTTAAATAAGCAGATGGCAGAATAAATAGTGAGCAAAATAGAAGACATGTCAATAGGGATTATCCAACCTGAAAAGCAGAAAGTTAAAAGGAGAGAAAGAAAAAAGAATGATACAGTAATCTAGTGTGAAGCTTAAGGCCACCCTTTCTAACAAGCTCCTTAGGGAAATTGATGCTACTATCCACTGGTCACTCTGAGTAGTTGGGCTCTGAGTTCAATTTACTTTTGGACTATCTTTTTTTTTTTTTAATGTGTAAGCAAATAAATAATGCAAAACATGGCAAAGGAAGCATATCCAAATTCTTAAGCAGTTCAAACTATTTTCAAAAAAATTTAGAGCATCCATGTATATTCTAACAATAGTATTTGGGTATAATTATAAAACAATTTTTAAAAACATACTTAGTGGACTCTCTTTGGTTAAAGGGATGAATAGATTCCATTCTCCTGTAACAGTAAATTTCTCTTTCAATACATTTATAATTGACATCTTTCCTAATTCAGCCTGACTTTCCCATCTTAATCTGAACAGCTGATGTCTTATTGTGCTTCTAATTGGATTCATCTTAGCTTCCTCTTCTTACAAGGTGAATTAATCAGCCCCATTGAGATTGAACATTGAACAGTGATCAAAATTCCATGACACCTGCAAATGAGCACTCGACATCTGGCCAAAGGATGTCATAAATATAACGAATCATTACCCATAAACAAGAGCTCATTTAGTCACTTTGACCAATGCCATGTGCAGACTTGGGCTTGTCTAATGTAGAGAGGCAGAAGGCAAGTATAAAGGAGGTCACCCGCAAAGATTACTATCAGCAGTTTGCCTGCCAAGAAATAAACTCACTGAAAATTAACTAACTCTCTCCTTCTGATTTATTACCTACTCTACTAATGCACAATGCATTAGCCCCAAGGCTCTTGGATCAATAGTTCAGTTGTATAGATTATAAAACATTTGTGTATTCTTTTTCTTGTCAACATTTTATTTCTAGGATTGCAGTTAAGGTGACTTCAACTTAGAAGAGATTTGATCTTTGAATCAGAAACATTTGTCCAAAATGTAGCACTTAAAATTTGACACATCAAATATCTCTTAGTGTGGTTTGCCTTGGGGAATAGCAGATTGTGCAGAATGTATTAATACGGTTTCTACCTACCTTGAAAAGGATTTGGTGATGAATCTATGCACAACAAAAGAGGGCCTTGGCCTTTCCTCCTTTAATAATTCATTATGTCAAAATACCACAGCCAAATTGTGTGGGATGAGAATAAAAATAGAGGAACATGAAAACAGAGAGTGCTTTCTACTCGTTGTCATTAAGTCTGGCTGAAAGTTTGTAGAATGGAAAGGATTGAAATTTCATGTCTGTACCATGGAAATTAGAAAATTAACATTTGTTCGTACTCTTTGTATGCATTTTAACAAGACATTTCTTTTGCATTATTAAGATAATGAACTACCCTGTCTATTTCAGAATGTCATGGAGGTCAAATACAATAACAGATGGGAAGGTGCTTTGTAAATTCTGAGTGTACACATCAACAATATTATTACTAGACTATAGTAGAATATGAACAGGGAAATCCACAGAAAAATGCTTTAATCGTTCTTGATAACTCAAGATTGGTGTATGCAAACCAACCTTAGAGACTAGAAAGCCCTCCTCTTTCAAAGTCTTTCTTTCAATATTTTAATTGATTTAACTAAATTTAATCAGATATAAGGCATATTTCAAATATACACACTATACCTGCTAAAGATAAAATTTGGTTATATTTCAATGGAATGAATGTTGGGATGATGTTCAGAAAATAGTAGATTGGTAGCCAAAATGAGCCTCAACTTAATTCTGTTTGTTTGTTTTGGTTAATAATTTTTTTTGTAAGATAGCACATTTCTTTCTCTTGGTGTTTTATTTTATTTCATTTTTTTATTTTTTAATATTTTATTTTACTTATTTGACAGAAATCACAAGTAGGCAGAGAGAGAGAGAGGGAGAAGCAGGCTCCCCACTGAGCAGAGAGCCCGATGCGGGGCTCAATCCCAGGACCCTGAGATCATGACCCAAGCTGAAAGCAGAGGCTTAACCCACTGAGCCACCCAGGTGCCCAGAGGTGTTTCTTTTTCTTTTTTTTTTTTTTAATTAACATATAATGTATTATTTGTTTCAAGGGTATAGGTCTGTGACTTATCAGACTTACACAATTCACAGCACATCATAGCACATCATAGCACATACCTCCCCAATGTCCATCACCTTGCCACCCCATCCATCCCACCCCCACCCCCCAGCAACCCTCAGTTTGCTTCCTGAGATTAAGAGTTTCTTATGGTTTGTCTCCCTCCCCGGTCCCAACTTCAATTGAATTCTAAGAATTTTCAATCAATAACAAAAAATCATGTATAGGGCCCCTGGGTGGCTCAGTGGGTTCTCTGCCTCCAGCTCAGGTCATGATCCCAGGATCGTGGGATCAGCCCAGCATCGGCATCAGTGAGCAGGGAGCATGTTTCTCCGTCTCCCTCTGCCTTCCCCTTGCTTGTGCTCTCATTCTCACTGACTCTTTCTTTCTCAAACTAAAAAACAAACAAACAAAAACCTTTAAAAAAAAAAAAAAGACTGCAGTTTGGCTTTCCAGATGCTGTGTGTGTCTATGTATGCATTTGTACATCTGCATTGTGTTTGTCTGTGATTGTGTGTGTGCACACAGAATATGAACAGCTGTTGACATTAGTTTGTTCCTGAGGCTGTGAGTTAAGGATAACAGCTCTCCTTTTTATTTTGAATTCCTTTGTTCAGGAAATGTTGGCTACCCACCTGTTGTAGCGGGAACATGGTGGTGTGGCTTTTTGTACGTGTTCAGAATCCTCTCCCTGGAGAGCCCGTGCCACAGCACACTGTTGAGACAGGGTTGGGGCGAGCATAAGGCCGGGGGAGGCCAGGGTGCACAGCTTAGGGAGGCAGGCACTATCAGGTGTGAAAGTGCTGACGTTTTCTTTGCTATGTTCTTGTCACCCTAGTTAGCATTTTCCAAGTGAACAATAACCCTTCATGCTCCAAAAAAATTAAATAAATAAATAAATAAATAAAATAAAAATAAAAAACAAACAAACAACAAAAATAACAAAACCCATTGGATCCTCTTAGCAAATAAATTTTACTAAATTAACACAATTGAAGAAACTTACTTGGCAGACTCCTGGGTGGCTCAGTCAGTTAAGTGTCTGCCTTCAGCTCAGGTCATGGTCCCCAGGTCCTGGGATCGAGCCTGGCGTGGGGCTCCCTGCTCTCTGAGGCCTGCTTCTCCCTTTTCCCATCCCCTACCCATGCTCTCTCTCTCTCTCTCTCAAATAAATAAATAAAATATTTAAAAAAAACAACAACAACAACTTACTTAGCAAATTTGAGTATTAAAAACTTTAAGAAGTCAAGCAATTAAAACAAAATCAGCTTCACTTTGCCTAAGCCAGCATTTTGCAAACTTTTTTTGCTGACTTTGTTGTTGTTGTTTTTTTAAGGAATTTGTGTCGGCATCCTGTAAATACTCTGTGGGAAGTGCTTGGTTTGGGTTAAGTCAATGTGGCTCTAGCAAACTTCAAATAGATGCTTCCTAGAATCTAATTGCTATTGATCTTGAATAATTCCTCACTTCAACCCTCTATGTAATAACAGAATTTCTCCCAAAGTGTGAGATCAGAAATCCCAATGTCCTAGGTGCTTCCACCCCACCCTCATTAGCGTAGTTCTGCAACTCTCATTGTAGACATCTGTATGCAATTAGCATTTATCCCCACCAGTCCCAGCAATGCTGAAGAACTCCAGATCTGCCCTAAACTCCATTCTCAGACTTGCTCTGATCAGCATTTTTATCCACAACAAAACAAAGAAATCGATTTCAAGTTCAACAAGCTTGCAAATGACACAGCATGGGGAGAAATAAAAATGCTCACTTATTTGATGGTTGATTATACTCCTATTAAATGCAAGAATGGCTGGATCTTATGGATGAAATTCAATTGTAATAAACACAAAGTTGTGTAATTGATTCCAAAACCAACCAGCCACCCAACCAAACAAACCAGCCTATAACACAAACAGGACAGGATTAGAAGCAGTGTGTAGAAGGTCTAGGGAGACCTCAGTTTGGCTCAACATAAGGGAGCATTTCTAAGATTATAGTGAAAGACATTATGAGGAGCTAGTAAATTTTCTGCCACCAGAGTCATTTAAGCAAAATACCATGATCTGGGACCAATAGCATAGCATAAGTGATGATATTCAAGTAGAGCCTACAGAGTAAACTACAATAAGAAAGGTAGCTCAGTATCACACATGACCTAGGGAATGGAGGTGGGGGGCATGGCGGAAGATGAGCCTCAATTAGAGCTCCTGTAATCATTATACATGAACAGATTATGAAAAAGGGAGAATCAAGAAAAACAAGCCAATCAAAAAAGTTCTTTGATCGTAGACAGTGTTGGAGAGATGCGCTTCTTCAACTGAACTACATCATTGATTTGTGCTCGCAGACATACATGTAAGGGGTTGGAAGCAGAAGGAGAGCAGTTTCCTGGGATGCCTTATCTATAAACTGAAGAAGACTATTGTGAATCACTCACCAGAAGAGCCTTTTTCTGGAAATGATCCAGTACTTTCTGTTGAAATCTCATGTCCCTTAACTAGGAATCAAATTTAATGGTCTTAGTGGAGAACGTTGTTTAGTGGCTAACTCCCCCCATGGATACCAGAAGCCTTTGTCAATCCCTGATGCAGGTACCCAGATGCTGAGTACCGGGTGTGGAGTTCATCCAAGCTGATGCAAAGAAGAAAGGGAATTGCACAAGAGAATAGAAAGTAGTTCTACTTCGCAAGTTCAATGACTTCTAAGATGAAAGAACAAGTCGGTTTTTCCCTACTGCCAGTAGATGTAGAACAGAAGAAAACAGGGTTAAGTTGGGGTGCCTGGGTGGGTCAGTCAGTTAACTGTCTGCCTTTGGCTCAGATGATGATCCCAGGGTCCAGAGATCGAGTCCTGCCTGCATCAGGATCCTTGCTCCGCGGGAAGTCTGCTTCTCCCTCTCCCTCTGCCTGCTGCTCCTCCTGCTTGTGTGCTCTTTGTCAAATAAATAAATCTTAAAAAAAAAAAAGAAAGAAAGAAAATGAAGTTAAGTGACAGCAGAGACAATGGATTAACCCAGAGGAGGATTTGTTTCATTATGAAATCAGTTTGATACTGTCCCAGTGTCCTGGGTGCCTTGGGCATATAACCTGTGGGTTATATGCACAAAATGGCAGCCTCTGCCTTAGGGATTACATTTCTCGGAGATTGCACTTTCCCTCCGCATTGTTTTGGGCAGGCTAGTACTCCAGCGCTATCTTATAAAATAGATAACTCTAACATAATCTACTTTCTTGAGTGGGACTTCGAGAGATGACGCTGTCTTCCCCTAAATCACAGGAGACAGAGCTTAAACCATTCCTCATCTGGAAGGAGAGGGATAAATTCAACCATAGCTGTTTGTATTCCTTTCGAAACAGATGCTTCCATAAAATCATGCATGGGAGGTTTTAACGCAGAAGGTGTGAGGGAGAGAAGCCATAAATCATATACCAAATCTATCCACAAGGGTCCCAAATAACCTTAGCTACATCCTCAGAAATGCCTGGAATTCAATAATATGTGTGGGCGGGAGTTGGGGGGGGCGTTGAGGAGAAGCAGTGAGATAGTGGGAAGGTTTACGACCGCATCCATCAAAATTCTAACCCACCTCCTTGCAAAGGGGGCAGCCATAGGAGGAGAGGGAGGAGCTGGGGTAAGCCTCCACCCCCATACAGAGAGGTAATCCTGCGGGGCTGTGTTACAACCAGAAACAGTCAAGAGGCCCTTCTAGAACTCTTGGCCCTATGGAGCGTTGTCGCCTACTCGTGAGTTAAGAATAGCTAACACCTGACACCTTGTGATAATCTCAGAGGATCCAGTCTCAACAGTTGGCAGAAGAACCTTGTGGCTACTGTGTCCAACCCCTCAGGGCTCCCTCCCCAAGAACATCCCATCCATCAGATACAAAAGATGGTGGGTACCGTCAGGAAGCAAGTGAAATGTTCCTTAATAAATTTAGTTAGGGTTGCCTTGGGAGACCCTAAATTGTCCACTGGACTGTTTTCCAGGCAAACAGCATCTACTGATCTTCCCTTTTGTACAAAAGAGACAGCAGCCAGGTTTTCCAGAATATATAACTGTGACATTCTTCTTGAGAAAAGAATAAGTGATCCTTTACGGAAGAAAAGTCTCATGTAGACAGAATAGAATTAGTATCATGTACAAAACGTAACTCCCTTTTCTTTCCATGGAACATCGTGGTTTAGCAAAAGATATATTTTGAGGCATCTTTGATTTTCTTTATGATTATTAAACATCCCTGGACCCTAAGAGAGCCAGCAGAGAAAGAAACACGAAAGTGTGCTCTTGTACAAAAATGGATTTGAAAGGGGAAAAGAGATTCCTAAACTAATGATCATCTACCTGATTTTGCTTGTGGGTTTAAGAGCCTGAATTACAGCTTCTTCTCAAGGCTGTGGCTGAAGTGTTTAGTAGTCTGGGCCAGCACCCAGGTGCCCTGACTGGGATGTTTCTTGAATGCCAAAGAGTACAATCACCAGTGCGCAATCCAATCCTCCCTCATTACCCCTAGAAAATTCCAGCAATCACCTCAAGAGCCCTTGGTTTTCTCTGCCTAGTGGCTCTGATTCTCTTGTTCTCTCAAGAGTCAGATGTCCTGAGGGAACCTGCTGTCCATGGCTGAGAGACAGGGTGGGTGCAGGCCAGGAGTGGCTACGATAAAAGTATGCATCCCTACTTGAGCAGACCCGGCGAAGGCCGTGGAATAGAAAGGCAGCCTGTCTGCCCATCTGAATACCAAGCAGTTCCTCAGAGAGGATAAAAGGCAAATGAAGTCCACAGGATTTATGGCAGAAGTGCTCAGGAGAATCAGAAAACAGGAGCCTTCTCATTCAGGGCAACCATGGTGGTGATAGTGACAGCGCTGAGGTCAGCCGGGAAACACGGCTAAGATGGGAGCATGGAAGCGAGACATGTCCTCATAAACAAAACAAAACAAAACAAAATTGACTTTAAAAGAATTCAATTTGTGGGGCGCCTGGGTGGCTCAGTGGGTTGAAACTCTGCCTTCGGTTCGGGTCATGATCTCAGGGTCCTGGGATGGAGTCCCACATCGGGCTCTCTGCTCAGCAGGGAAGCCTGCTTCCTCCTCTCTCTCTCTCTCTGCCTACTTGTGATCTCACTCTGTCAAATAAATAAAATCTTTAAAACAAAAAAGGGAAAAAGAAAAAAAAGAATTCAATTTGAAAACACATGAGAATGAATTCTTGATGGAATGAGAGAAAGGGGAATTAAGTAAAAAATGCACTCCATAGAAATACAGTTAAGGATAACAGTGCTGGGGGGTACAGGCTCCTAATTTTCCATTCAGAAGAGAAAATCCAGGAAATGGTACCAAGTGCTTGGCATGGATCAATTTTAAGTTTGGTTCATGACCTAAGCATTAGAATGAACTAGAAAATGTCCTAATGGCTCATGTAATCTATGGCCTATTTGAGGCTTGAAACTTGTCCTAGTTCTCTCTCTCTTTCTGTGTGTGTGTGTGCGTGTGTGTGTGTGTGCGTGCGTGTCTCTGGGTGTGTGCCTCACTCATTCAGAAAACATTCTTCCAGAAAAGCACTGTTTTGCAAACCACTTATCAAATAGCTAACACCACAGCATCTGCCTATGAATTGGAATCCCTGCTTTTTAGGCCCTCACTCTCATCAACTTTGAAGAATCAGAATTTTATCTTACTTACAAGAGAACAACTTAGCCTGATGCTGGCAGAAAACACAATACGTGTGGTTCAGAGACCAAAGACTTGATTACTCACAGCACAACATGAATTAAGAGCATCAGCACATTCCTAAGTTTCCCTTGCCCCCATCCCCAAATCCCAGGGAGGCAATGCAGCCGGGGCCAGATGGCTGCAGGCACACAAGGAGAATTACGTCACAGGAGGGGAGCCCTGGGCTGAGGGAAGCTGAATCTTTCACCATGGAGAGTAAAGATGTCTGCCCCCTGTTCCAGAGGAAGATACTGTCTCTTTCCTCTAAGGCTGGTGGTTGCAGGAGCATCATCAAAATCATTGTACAAAAGGAAAATAGTCAAGGTCTTCTCACAGATATGCACAAACACAACAGAACCATGGAGAAATGCCTCCCAACAGTGCTCATCTCAAGTTTCACAGAAGTTGCTTTCCCTTTCTGGATCACGTATTTTCATATTTTTAAACAAAAGGGTTAAACTGGATCAAATCTAAGGTCATTTCCAAGCAGTATAATTCAGATGATTGTTTCTTACTTTTTTTTTTTTTTAAGAACAGTTTCATGAAGATTTTGCTTTCCAAGGTCTTATCATCCCAGCAAGTCATGCTTACTTCCGAATGATCACTGCTGGTAGGCATTTAAACACACACACACACACACACACACACACACACACACACAGTATTCATACCTGAGTGAGAGTGGTGTTTCCTTTCTCATTTCTTTTTGTGACAGCCCAGTGGAGTGGAAGCTGACACTAAAAGGAAAATCTATCCATAATCATAATATAGATCTCATTTCTTTTCTTACCACCTCAGATTAATTGGCAACACATTTTCCCCAATCTAAAGCCATATGACGTGGTCTGTGAGTTGATCTTTGTAGATTTCCTTACTTTTTTTTTTAATTTTATTTTTTATAAACATATAATATATTTTTTCCCCAGGGGTACAGGTCTGTGAATCACCAGGTTTACACACTTCACAGCACTCACCATAGCACATACCCTCCCCAATGTCCATAACCCCACCCCCCCTCCCAACCCCCCTCCCCCCTGCAACCCTCAGTTTGTTTTGTGAGATTAAGAGTTACTTATGGTTTATCTCCCTCCCAATCCCATCCTGCTTCATTTACTCTTCTCCTACCCCCTTAGCCCTCCCATGTTGCATCTCCTCTCCCTCATATCAGGGAGATCATATGATAGTTGTCTTTCTCCGATTGACTTATTTCGCTAAGCATGATACCCTCTAGTTCCATCCACGTCATCGCAAATGGCAAGATTTCATTTCTTTTGATGGCTGCATAGTATTCCATTGTGTATATATACCACATCTTCTTTATCCATTCGTCTGTTGATGGACATCTAGGTTCTTTCCACAGTTTGGCTATTGTAGACATTGCTGCTATAAACATTCGGGTGCACGTGCCCCTTCGGATCACTACGTTTGTATCTTTAGGGTAAATACACAGCAGTGCAATTGCTGGGTCATAGGGTAGTTCTATTTTCAATATTTTGAGGAACCTCCATGCTGTTTTCCAGAGTGGTTGCACCAGCTTGCATTCCCACCAACAGTGTAGGAGGGTTCCCCTTTCTCCGCATCCTCGCCAGCATCTGTCATTTCCTGACTTGTTAATTTTAGCCATTCTGACTGGTGTGAGGTGGTATCTCATTGTGGTTTTGATTTGTATTTCCCTGATGCCGAGTGATATGGAGCACTTTTTCATGTGTCTGTTGGCCATCTGGATGTCTTCTTTGCAGAAATGTCTGTTCATGTCTTCTGCCGATTTCTTGATTGGATTATTTGCTCTTTGGGTGTTGAGTTTGCTAAGTTCTTTATAGATTCTGGACACTAGCCCTTGATCTGATATGTCGTTTGCAAATATCTTCTCCCATTCTGTCAGTTGTCTTTTGGTTTTGTTAATTGTTTCCTTTGCTGTGCAAAAGCTTTTGATCTTGATAAAATCCCAATAGTTCATTTTTGCCCTTGCTTCCCTTGCCTTTGGCAATGTTCCTAGGAAGATGTTGCTGCGGCTGAGGTCGAATAGGTTGCTGCCTGTGTTCTCCTCAAGGATTTTGATGGAGATTTCCTTACTTTATATATATATATTTTTTCCTCATCCTGGTCGGGAATGTGTTCTGAGGAGTGGAATAATTCATTGAAATGTGAGCTCTGCGAGAAGAATCTAGCTGATCCCTATAAAAGAAGCTGGGTTACCAGGCAAAGACCTAATGCATGGGCTACAGGTCATCTTGGTGTCTTGTCAAGATCAACCACAAAGTGATCCGTTGGTAGCAGCCCTCTGATGCCTCCAAGCTTGGTGGTTTTACTAACCTGCTGACACTGGGCTCCCAAGGGTTACCTTCTAAGTCTGGATTTCCTCCACAAAGCCAATGTGCCTCTGTCACAGTTTCTAATTCCATAAAACTCTTGTCTATCAGAGTTTGAGAAAGCCATAGAAATCATCAGTGTCTTCCAGAACTTTCCTCATGTGAAGACTAACAGAAGGTTCCCTAGGGGGTGGCACTGGAGACTCTCAATATTCAGGACCACTGGCACAACTCTGTTCTACCCTATTCTTGAGCTGGGCTTAAATGCACCAGCCGGTGAGGGTTGGATTTTATCATCCTGCTTGAGCTCAGTATCGGTGTGGCTGGATTGTGTTCTGGACACCTTTATGCTCTCCTCCTTTACCCTAAACTGCTGCAACCTTCCCTCTTTCCAATCTCCTTCTTCTACTTTTATAACAAGGTTTTTGCCTCAACACAATGGTTATCATTTCCACCCTCTTATCCCATGTCTGCTAGAGCTGACATATATGGTCATACAGATTTTGAGCTCAGGGCACTCAGCAGGGCACCATCAGATAGACCCCTGCCCAGATTTGTGCAGTGCCCAATCTGTACAACCACCCACAGTGGACCTTCTGACATTTGCTCATCACTTTGCATGCTGTTGCTCATAACAGCCCTATAAAGTAGGTGCTATATTCTAGATGTTCACAGAACACTAACTCCAAAGGGGTTAACTTTCTTAAGAATTCATAGCTACTAGAGGACCATGTTAAGATGTATACCTTGGTAATTAAATAGGAGGTTATCAAAATTTTAAAGGCTAAATAAACCTTTGTTCAAGTGAAACATGAGTAGGAACAACAACAACAAAAACTAGAAGAGAACAAAGCTCAGCAGTGTCTCTTTGGCCAGCTCTTTCTCTCTCCACCCCTCTCCAACCCCTGGAAGCCCTTCAAATACTCCCTAGGTTTCATAAACAATCCTTGTTGGCTGGCTTTTACCTGATCTAGACTGAGGAATTCACTGGAATCCCAGGTAGGTTACCTATTACAGTGACCATCTGTATGGCTCTTGATAACCTCCTCTCTATGTATCTAGAACTTTCTGCCTTCTCCTTGCAGTAGGTCCTTCCCATCTCCAGCTGCCAGGTACCCCACACTCAACCATACAACTTGTGAATTTCACAGAAGCCAAGACAAATCCACTTTCCTGTCTGCAGCATTAGATCACTGATCTGCCTGAATGAGATTGAATCCTCCAAACCCTTTGGACACAGGTGCCTGAAATACAGCCGATTTTCCAGCCCTGGATAGAGCCTCAGTGGATACAGAGAACCCCAGACATTTTAGTACCTGGAAACCTCTCTCATTGTGCCATCTCCTGTCTCTGAGGCCTAAACATGCCTCTTGACCTAAAGCAGGCCCATGGTATATCAATGGCAAGCTTTTCTCGAGGAGATCTCTTCACTAATTCATAGAACTTAATGGTGAAGTTGGTGTCAGCCCCTCTTGAGAAGGAAATAAAGCATGGGAACACTTTCCCCTTCACTTGGCTACTTCCTAATAACCCATCGTTTGACTATCCCACTGGTATCCCTTTTCCCTGACTCTGCAGGATGGCCTCTGCTGTTGTGAACCCTTCCTTCTCTCATCATAGCACTTAACTCTCTGTCTTACGGTTTTCTGCTTATTCATGCCTTCCCAGATCCATAGGAAAAGGGACTTTGTGTATTTAGTATTCTACCCAATCCCTGCACTGAACCTGGCGTATAATGAGTGCCCACTAAAACTCTGTGGAATGAATGAACTATTGTGAATTATTGAGTTACAAGTACTACTTTAGAGGTTAGATCTCTAGTAGCCATATTAATAACTACATATTCAGGGGAGTTTCACTTTTCATTTTGAAATCCGTATTAAATTTGGAGCCATCACTTCAATTCTCTTTTTAAACATATGACCAATGTTTTGTTCTTCATGGTCAGGAGTAATGTTAATTGCATTCACCCAACCTTGTCTCTATCTGGTTATAGCCATCAATTCCTCAAAGACTTTAATATCTTTTTTCAAGATTTCATTTTTAAGTAACCTCTATACCCAACATCGTTCTTGAACTCACAACCCTGAGATCAAGAGTCACATGTCTCTACCAGACAGATGTCCCAAAGGCTTTAATAATTTTTCTTTAACAAACCTTTTAAATTTGCTTCAAAGAATGTGTTCTATTTACTTTACTTTATCATCCATTTTTAAAAACCATTTGAAATTTGATGGAAATGTACCAAACCACCAATAATTAACTTAAAAAAATTTGAATTTGAAACCCCCAATAGAAAGTAGCTTTAAATTTGGCAGTGTGTACCCTTGTCTTGGTGTCCCATAATTTTTTTATCCGAAATAATTTTTAAAAATCCCCTGACCTGAAGCCCTACATTGTCTTCCCCCCAAGTGTGACCGAGGTATAGAATTTGAATCTCAGGTTACAGGCTTTCTTGTTCCAGAAGAACCACAGGTGATGTAGGTACTCGCTTTGATCTGTCCTCAGCTCAGACCCAGAGAGCAGGAAACATTCTGAGTATTGGGTTTTGTCCACTTTGACTTCCCCTTGACAAATTCGTTCTCACATTATTTCCAGAGACAAATATTTTGAAAGTGAAGAACACAAGAGGCTGTTAAATATTAGCTTTCAAAGGGTTGGAGTCACATGATATTTGCTTGGGTGACCTCTTCTCTTCTTCAAGCCTGTATAAAGAAGCCTGTGTTTACTCTTGAACACTCTTCAGAACCAAGGCGCTGCTGGGTTAAGAAACATGCAGAAAAAAATGTAAACAGAGTTGCGACTTGCTTGGTTCTGTGGATGTAGAAATCTCAGCTCGGTGGAGGCAGATCAGAAAAAAATGACTGGGTTGAATGTGAAATGGACGATTTTAGAGGCAAAGATGAAGTCTTACACAAAATTCAAGAGTCAGATCTAACAAAGACCTTCCTTAGCCTAGATTTTCTGCCCGGTGAGATGATGGCTCACTATGATTTAAGAGCACATTTTCTAGTAGTCTAAAATCACCAAGAATTATCAAGTTTACCTTAGTCTACAAGCATGAAATCATAGATGTAGAGAATCATAGTCTTAGTTCCATTTAAGTCAACTCAGGTATAATTTGTCAGCATTTTAAAGCTGACCATTCAGCCTTTCTTCCTAAAAATTTGCTGGGTAAAGCTGACCTTAGAGTTTTGGGGAACTCAATCATCCCATTTATTTCAATCAGCACTACCAATGTTAAGTGTTCATGAACTTTTACCGAAAGTCTTTCTAAGATGCTAGGCACATTTTGCTGCCTTTCTTATGCACAGACTTTGGAACATAAATTTAACTTTTTATGACAATTTAAGTCTAAACTGGCCTTGTTCTATTGAAGGCACTGTGTTAAAACTGTGGGGAAAAAAAGAGGATTAAGAGTATGTTTATCATGATGAGCACTGAGTAGTATATGGAATTGTTGAATCCCTATATTGTACACCTGAAGCTAATAGAATTCTGTGTGTTGATTGTATTTTAGTTAAAAAAATGTTAAACAGAGTTCAGGCTCAGTGACTTATCAACTATGTGACAGTTGACAAATTATTTTGTTTCTCTGATCATCTACTTCCTTCTTAGTAAAATGAGAACCACCCTTACTTGTCAGACTCCGAATGTTTGTGAAGACCATGAGGTAAAGGGGAAAAGAATTTACAAACGAATAGACACCACACATATGACAGGTGGGTGTTACAGGGATAAACTCTCAGGTTAAAAACGTCATTCTAGATAAAATTTTCACAAAATTTCCACTTCTTTTTCAACTTTTATTGCTCTCCTTAGGTTTTGTTATCTTGATAATGCTATGCTGATTTTGTTTATAGTTTCAGAAACAATGATGCATTTAACAATTTTTTAAAATATTACCATTGACCATCATGTGATCCCAACATTTAAAAACCACTCTGTGGACCATTTTATGCTCCCTCCTTTGTGAACAAAGCAATCGACTTTTCTTGCTTTTATTACCTAATAAGAAGATCATTTATTTAATCCTCAAAAGATGTCTATGAGGTAGGTGTATTATCATGTTGAAGGGCTTGGGATAGTACAGATTTCGTCTAATTCATTTTGTCATGATAATAATGGAAACATTTTTAAAAAGGGACTTATTGCCTTAAAGTATCTCATTGCTGTTATTTTCCAAATAATGTTGATAAAAACTTGTTTCCGAAAAAAAAAAAAAAACAGCTTATCTCGAAGAAACACTTAATTTTTTTTTAAATTAATTTGGGGGGGGCAGGGCAGGGAGAAGGGGAGAAAGAATCTTTTTTTTTTTTTCCAGCATAACAGTATTCATTGTTTTTGCACCACACCCAGTGCTTCATGCAATCCGTGCCCTCTCCAATATCCACCACCTGGTTCCCCCAACCTCCCACCCCCCGCCCCTTCAAAACCCTCAGATTGTTTTTCAGAGTCCATCTTAAGCAGACTCCATGCTAAGCATGGAGCCCAGCCCAGGGCTTGATCTCAAGACCCTGAGATCCTGATCTGAGCTGAAACCAAGAGTCCCACATTTAACCAACCACAACACCTAGGTGGCCCTTGAGCAAACACTATATTGAAGCTCAGCTTACTTACAGGAAGGTGTGGAAGTGAACTCTTCCCACCTTGATAGGCAGCCTCAATGCCGTATGCCTCCTGGCTTCAGCCCCTCAAGTATTCCCCTTGTACTGAATTGTGCAATACTTTGCAAGGGATATTGTGGGACTTCCAAGGCTAGATCCTAAAAGATACTGCAGCTTCTTCCTTGGCCTCTGGATCTCTCTTTCTGGGAGAAGTCAGCAGAAATCTGTAAGGGCACTGAGCAGCTCCACATAGAGGGAAGAATTCGCCAGCACCAACACGCTGGCCCTGTGAGCGTACCCCTTTGGGAGGGAATGCTCTTGCCCCGGTCGAGCCTTCAGATGATTCAGGCCTCATATTTTCAGACTTTCAGCTAAGATTCCAGATGTCATGAAGCAGAATGACACCACACCCTCCATGCCAGCACTGAGTTCCTCATTGACAGAAATTATGAGTCAGCAAATTATTCTTGTTTGAAGACAGTATGTCTTAGGGAGACATTAGACACAATAATCAATAAAGCACCAATGCACTTATAACCCAAATCAAGATACAGAGCATGAGGGGTGCCTGGGTGGCTCAGTGAGTTAAGCCTCTGCCTTCGGCTCAGGTCATGATCTTGGGGTCCTGGGATCAAGCACCACATCGGGCTCTCTGCTCAGTGGGGAGACTGCTTCCCCCTCTCTCTCTGCCTGCCTCTCTGCCTACTTGTAATCTCTCTCTCTCTCTTTCTCTGTCTTTGCCAAATAAATAAATAAAATCTTAAAACAAAACAAAACAAAAAAGATACAGAACATGAATCCCCCCACCAAGCCACTCTGGTGCTCCCTCTTAGTCCCCTCATACCTACTGCTTTGAATTCTAGCACTGATTAGTCTTTTCAGCTTTTGAACTTCATCTTAAAGAATGCTACAGTACATATTTTTTTGTGTCTGGCTTTTTTTTTTTTTTTTTTTAGTGGGACATTATGTTTGTGAGAATCATCCAAGTTTTTGCATTTGGATGTAGTTCATTTGTTTTCATTAATGTGCAGTATGTGTGGTATATACCAATGTCTCATTATTGTACTGTTGATGGATATTTGCATTATTTCCAGTTTGAGGCTATTGGGAATGTTGATGTTATGAACTTCTGGGATAGGTCTTTTGTGCACCAATAATGCATTCCTACAGAGACTATGCATAATAGTAAAGGCTGGGCCACAGGATAGGTCTACATTCAATTTTAGAAGGTGCTAATTTCCACTCCAAACAGAAGGGAATAAGAGTTCTCATTGCTCCCTATTTTTGCAGCGCTGATGGTCACTGAATTTTAACTCTTCTGGTGTATTTGGAATGACGTTTCCTCTGTGGTTTTATTCCATTATGGGATTGAGTTTTCTTATACATACTTATCAACCGTGTGAATATTGTCTTCGGAGAAGTGTCTATTCAAGTTTCTTGTACATTCTTCTGTTGGTTTCTCTGTCTTTTTCTTATCAATTATAATGAATTCCATTTATTCTGTGGTCCTTGTTCCTTCTTCTCTTATTTTTTTTGGGGGGGCGGGGATTATTTTTGATTATGTTATCCTCCTCTCCTGGCTTATTTTCCTATTATCTGATGTTAAAACTAGGGATTACAATATGCATCCTTGACTTATAATACAAAATGATTACTTTTCCCACTCATTGGATAACTTAAGTGAATTAAAATCATAAAGCAAAATGACAACATTTTAAGTGTTGACCATGTGAAAGAATATACTTCATAAATATTGGGAGGTAGAAGAGGTAAAAAGAAATGGGAAGAAGCAAGCATATCTTAATTTCTTCATATTTCATTAAAGATTATCCATAAGTACAGTTTAAAGACAATAAAATAAGAAATGAAGATCTAGGTATGTTCATTTTTAATTATAAAGGTAATCATTGAAAGAGTTGCAATGCATACTTGTCTCATTTTCTGCTTTCAAGGATCTCAGCTGCTTTGTATGTGTAAAGAATTCTCCACTTTATCAGTCTTAATGGGTAGGAAAGACCTCCCAACTATAAAGAATGGAAATAAATATTCCCTTTTCCCCTTGAAACTTGGGGACAAACCCATAACTTGGGCTATGTCAGCAGATGCTCCCTTCTTGTGCTTTAATTAAAGAGCTAATTACTCAAGAAAAAAATGCAGGGAAGCTCTTCTCTATTTCTCTATTTCTGGGAGCCAGGTGGGAATGGGGTAAACAGCTATGGTAGCAATGATTTCCTTAGCAGAATTAATGCTCAGGTGTATTTTGGGGCATTTTGATTAGCCATTTAACCCTGAACCTCATTTCCCTGTATCATTAGTGAATTTATGCTTATCCAATATTATTTTTTATTTAGATCAAAGGTATTTGTTACATTAGTAAATAAAACATAATCTTTCAGGTTATATCTACAATGAAAACTAAAATATTTAAGATATACAAGAGACATAGGCCAATTGAAATGAATAAGAAATATTGAAACCATAGCAACAAGCAGACACTCCAGGTAAAGGTTTAAAAAAATAAAACTAAAAGAAAGAAACAGTCTCGATTTATTACCAGATGAGGAAGTATGTGCATTAAAAGCATATTTTATAGTAGTAAAGTATATAATATATCTTGCTGGTATATTGAGCATAGATCTTTATGTACCTAATTATGAATTACCACAATACTGAAGCAAAGTCTGCAGGATATAATTAAAAGGAGAAATAAGCAAACAAACAAAAAGCAATGGCTATATATAATAAGAAAATAAAGTAGTACAGAAAATATATCTTGACTATACATACTCAATATATTCAAATATATTTTGAACCAGTAATTTTAAAAATTGGTCTTTATCTTAGATTATTAAAAAGTGAGCATTATGGGCCTCAAATTCCAAAATATTAAGAAAATAAAAATGGCAACTCTAGAATTTGGCTAAAGCTGTGTACAGACACACATTTATATTACACATGTACAGTACTAAATATGAAAGTGGAAAAAGTAAATGAACTCTAAAAGCAAATTTCCAACTGAATAAGAAAAAAGCAAAAATTAACATGAGGGGGGCGCCTGGGTGGCTCAGTGAGTTGAGCCTCTGCCTTTAGCTCAGGTCATGATCTCAGGGTCCTGGGATCGAGCCCCACATTGAGCTCTCTGCTCAGCAGGGAGCCTGCTTCCCCCCCTCTCTCTCTGCCTCTCTGCCTACATGTGATATCTCTCTCTGTCAAATAAATAAAATCTTTAAAAAAAATCACATAAGGGAAAAAGAAAAGTTTAATAAGGCCAATGAAAAATTAATAAATTATAAAATTTTAAAAATGATAACTGAAGCCCAGAGGTGGTTCTATCTTTAGAACTAGATTAACCTGGATAAATCTGGTTTGGAAAAGAATATATATATGGAAAAAGAATACATATTTAGTAATATGCAGAAAGAGTAACTAAACATAGATACGTATATAGACATAACATACACCTATCAACAAATACATACGTTTAAATACATATATACATTATTAAAACTGACCTAAGAAGAGATAGAGATCTCAATCCTGGCCACATGGTAGAATTATGGGAGTGGAAAGGGGGTTGGTTTAAAATGAACCCCGCCTAAGAAAGCTGTCAAAGAGCTTCATCCTAGAAAACACCAGGCTTGACGATATAAATTCCTACCACATTATCAAATAAAAGATTATGTTGACACTATTTTAAATATTCCACAGAACAATGAAAAACACTTTCAAAATCATTCTTGTAAGACCAGCATAGCAATAAAACCAAATCTTAAGAAGCCTGCATGAAAACTGAAGGAAGAGAAAAGCACTGGTGAATCCCACATCCTACAAAAGAGAACTACGTAGAACATCATAAGAAAACTATGCTACAGTAAAAATGTTTGCACCAAGATACAGGACAGATCATTAAAAGGAAATCTATTAACATCACTAACCATATTATAAGGTCAAAAAGTGAATACCTCAAATATCAAAGAGGAATTTTAATAAGAGCTGATGTCCATTCATTATTTTAAATAAAATCAGTCCTTTAAAAAAAAACTGAAATAAGTGAATACATTAGGTGAAATAGGCGAATATATTAAAAATATTACATACACAAACCAAAGCCAGCCTTATGTTCAGTTGTGAAAAAACAGAAATGTTTCCATTAAAGACAGAAACAAGATTAGGATTCATCTGTCAGTATCATAAACAGTGGGCCTGTAATTTGAACACAGGTTTGCTCTGTCTGTTAGGGATGGCGACTTCCAAGCACAACCCAGTGGATATATTAATCTATTCTTCAAATGATATTATTGTGTGAAAAAGTGGACTTCAAGCCAGTATCATACATTTTTGGTAACACAAACTATAAATACTTAGATTTGCATATTTATCCTCTATTGACATTTTGGTATGTGTAGACAAAGTCTCTAAAAACACACACAATGCTGTTACCATGATGTAGGGGGAGGGGAGCATTGTGAGGAGACATCGATTTTTCTATTTTTTATGGCTTATAAAGTGGTTATACAGTGTTTGAGGTTCCCCCCCACTTCCTGCTCTCAAAGGGCATGTATGACTTTCATAATCAGTAAAAATAACAAATAAATGTCCAATATAGACAAAAAAAATTAAATGTCACATAGAAATATTATGGCAATTATTATTTATGAAAATATTTCTATGGCACAAGTAGAAGCATGCTTTCCCTGCCAATAAAGCCAGCAAAAATAACCTAAGGGAGCAGTTCTAACACTATTTAAAAATTCAAATAGCAGCTACTTCTTCTGGAGACTCTCTTTGAAGAAAATAATACTTTCATAGAAATCTGCATCCTCTGTGAGTGACAAACTTTCTGAAGATTATTTAAACATGCTTTTCTTGGGAAAAAACCCAAAGTGCAAAGCTGCGGTGGTCCTGGCCCCCATCATCCCTTTATGACACCTTGGAGCTCACTCTTGACCTTTTTAACCCTTCCAGAAACATGGAAGCTGCCGCAGGCCAGTAGGCAAAGGTTGAACTTGGCTCGTGGTTGTATTTTGTTTGTCCTGCTGTAGATTATTTGAATTAGTTGCGCCAATATTGGAGAATTGAGAGACTCCACATTGAAAAAAATCAAACAGATCTTGAAAACTGGAGGTTCGGGGAGGGCTGAACCGGCAGTGGTGCCTGCGAGCCTGGGACCCCAGCTGAGAGCTGCCAGCCTGCTTTACAGGAGATCTGAACTCCCTGAGGTCCTCAGTCTCTGCCTGTGGCAGCAACCCCTCTCCCCGGAGAATGGGTCTTGCCACACCCCTATGCAGTACAAATCCTTCAAGACCTCACAAAACCTTTCAAAACCTGCTTGGAGCCTTCACCTTAAGTCACGAATGATGGATGAGGATGCATTGTGCCCTTCTACCCATGGAGATTTTTCGATTTGCAAGAAAACAGAGAGATCAAGAGTTTCTGTCCACATTCCAGGTATTAATGGATTAAGGATATACTGTTTTATCCGAAGTGAGGCAAATCACGCACGGATGCAGCCACTGAAACATTCACTTTTAGCATCCTAGGAAGAAGGTTAAGGCTTGCTTCTAACCCAGTTAGGGATATAAGGCTTTTTGACCGTGAAGTCTGAGCAGGATTGCCAGTCTTCAGTTAAATCAGAACACCGTGCAATGCTGCCACCTCGTGGCCACTCTCACGAACTAACCCCCCCAAGTCATTGCCTGAGGTCATACTGCCATCTGCTGGGCCATCCCAAGACCGCATGACACTTAAAACTTACAGGGCCAGGACATGAAGAATCTCCTGGAATACCCATCAAATCCCGGGTGTGTGAGGGCTAACAGCGGATAATTGCCTGTGGATAGTTGCAACATTGCCAGTCTGTGATGTCGTCGAATCTTAGTGCTAGAGACGAAAGAATATTTTTACCTGAGGAAGCTGAGCACCAGGTATCTTCCAGGGTCAAAAAACACTCATGCATCTAAGATGGTTGGAATTAGTGACTCCCAAATGTCTTCTGTGGCTGCTTTAGAATCAACGGGGGTTCCTGTTAGAAATCTGTGTCTTGGGGCGCCTGGGTGTCTCAGTTGGTTAAGCAGTTGCTTTTGGCTCAGGTCATGATTACAGGGTCCTGGGATCGAGCCCCACATCGGGTTCCTTGCTCAGCGGAGAGCCTGCTTCTCCCTCTCCCTCTGCCTGCTGCTCTGCTTACTTGGGCTCTCTCTATCTCTGTCAAATAAATAAATAAAAATCTTTTTTTTTTAAAAATCTGTGCCTTGGGCTCTAACTCAGAAATACCTGGAATCCGTATTTTTTAGTTCCCCCAGTGACTTGGGGAGCCTGTGATTCATTAACTGGGTGACAGCCCACCAAGGGCACTAGATTGCATTCATTTGCTCACTCAGATTTTATTGAGATGTCATGTACTGTGCTAGGTTTGATTTCCAAGGAAAGAGCCCTCCCTGCCTTAGCAGGTGCACTGTTAAATAAGGAACTTCATGTATAAATTTCAAGTAAGTAAGGTAATTTAGTGGCACCATTTGGTTAAGCATCTGACTCTTGATTTCAGCTCAGGTCATGATCTCAGGGTCATGAGATCAAACCCCAAATGTGGCTGCATGCTCGTCGTGGCATCTGCTTGGGATTCTCTCTCTTCCTCTCCTTCTGCTTCTCCTGCTCATTCTCTCTCTCTCTCAAATAAATAATTTTTTTAAAGAATAAGTAAGGCAGCTTAGTTCTTTTAGGAATGTCTGGAATATAGCAGAAAGAAAGAAGAGGGATAATCGTAAGTTTTCTCCACTGAGAACAGAGGAGCTTTGCAGGGAAGTATATAAAGACCCAGGTACTTGCCAGCAGATGTGTGGGAATGGAGGGTAAATACCAGTCTGGGGAAAATAAATTAATGCACAAAAATCCAGAGGTTTGCAGGAGCACATTATCTCTAAGAATCCATGAGACTACCTTATTCCTGGACTATAACATTTTTGGCAAGGGGACAAGAATTAAAACTGCCCAAGGGGGCAAGAATCCCATCAAAAGACGTATAGACCCTGATAAAGAACAGACATTTCATCCACGCAGGTGAGCCACAGGACATTTGCACAGGGAGGGATAGGGTCCAACTTGTGTTTACAAAGAGTACTTGGGGAAGAGGGTAAAGGTTGACTGAAGCCATTACAGAGGACAGAGATGGGCAAAACACCTTTTATGAGAAATCAGCCTGCAGATGAAGACCTCCCGGTGGGGCTGGGAGGAGGGGAGGAAGTAGACATTCCCGAGCTCTAGAAGCAGGAGCATGAGTGGATGTGGACAGTAAGGCAGGGGGAAGAAACTAAAATAATCCCCAGGCTTGTTTTCCTCTGGCGGAACACCTGGGTAGATGGAAGTGTCATTCCCCAGAGAATACAAAGGGAGGTGACGTGATGCAAAGTTCGAGATTGAAATACGGCGTGTTGTGTTTTTTTTTTAATTTAAAGATTTTTATTTATTTATTTTTGGGAAAGAGAGAAAGAGAGCATGGGAAGGGGCAGAGAGAGAAGCAGACTCCCCACTGAACAGGGAGCCTGATGCAGGATTCAATCCTAGGACCCTGGGATCATGACCTGAGCTGAAAGCAGATGCTTATTCCACTGAGCTACCCAGGTGCCCAGAAATACGGTTTTGAGCCACTCGCATGGCAACATGGCCGCATCCATGGTACACAGTAAAGGGAACGCCAGGAGTTTAGCAAATGCCACCATCAGTGGCAGAATGAGTAAGACACAGGGAATTGAGTAATGATGGACGATTTTGTGTTACCAGATCCAATGATTGCTCTTTAGTTTTTAAGCCTTCATCCCTGCATTTGACCCTGTGTGCACTTCTGTCCTTCGTGGAAAAGAGCAGAGAAGCTCAGAAGGGCAAGGGGGGCAAAGGGAGAAGAGGTAGAGGGTGAAGAGTGTGGGCAACGCAGAGTGGTTTCCAGGGAGGGCACACGGGGAAAGCATCCATGGCTTGAACGATTGTTTTCTGCACAGGGTGGGGGGAGAGGGGAGAGGAGAAGGTCTGAAAACAGCCACTGAAGAGATGCTGAAAACAAAAAAGCCAGGGGTCATGCGTTTTTAGGGTTTCAATCTGCACCATCATGATCTGTACAGTAATGCTCAGAAACCCAGGGATTTTTCTAGAAGGTGGGACTGTTAATAAAAATGGGTCCTGAGTGATTACAAGAACCCTACCCGGCTCTACCATCTTGGTCTTGGTCCAGTGCTGAAGAACCTCCCCGGCTTTTGCCTCTGTTTGCCACCTGCAAGGTAAGAGTCTGGAATCCTATGCTCTCTTGGCTCCCCGTCTCGTAGAATCTCTACTTCTAATTGCTCGAAGTCTCTCGGGCAGTCAGTATCACCCTGGCTATCTTCCCTCTTCCTGAAGTAATAACAACTCTATGCCAGACACAGATCACTGTTGTTCACGCAAGGACTCTTGAGGTAGGCATTACTACGATCCCATTCTGTACCTGGAGGAACCAAAGCTCAGAGAGGTTAAGGAAATGGCCCCAAGTATATGTGGCCAATAAGGAGCAGAGCAAGGTTTGAACCCACATGGTCTGACTTCAGAGGATAGATTCTCCATTCTTGGTCTACAGTATTTCCCTCTAAAGATGAATGAAGAAACCAAAGGAAATGCTCAGAAGATCCTTTAAGACTTTGAGAGTTTCAGGGGTGCCTGTGTGGCTCAGTCGGTTAAACATCTGACTCTTCGTTTCGGTTCAGGTCCTGATCTCAGGGTCGTGAGATGGAGCCCCACGTCAGGCTCTATGCTTGGTGGGCTCTGCTTGACATTCCCTTTCTCCATCTCCCTCTGCCCCTCTCCCTCCTCCAATGAATAAATAACTCTTTAAAAAAAATAATGGGATTTGGAATTTCAGCCCATCTGAGTGTTGTTCTTCCACTCAGTCTTACACCTCTTATCATGGTCTCAAAGCAGATCTCAAATTCAGATTTCCAAGCAGAAATTTCCAGATCTCTTAAGAATTGAGCCAGAACGGGTCACGATCCCAGGGTCCTGAGATCGAGCCCCACATTGGGCTCTCTGCTCAGCAGGGAGCCTGCTTCCTCCCTCACTCTCTGCCTGCCTCTCTGCCTACTTGTGATTTCTGTCTGTCAAATAAATAAATAAAATCTTAAAAAAAAAAAAAGAACTGAGCTAGAGGAATTCAGTGAATGACTTGGTTCTTCCCCTACATGGACACAAACCTCTGCAGATCTATCATCACAACTGGCATCCTAGGGCTGGAAGTATAACAAGGACTTCCCACCTGGCTCCCCCACTGGTTAAAATCATTTCTGCTATAGCTACTTCCTGGACCGGAGCTGCAAGATCCTTCTGGAATCTGTTGAGTTGTGTATTTCTTAGTTTCTGGTAGCTTCTGTGTTTCTGCTTCTCCCCAGACTACGTGACTCTGAGGAGGGGCCAAGGAAAGGTACAGGTATTCAGAAAGGCCCCTAGACGACATGCAAGATAAACCCAGTAGCCCCCCAGCAGAAGGCTTCCCCACTCCTCCGGAACATATGACAGCACTGACCGACAACCATTGTACCCAACCAAGCACTCTTTCTGCACGTGGAGCACCAGAGCCCAACCGTTCCTTCTGTCCGGCCGCACACCCTCGCCCTCTTTGCCTGTAGACACTGCTGTATCGTTTTACAGGTGCCTCGAACGGCAGCTTCTCCATTAAGTCTTTGTGGACACTCAGAACCAAATGAATCTCCTCCTCTGCGGAGCCCCTGGATCGCTTTCTTATAAACATCCATTATGATGCTTATCGCTATTTGTGTCTGTGTCTTCTTTCTATTTATGAACGGGGTTTCATTTTCACAGAAGCACAAGGCAGGCCTGGGACATGATCAGTCAACAGGCTGGCTGCCAAGTCGCCTTCCTCTCCCTCAAACTCAGCCACAGCAGCACAGCCTAGAAGCTGGTCCTCAGCCTCACGGGCCTGGGACCTCAATTTTCTTTCCTCTTCTATTTTTTTAAGATTTTATACTTACTTATTTGAGAGAAAGAACACAGGGAGTGGGGAGGACAGAAGGAGAGGGAGAAGCAGACTCTCCGCTGAGCAGGGACACCCCTCCTTCCTCCCCACAACTCAGGACTTGATCTCAGGACCCTGGGATCATGACCTGAGCCGAAGGCAGATGCTTAACCGACTGAGCCACCCAGGCATCCCAGTATAAAATGTTTTTATGCTGGGGCTGATTCCACGTTAAAACCTGTTAAACCCCTAGGGCCTGCCTGGGCCTACTTAGCCATAGTGACTCCATGTTGCCTAGGTAGCCATTTTGTTGTTTAATAAATGCCTCAGCAGTTACTGATACCAGTTCCGGGTAACCGTTGCTAAAACACATACCTAAAACAAGGCCATTTTATTTAATAAATGCCTCAACAGTTATTGATAGCAGTTCCAGGTAACTATTACTAAAACACACAGGTAGGAGACATCCAATCAGCCAAAGCCACATACATAGAGGTCTGCGGTTGCAGACCTGTAAGACCAAGTTGGGGGGGGCGGTCGTCACTCTCTTCGGAGGTGGCCCTGGCTGGTCAGTCTGACGTCTAATGCTTGGCATAGAATAAGGCTTTGCATAACTTTCACTTTGTCTCAGTCTCATTCCTTTGATAACGGACCCAACATTTCCTTATTCCTGGTCATAATCTCTTCCTGAAGTCTTCATCTGAATCTATATAGTCACTTCAACTTTTTTTTCATCTTGTTCGCATTTATTTTACTTTAATTCTGCATGGATTCTACAGGTATTAGTTGGGTGTCTGTGCACCAGGCACTATTGTGGATGTGTTTAGTGAACAAAACAAAGACTTTGGGCCTTACAGAGCTTATGTCCTGTGGGAGAGACAAACAATAAACCATCATCATAATAAATGAGCAAATGGCATGTTAGATGGTGATTAGCCCTATGGAAAATACAATAGTGTAGGGTAAATGAATTAAGAATATAGCTGTGGAGAGGGGGAGATGGTGGTTAGGTTTCCACTTTTTAACAAAGGTATGTCCAGAGTCGTCCTCACTGAGATAATATTTGGGAAAGATTTCAAAGGAGTGAGATGGTTGGCCATAGGAATTTTCATGATGAGACTGGTAGGCAGAGGACACAATGAGTGCAAAGGCCCGATGGCAGGAACCTCAACTTTCTTTTCTATTTTTAAGATTTTTAAAAATTTATTTATTTGACAGACAGAAATCACAAGCAGGCAGAGAGAGAGAAGGGGAAGTAGGCTCCAAGCTGAGCAGAGAGCCTGATGCAGGGCTCAATCCAGGACCCTGAGATCATGACCTGAGCCAAAGGCAGAGGCTTAACCCACTGAGCCACCCAGGTACCCTGGAACCTCAACTTTCTTTTGATTAGGGTTTGCATGCTGTGTGTCTTACTGCATTCCTTGACTTCTAACATATGTCTATCTTTACATGTAAAGTGTTTTTATTTTAAAGAATACATTGTTAAATCATGCTTATTAATTAAGTCTGACAATATCTATCTTTTATCTGGGGTATTTAAGACATCTCCATTTAATGCAATTAAGTATTTGGGTTCCATCTGCCATCCTGCTACCTGTTTAATATTTCTTCCCGCTGTTCTTTGTTCCCTCTCTATTTTTTTTCATGCATTCCTTTGAGTTAATTTACTATTGTCATGTCTCCTTTCTACCTTCATTATTGGGTCTTTGGTAATGCTTCTTTGTTTCATAGTTTAGTGATTATCTGAAGTTTAAAATTTGCATCTTTATCTTATAATCTATCTTCTAATAATAGCATATAACATCTCTTACAATATAAGAACTTACATGAAGATACTCCCATTTCCTGTCACCCTTTGTGCTATTGTTGTTGGCCTTTTATGTATGCATGTATTAAAAATGAAAGATACTGGGCGCCTGGGTGGCTCAGTGGGTTAAAGTTATTTTAAGATACAAAGGACATGGGCTCAGGGGGGTTCAGTCATCAAGCATCCAACTCAATTTTGGCTCAAGTTATGATCTCAGGGTCATGAGATCAAGCCCCATGTGGGGCTCCTTGCTGAGCAGCTAAGATTCTCTCTCTCCCTCTCTTACCCCCTCAACTTGCACATGCACACACTCTCTCTCTTAAGAAAAAATAAATAAAAATAAATAAAATAAAATAAAAACAAAGAACATCATTTATTGACAAAAGGGTTATTCTATCAAGAATATATAATGATTGGGGCGCCTGGGTGGCTCAGTGGATTAAGCCTCTGCCTTCGGCTCAGGTCATGATCCCAGGGTCCTGGGATCGAGCCCCACATCGGGCTCTCTGCTCAGCAGGGAGCCTGCTTCCTCCTCTCTCTCTCTCTCTCTCTGCCTGCCTCTCTGCCTACTTGTGATCTCTGTCTGTCAAAAAAAAAAAAGAAAAAGAAGAATATATAATGTTACAAACATATAGGTATCTTTCTACAGAGCCTCCAAATACATTTAGGAATATTGAGTCTTCCAACCTATGAATATAAAACATCTCTCCATTTGATTAGATATTGATTTCTTTCATCAGAGCTTTCTAGTTTTCCACATGTAGGTCCTATATAGATTCAATCCCAAGTTTTTCATTTTTTGATGCTGCTTTAAGTAATATTTTTTTAAATTTTAAATTCTGATCATTCATTATTGACATATAGGAAAACAATTGACTCTTGTATATTAACCTTGTTTCATGTGCCATACTTGCTTATTATTGCCAAGAGTTATTTTGTAGATCCCTTGGGGTTTTCCACATAAACTATTGGTCACCTAGGAATAAAGATTGTATTTCTTCCTTCTCAATCTACATACCTTTTTTCTTACCTTATTGCACTAGTTGAGACAACTACTATGATGTGGTGAGAAAAGACCATCCTTGCATTGGTTCCAAATTCAGGGGGAAACATCCATAATGTTAGCTGCAGGGTTTTCATAAATGGTCTTCATCAGGTTAATAAAGTTTCCCTCTACTTCTAGTTTGCTTAGAGTTATCAAAGATGGGTGCTGGATTTGTCAAATACTCTGTCTACATCAGTTGACGTGATCACATGATTTTTCTTCTTCGGGCTGTTGATACGATGGATTGATTACACTTATTGGTTTTTGACTGTGAAATTAGCCTTTCATACCTGAAATAAACCCTTCTTGTGTGTGTTGTATAATTATTTTTATATGTTGTTGGATTTGATTTGCTAATGATTAGTTTACAGTTTTATACCCATGCCCATGAGAGTTATCAGTCTGTATTTTTCCTTTCTTGTGACATCAATCTGCTTTATTATTGAAGTTCTTCCTTTTATTCTTTCTCTCTCCCTTCTTTACTTCCTTCCCTAAGGACTCCTTCTCGGAGAAGTCCGCATCTGCTTGTTACTGCAGCTGTACTGCATTGTTACCCTGAAGCTCTGTCAGCGTGGTAGCAAGGTATGAGAGCGGGGAAGCATTTTATAATCTTGAGTTCCTCTCAGTCTTTTAGTGGAACTGTTTCTATGGGCTATGAACGTTCACAAGGGTTTCTTCGGAGGTATAATTTCACCTTCCCCTTCCACAATGCTTTGGTGAGACAGAAAGGCAAGTGGGAGTTGAAATGGGAAAAATTATTTTCTCCATCTGAGATAAGGCAAGATGGATAAGGTCTTTCCACCCCTTGGAAGGCAATGCTTTGTTATAGATCCCTCACGAAGAATATTTTACAATAATTAATCTTCCCTTTCCCCTTCCAGAGTCACACTTTTGTGTGGCTTTTTTAGTGTGTTCCTGATTTTTGTTTTTTGGGTTTTTTTTTTTGTGTGTGTGTGTGGACTTTTTACTTTTGTGGCTTTTTACTGTGAGAATCTCATGGAGCCCCTGGAGGTAAACTTTAGAGTTTCCCCCAAGACTGCAACAGCTAGGAGCTTCCCTTTTGATCTCTGTTCCCTGAGGAGCCCAAGAAAAGCCATTGATTTGGGGTTTGTTCAGCTTTTTCTATTGTAAGGATGAGAGTGAAATCTTCCAAGCTCTTTACATGTCAGAGCTGAAACCAGAATTCATGTTTTTCTTTTCATTCAGTTCAAAATACTTTCTAATTAAAATGCTAATTAAATATAATTAAAATACTTTAATTTTTCCTTGTTCTATGGTTTATAAAGGAGTATGCCATTTTATTTCCATATATCTGGGGCTCTTTTAGTTTTTTTTTCTTCCCTGTAATCTAATTAAATTCTATTGTGATTAAATAACATACTTTGCACATCTTGAACCATTTCAAATATATTGAGAGTTAATTAATGGCACAGAGTATGGTATACCTTGGTAAGTGGTCCATATGCACTTGAAAACGATGTGAATTCTGCTGGTTTTGGTTGCAATATTTTATAAAGTAGATCAATTAGATCAGGTTGGCTGTTAGTATTATTTATGTCTCCTGTAGCCTTACTGATTTTCTGCCTCCTTGTTTATTCAATTAGAGAGAGACTAGTCAGGTTTTGTTTTATGTATTTTAAAGCTTCATTAGTAAGTGCATAAGTTTTTTGGGTTGTTAAATCTTTATGAATTGGCTACTTTATTGTTATGAAATTACTTTTATTTCTGGTAATATTTTTGCTTTAAAATCTAGTTTATCTTGTATTAATATAACCATGTCAGCATTATCTTTTTTCAAAAAAAATATTTTATTAATTTATTTGAGAGAGAGTGGGAGAGAGTGAGGAAGCACAATCAGGGGAAGGAGCAGAGGGAGAGGGAGAAGCAGACTCCCTCTGAACAGGGACTGACACCAAGCTCAATCCCAGGGCACTGGGATCATGACCTGAGCTTAAGGCAGATGCCTAACCAATGGAGCCACCCAGGTGCCCCAACAGCATTATTTTGATTAGGGTTAGCGTGGAGTATCTTTTTCCAACATTGTATCTTATTTGTACTTTATAATTAAAGTATGTTTCTTATAAGAATTATATTTGGGTCTTATTTTATTTATCTAATCTGGCAATTTCTGATCTGTAATTGAGGTATTTACACATTTCACCTATAATATAATTATTGACATGGTGGGCAGAAATCTACCATCTTGCTATTTGTTTTCTAATTGTCTTGGCTACAATTTGTTTCCTTTTTCCTCTTTTCCTGCTTTCTTTTGGATTAAGTGAATATTCCTTATGATTCAATTTTCTCTCTTTTTTTGGCTTTATTAACTATAACTCTTTGTTTTGTTATTTTAGTGGTTGTTTTATGATTTATAATATATTTATACTATTTTAATAAGTTTTTTTTTTAATAATCTCTACTCTCTACATGGGACTCAAACTCATGACCCTGAGATCAAGAGTTGCATGCTCTACAGACTGATCCAGGCAAGCACTCCTATAATATACCTTTTTATTTAATCGCTGTCTCATGTCAAGTGATATTATATGCATTCACATATAATGTAAGAAACTAACAGCAGTATACTTCCATTTCCCCATTCTTAGCCTTTTTGGTATTATTTATATGTGTTGTAAGTCTACATATGTTATCAACTTTCCTACTATGTTGTTTAAACAGTCGATTACCTTTTAGAAAATGAAATATTTTTTAAAATCCTATGTATGCCCACTATGTCATAGTCAATTTGAGCTGATATAACCAACTACCAGAGACTGGGTTATGTACAGACAATAGAAATGTATTTCTCACAGTCTGGACGCTGGAAGTCTGAGATCAGGGCGTCAGCATGGTTGGGTTTTCGTAAGAACACTCTTCTTGGTTGAAGATAGCTGAATTCTCTTTTATCTTTACATGCAGAAAAAGAGCAAGCTATTTCCTGCCCTATTCTTTTAAGGGCACTAATCCAATAGATAAGGGTTTCATTCTCATGATGTAATCACCCCCCAAGGTCCCACCTCCAAATATCATCACACCAGGGATTAGATATCAACATATGAATTTTAGGAGGGACACATTCAATTCATATCATTCAGGCAACTTTTTTATTTTCTTTATTTTTATAGACTGATATTTCTCTCATATTTTCCCCCTCTTCCTGAAGAATGTCCTTTAACATTTCTTATAGTGCAGGTATTCTTGTGAGAAATCTTTCAGATTTTGTATTTCTGGAAAAATCTTGTTTACATTTGATGCCTCTGTTATATTTCTATTGGATAGTACTGGGTTAGATATAGGTCCAGTGGGTTTTTTTACTTTATTTTATCTTTTTTTTTCTTTTGATCTCTCAAATTTGATACTTTTCACTGACCTGTTTTTCCATTTACTAACCATCTGTTCTGTTTTGTCTAATTTTCTATTAAACCCATAAATTAAATTTTTACTCTCAGATATAACATTTTGTTCAGTTCTAGAAATGTACTTTAGATTCCTATTCTCTGATGAAATTTCCCATCTTTTCTTCATTTTAAAGAACATTTTAATCATAAGTCATTTTAAATCAATTATCTGGGGGTACCTGGGCTTCTCACAAGAATTCTTGGAGTCTGAGAGATTTTTTTAAAAGCGCATGTGTGCGTGTTTGCATGTGTATGTGGGAGTGGGGTGAGGGATAATCATAAAATCTATTGCTTCAAGAACTTTCCTCTGACTATATGAATTATATGAAATATTTTTCAGTCTCAAAACCAGGAAAAATATTATCTAGAAACTGATCGACTTTCTCCTTATAGTCAATAGTTCATGTGAAATATTTAACATTAAATAATAAGAGGTCTTCAATCAACAAAAATGGGGGGGGATATTCTAAAACTGCTCAACACTAAGTCTCTTAGAGAATGTCCATAACATAAAATTACATTCTATAAGATGCTGGTAGTGTTTTGATTTGGATAGCTGATGGCTTAGGAAGGAGTCGACCAAACAATGCCACAGGCTAAAAACCACAGTTCCTAAAATCATCAGTTGTACTAAGGAGAACTAATGAACCATTTTGCTCCATCCATCCATCCCGTTTCATGCCAACTCATGAGACCATTCAAGTTAGTCTGGCCTCAGCTGGAAGCTTAGGAGTAAATTAACATGTCATGGACTGAGTTCTTAACAGTGATGGACTTACTAATATAGACTTCAGCTAATATCTATTTTCTAAACAGGACTTTCAGCTTCTCAAGGACTTGGTTTAGAGAGTGATGATGAAATGTATAGCAACTTCCCCCAAAGGCAGGTATTCTGAAAATTCTGGAAGCAATGTTAAGGATGACCTGGAAGGAGATGAAGATGAAACTACCGGGGCTTGATGGGAAAAACATGTAGCCCCTATCAATTTAAAGGCTGATGCTTATAAGATACAGAAGGGTTTGTTATAAATACCGTGAGGGAGATTATAAAGAGTAGACCAGAAACACGTATGCAAGTGAAAAGCACTAAAATCTAGGAAACAGTGGTGAAAAAAAAAGAAGGTCCTTATGAACATAGTTCCAAACATTTCCACTATGGACACTGGGTTCAAGAAGAGCGAGCATATAATAGTTCGTCTCTTTCTAATTCCCCTAAAACAATAAGTTAAGCAGCCTCGCAAATCACCCACGATGTTATCTACGTGGTTTCCTGGTGGTGTTGGAGCAACAGAAAGTGGAACATTGCAAGTAGGAGGGATATAGTACCACCAACTCTCCGTGGGCATGTTGTATGTATGTATGTTGTATGTATGTTGTATGGGTATGTACCCACAGCACCCAGGACTGCACCAAACCACGAATGCATACTTCCCGTTGTCCTACTTTCCTCCTGTCTCTAAACCTCCTTGTTAGAAGCTCACTGAGACTGAATACATGGGTTTTCTAAGGCAGGTGGTTATTGAAATACGCAAAGGAAAAAGATAAGCACTAATTACTCCAACTAAGAATAAGATGGGGAGCATCCTGGAAACAATTAGAAATGAGTTTGAAAAAGGAAAACATATTATGGTGGATGCCTTTTCCCCTCTAATTACACCCCTTTATTTATTTATTTCTTAAAAAAAAATTTATTTATTTATTTATTTCTCAGTGAGAGAGAGCAACCACAAACAGGGTTGTGGCAGGCAGAGAGACAAGTAGGGAGAGGGAGAAGCAGGCTCCTCTCTGAGCCAAAGAGCCTGATGCAGGACTAGATCCCAGGGTCCTGGTGGGACTAGATCCCAGGGTCCTGGGAGCACCACCTGACCCAAAGGATCCCCGAATTACACCTCTTGATTCAACCCAGTGTTTGGTAGAATGACGGACAATTTTGAGCACCTGCATTGAAGTCTCTGTCCTTAAAAAAAATTTGTGTCATGTAGCTTGTCTTTAACTATATGGGAACAGAGTGAAATCGCCTCCTAGTCTAATTGCCCCATTACAATTTAGTATAAGCCCCCAGATTCAACAAAGATCACCGTTTTGCAGTATCATAGGTTTCATTTAACAGATGAGAAAAATGCCTTCCTCCGTAAATCTTAGGCAGGAAGGAGTGGTATATTCTCATTTTGTAACATTTATCTCCTCATAGAGTTGGTTAAGGACTATACTCAGCTCATGTATTAAATTCAGTCGGTAAAAATTCATTGATATTCCATTACTATTGGCAAACTACAGATAGGGACTTCAGCAAAACCTCCCAAAGCCCTGCTTGCTGGATGCTTTTCTCCCCTCTATCTTTTCAGCTTCATCAAAAGAGATACATTATAAGCAGATATATTTATCTTCCCGCTAATCCCAAATGGTTGGAATAAAGAGCTTGACACCAATTTTAAGCTTTTCTTTTTTTTTCCTCCCCTAATCATTTATTGTGAAAGAAAAATAGTCCTACAAAAATGGATTTTTTGCTCCATCCTCAATAAATCCTATGTGCATTTCTCTTATTCTATGGGTCCACGGCAAACATGCCTTTATCAAGATTAATACTAAATTCAGCCCAAGGCTGAGCACCAGATTTGAGCAATGACAACTTCTTCACATTTTGCCACAGATCTTTCACTTTTTCTGCTAAGTTGTGAATTTTAAGCTTGTCCTCGAAATAGACACAGTGGAAAAGCATTCCTATCACTGGCTGTAAATCATTATTTTTGAACCCAACATACTCAGCTTTTGATGTGTTATTTGATCTTACATCCTGCTAATTTTTTGGACTTTCTAAAAATTTAGATCATTCACAGTTGAAGTCCAATCTAGTGTCTTGAGAGGAGAATGGAGAAGGATATAAAGGTTTTAGGTCAGTTGTCCCCAGATTTTGGATTTTTTATTGGTAAAATGTATTTTTAAAAAAATTAGAAGATGAAAATAAGATACAAATTCAAGTCGTGTCAAATACAGACGTGCACTAAAATAAAAAACCCTCTACCAGCTACTATTTCTTTAATTTCATGATAAAAATCTCAGAATAAAAGATAGTTTTTAAAAATGAAAGTTTGCAGGGCACCTGGGTGGCTCAGTGAGTTAAGCGTTTGGCTTCGGCTCAGCTCATAATCTCAGGGTCCTGAGATCGAGCCCCACATCGGACTCTCTGCTCAGCAGGGAGCCTGCTTCCCCTTCTCTCTCTGGCTGCCTCTCTGCCTACTTGTGATCTCTGTCTGTCAAATAAATAAATAAAATTTTTAAAAGAAAATGAAAGTTTGCTTTCTGCGAATTTTCTTCTCATTTTGTTGGGCAGACTTTCTAATAAGTGTACCACTGCTTGACTACGAACTAGAAATTAGAGATAGAAATAGTCTTCAGCTAAATTTTGATCATTGCCATCCAAACTGCATAGAATCATTCTGGACATTAATTTGCACGTATTTTTACTAAGTTAATCATGAACTCAAAACACTACATCACAGAGAAGCCCTTTACAAGAAACATTCTGCCGCGTTCCAAGTACAAAAATCCCTATTGGGGAGTCATACTTTGCTTTTGAAAAGATGATTTTTCATCATTTTAGTATTTATTCTTGGAAAATGTTCAGCTGAGGGTCAAGACAGCTATAGCCCATATCTGGAGGAGGATCTCCATCTAGCAACACTACAAGGCAAACAATAGTTGTGCCCCTCCCAGCTGAGATTTGTTTTCTTCCCTGCATGTCAGGCCGACCCTATGAACACCAATTAGAGTTTGCAATAGAATGGAACAGTTGTGTCCTTCCTCAGCAAATGCAACTTCAGTATTGCATGTAAGTATACTATGTTGGTGTACAACATATTTTAAATTAAGATATTTGGCATTCTATTCTTATTAATTTGTTCTATCACATTGATTGATTTGCGAATGTTGAACCATCCTTGTAGCCCAGGAATGAATCCCACCTGGTCATGGTGGATAATCTTTTTTTTTTTAAAGATTTTATTTATTTATTTGACAGACAGAGATCACAAGTAGACGGAGAGTCAGGCAGAGAGAGAGAGGGAAGCAAGCAGGCTTCTTGCCGAGCAGAGAGCCCGATGCGGGACTCGATCCCAGGACCCTGAGATCATGACCTGAGCTGAAGGCAGCGGCTTAACCCACTGAGCCACCCAGGCGCCCCGTGGATAATCTTTTTAATGTGCTGTTGGATCCTGTGTGCTAGGATCTTGTTGAGAATCTTAGCATCCATATTCATCAGTGATATTGGTCTGAAATTCTCCTTTTTGGTAGGGTCTTTGCCTGGTTTGGGGATCAGGGTAATGCTGGCTTCATAGAAAGAGTCTGGAAGTTTTCCTTCTGCTTCAATTTTTTGAAACAGCTTCAGGAGAATAGGTGTTATTTCTTCTTTGAAAGTTTGGTAGGATTCCCCAGGGAATCCATCAGGTCCTGGAGAGAAGAACCACATGGTCCTCTCAATTGATGCAGAAAAAGCATTTGACAAAATCCAGCATCCGTTCCTGATTAAAACGCTTCAAAGTATAGGGATAGAGGGAACATTCCTGAACTTCATAAAGTCTATCTATGAAAAAACCACAGCAAATATCATCCTCAATGGGAAAAAGCTTGCAGCCTTCCTGTTGAGAGCAGGAACACGACAAGGATGCCCACTCTCACCACTCTTGTTCAATATAGTATTAGAAGTCCTAGCAACAGCAATCAGACAACAAAGAGAAATAAAAGGTATCCAAATTGGCAATGAAGAAGTCAAACTCTCTCTCTTCACAGATGATATGATTCTTTATATGGAAAACCCAAAATACTTCACCCCCAAACTACTAGAACTCATACAGCAATTCAGTAACATGGCAGGATACAAAGTCAATGTACAGAAATCAGTGGCTTTCTTATACACTAACAATGAAAATACAGAAAGGGAAATTAGAGAATCGATTCCATTTACTATAGCACCAAGAACCATAAGATACCTGGGAATAAACCTAACCAAAGAGGTAAAGGATCTGTACTCGAGGAACTACAGAACACTTATGAAAGAAATTGAAGTAGACACAAAAAGATGGAAGACCATTCCATGCTCTTGGATCGGAAGAATAAACATTGTTAAAATGTCTATATTGCCTAGAGCAATCTATACTTTTAATGCCATTCCAATCAAAATTCCACTGGTATTCTTCAAAGAGCTGGAGCAAATAATCCAAAAATTTGTATGGAACCAGAAGAGACCCCGAATCGCTAAGGAAATGTTGAAAAACAAAAAGAAAACTGGGGGCATCACGTTACCTGATTTCAAGCTTTACTACAAAGCTGTGATCACCAAGACAGCATGGTACTGGCATAAAAACAGACACATAGACCAGTGGAACAGAGTAGAGAGCCCAGATATGGACAGTTAATCTTCGACAAAACAGGAAAAAATATACAGTGGATAAAAGACAGTCTCTTCAATAAATGGTGCTGGGAAAACTGGGTAGCTATATGTAGAAGAATGAAACTCGACCATTCTCTTACACCGTACACAGAGATAAACTCAAAATGGATAAAAGACCTCAACATGAGACAGGAATCCATCAGAATCCTAGAGGAGAACATAGGCAGTAACCTCTTCGATATCAGACACAGCAACTTCTTTCAAGATATGTCTCCAAAGGCAAAGGAAACAAAAGCCAAAATAAACTTTTGGGACTTCATCAAAATCAAAAGCTTCTGCACAGCAAAGGAAACAGTCAAGAAAACAAAGAGGCAACCCACGGAATGGGAGAAGATATTTGCAAATGACAGTACAGAAAAAAGATTGATATCTAGAATCTATAAAGAACTCCTCAAACTCAACACACACAAAACAGATAATCATATCAAAAAATGGGCAGAAGATATGAACAGACACTTCTCCAGTGAAGACATACAAATGGCTATCAGACACATGAAAAAATGTTCATCATCACTAGCCATCAGGGAGATTCAAATTAAAACCACATTGAGATATCACCTTACACCAGCTAGAATGGCCAAAATTAGCAAGACAGGAAACAACATGTGTTGGAGGGGATGTGGAGAAAGGGGAACCCTCTTACACTGTTGGTGGGAATGCAAGTTGGTGCAGCCACTTTGGAGAACAGTGTGGAGATTCCTCAAGAAATTAAAAATAGAACTTCCCTATGACCCTGCAATTGCACTACTGGGTATTTACCCCAAAGACACAGATGTAGTGAAAAGAAGGACCATCTGTACCCCAATGTTTATAGCAGCAATGGCCACGGTTGCCACACTGTGGAAAGAACCAAGATGCCCTTCAATGGACGAATGGATAAGGAAGATGTGGTCCATATACACTATGGAGTATTATGCCTCCATCAGAAAGGTTGAATACCCAACTTTTGTAGCAACATGGACAGGACTGGAAGAGATTATGCTGAGTGAAATAAGCCAAGCAGAGAGAGTCAATTATCATATGGTTTCACTTATTTGTGGAGCATAACAAATAGCATGGAGGACATGGGGAGTTAGGAAAAGGCATTTGGGGGAAATTGGAAGGGGAGGTGAACAATGAGAGACTATGGACTCTGAAAAACAATCTGAAGGGTTTGAAGAGGTGGGAGGATGGGAGGTTGGGGGAACCAGGTGGTGGGTATTAGAGAGGGCACGGACTGCATGGAGCACTGGGTGTGGTATAAAAACAACGAATACTGTTATGCTGAAAATAAATAATAAAATAAAAATTTAAAAAAAAAAGAAAAAAAAAGATATTTGGCATTCTAGATGTAGCCCACAAAGACCATAGCAGCCAATAACCTCCCCCCAAATGCTTGAGACTCACAAGCATGTCCTGTTGACAAAAGATGGAGAACAAATGGAAAAAGAGACTTGCAGAAACAGCGAAGTATTTCTCACCAACAGACTCCATAAGCAGCCTTTGCTAAAATGTTGACTCAGGCACCAGCACCTAGAATAGAATGGTAATTAGGGTCACAGCTGGTCTCACTAACCATGGGGCTTTGGATTCACCTGTACCACATACGTGTTAGTGTGGCCAAAAAAACGTTGGCCTCATTGCACTTATGTCAACATGTCAAAATCTAATGAATTCAAGTCAAAATCTGGGTTACTGGCAGCTCTTGGACAATTAGAAGAGGTCTGGCAATATTGGCAGTCATTGATAAGTCTTTGTGTAATTTGTCCTGGCCAGGCCACTACTGAATCCTTTTTTTTTTTCTTTTTTTTAAATTTCCCCCATTTTTTTCATGCAGTGATTTCACTGGATGCCTGGTCTATATTATTAGGGTATGATGTTGACTCTATTAGTGATTTCTGCTGAAGTTCCAATCACATGCTTATTAAATTACTTCCAAAGAGTAAGTCAGGGAAGCCTGAGTCGCTCAGTCAGTTAAGCATCTGCCTTTGGCTCAGGTCATGATCCCAGAGTCCTGGGATCGAGCCCCAAGTAGGCTCCCAGCTCAGTGGGGACCTGCTTATTCTCCCTCTGCCTCTTCCCCCTGCTTGTACACTCACTCTCTCTCTCAAATAAACAAATAAAATCTTTTTCTAAAAAGAGATAAGTCAATATACTGTGAGGCCAGAATGGTTGAACAAACTATTAATTTATGCCAGCACCTTCCCCACACCAACTCTACGGACCAGACAGTAGTGTCCACGAGCTATCTGCCTCCTTCACTGAGAAATTGTCATCACACCTCTGTGGGGAGGCGGGCGTGTCTGCTTGGAATCAGTCTCTCTCCTTGCTTCACTGTTTTGCTCTGATGATTCCCAGCTTGGGCCCCACACGTTCCACAACCCATGCTGCCTTCTTCAGATCTCTCATTTACTTAATCGGGGCCATTGATGCTGAACTGTGGCAGAAAGATGGCGGTCTCTACACATGCAACAGAAGTCGCATATATGGGGACAGAGATCACTGCAGCTCCATTTCCACAGTCCTCACTGTCTGCCTTGACCTGTCCCTCAGGCGGGAGCTTCCGTCTTCTAGACCAAAATTCTGATTTCTAGAGTCAAATGTGCGATGCACGTACTCAGCCCTCTGGAAGAACGTATTTTTGCTTCATGTTCTCCAGGACTTGGAACTCTTGGTGCCACTCCATGCTGCACCAAAACGTGGAAAAAGCAGTATCTGGGCTGAACTCCTCCCACCCCATATAAAAATCAAAGATTTTAAGATAATTTTTATCTCACGGGTAAATTTTTGTCTAGCCCGTATCGATCTGCTGAGTGTAGGCTCTGCTTAGTGATCTGAAAGAAGGTACTGCCAAGAGCCCATTTTTCTATGACCCATCTGGATGCTTGAACACAGGTACACCCCACCCCTTTCGCCATGTGGTGGCGTGGCCCGCAGGTGCCTCCTCTCTCAGAGACCTTCTGACCTCCCAAGGGAATTAGGGGGTCACTGGGTGGGATGGGACCAGCATGAGCAAAAAGAGAAGCCAACGGTTGAAAGTTAGGTACTGAGACCTAGGAAACCCAGGCTAAAGGTAAGCCAAGGTTGATCATCACAAGAAGGGGAGGACTACACAGGCAGGAGATGGAACTCAAATGAATTTCAAAGGAGACAAAGTCACCACTTAATCCAGGCAGATTTCTGACCCAGAGCTTTGCCGTATAAGTGGAATTCTGTTTCCCAGGGACTTTTGAAGCCACAACTGCTGAGAACATTCAATTGCTTTTGCAATAGAAACATTAGACATTTACATCAAGATGGGAGGGGCTTTTGGAACTTTCTGTCAATTTCTAAGACCCAGGGGGATTCATAGGACAGCTAGGGCATACGAAAACCCACTGGGGCTTTTCTTTCTTTCAGCTTAATACTTGTGAACCCAAACAATCCAGATTTTGAAAAAATATTCAAAAATTGCCATTTCCTTTAGAACATATTCAGGACATAGCCTGAGGTCTAGGAAATACAGAGATGAGTAAGCTCTAACTGCACATGTGTTAAAAAAAAAAAAGTATCTTTTGTGTAAAGCTTTTATTGTTGGTTTGGAAGGAGTGGGAAGATATGATAGAAATAAAATGGAATTAGACTGTGAGTAGTCAAAGTCGCTAACACTTTGACCAAGGGCGGGAAAGAGCACAGTGCAAGCCTTACAAATAATTTAATGTTTGTCCTGGACTTCGGGGCATAACCAACCCATTGTTTTGCAAAATGACCACAGGGTTCCTTACCTCTCTATCTTTGTACTTTAGTGGATACCCATAAACGAATGTGTATCTTGCAAGCCCCAGCCCAAATTTAACCCTAACGCCCTCCCGACTTCTGGCTGCTCACCGCTAGGTTGAGCACAAGTCTTTCCCAGCGCTCACACTCTTTCTGTCTTGGTCTCCTACCACATGTGTGAGGACAATGGCTACACCCATTCTCCATTGGCTGGCTGGGTTTAGTCCCTGAAACACATGTTTAGTAGCGATCAGTACCAAAACACCTTTAGTCAGACAGAGCTGACCTCAGTCTAGGCTTCAGCATATATAAGTGTATGATGGTGAATTTTCTTCGACTTTAATAAACATCTGTTTTCTCTCATGCAGAAAGAGAATGCAGGATCCCTTGTGAGGACAAAATGGAATAACTTCGGCAAAGTACCCAGCCCAGTTCTCTGACATTTGTCAGGCTTTCATAAAAGTGGAGAGAAAGTATAACAAACATTCATGAATTTACCAATGAACTTGGTTGAATTTAGATTATTTTCAAGATTGGCTTTGAAAATCTGTGGTTCCCAAACTGTGTGCCACAGGGAACTCATAGGAACACCACTGCATGTTTTTAATTTTCAAGGGACACGTGGGGACATCGGACACCTCACAACCATTACTATTAAGCTTTCTGAATTCTAAATACTTAAGAAAGGGAACCTTTAGACTTTTCTTTCAGCCTGGCTGCCATCACAAAATAATGGAGGTAATAAAGTTACTATGAACTAAGAAAATTAGAAACCTCTGCATTAGAAATGTGTGTGTGTGTGTGTGTGTGTGTGTGTGTGTTTTATTTTTAAATAAAACATTACAAATGCAGCTGTAGCCTCTGTGGATTTGTACCTCTCTATTCCCATTTAAAGAATTATAATGTTTGATAATTGACATTTTATTTATTCCTTCCTTCTTCCCTCCCTTCCTCCCTCTTTTCCTTTCTTTCTTTCTTTCTTTCTTTCTTTCTTTCTTTCTTTCTTTCTCTCTCTCTCTCTCTCTCTCTCTCTCTCTTTCTTTCTTTCTTTCTTTCTTTCTTTCTTTCTTTCTTTCTTTCTTTTCTTCCAAAGTTTTATTTATCCATTTGAGAAAAAGAGAGAACACGAACCAGGAAAGGGAAGAGGGAAAGGGAGAAGCAGACTCCCTGCTGAGCAGTGAGTCTTACTGGGGTGATCCCAGGACCCTGAGATCATGACTTGAGCCAAAGGCAGATGCTTAACTGACTGAGCCACCCAGATGCCCCTGATAATTGACATTTTTATTAATATTTTTGTATTTTCACTACACATATTCTTCCATGTGCATATATCATATTATTTTTGTATGTTTGAGGCTTGACATAAATAGTATCAGGTATATTAGCTTTCCTGAACTTGCTTTTTGTCTACCATGCACTGATACACACCCTCTTAATTTGTATTACTTTATAATATATATGACTACCTAGTAGGATGAGTCTCTCTACCTTGTTCTAATTCAAAATTACGTGGGTTTGGTTTTTTGGTTTTTTGGGGTTTTGTTTTTGTTTTTGTTTTGTGGGTGTTTTTGCACTAGGCTTTCCGTACACAATGTCGAATGAACATTTTGAGTTCTATCAAAAACTGATAGGATTTTTATTAGAATTGCATGGAATTTATATGTTAATTTGAAAACAATTGGCATCTTCATGAAAGCATGTCTCCCAATCAAAGAACTTCCTTTATTTCTTTATTCTACCTCGTTCAATAAAATCTGCTTTCCCTCCATAGAAGCTAGCTCATCATTGTAGAGCTGTTTCTACTTTTTCCTATTGTACTGGACTTATCTTTGCCTTGTTCCTGACTTACAAAAGAATGGCTCTACATTTCACTATTAAACATAAAATTGTTTGTAGTGTTGAATTAGGTAATACTTATAAGTTAAGATGTAGCTTTCTATGCTTTGTGTGCGCGTATGTGTACCTACAAATCTTAGATGGATAATGGATTTAAATAAATGTTTGTTTTGTGTACATTTGGGTATATTAGAAAGTTCTTATCCTTTAAATTAGTCTGTGAGATGAATTGCATTTATGGCTTTTTTTTTTCTCTTAAATCATACATGAATTCTCATGGTAAGTCCCCATTGATCATGATGACTTTCAAAATAATAAAGTGATAACTTCTGTTTGCTAATATTTATTCAGGATTTTTGAGTTTACATTCATGAGAGAGATTGCATAATAAATTTTGTGCTCTTCTTTTTTCAATCTGATATCAAAGTCATTATTAACTTCAGAAAGATAGCATAACATTTTTTATGAAATGACTGTTTAACACGTCTATGGTGTTTCTATTTTCCTAGATTTTTTGGCTTTTTAAGTTTTGAGCACCTCACTATATAATTGCAATTGTAATAGATAAAATAACAAGAAAAATTAACCCTTCATTTAGTAAAGTGAATCAAAACTTGTTCTATCATTGATAGTATAAATAACCCACATGAATTCAGACACTAACACATTCACTATAAAACCACTATATGACTGTACCTTTCCAACAGGGAATCAGAAAAATGGTGTTTTGCTCAATTCCCAGAAAGAAAAAAATATAGGATACCTTCATATTGGTATAACACTGCATTCTCGAGTTGATACTTGAGAGGGGAGAACTTCCATTTTGACTAAAGATCAATGAAAATTCCATCTTCTATCAATTGTATATATTTGATCATTGGAAGACCTTTCTGCACATTGATTTCTGGCCCTGCATGCTCCAAACCTTGTTTCTCCCCCACTACCCCTGCTCTCCCGGTGCTGGGAGCAGTAGGACATGGTTATAGTGTGGCGTGAGCCAAGGTCCTGTGTCTTGGTGAGAGAATGCTGAGCGGGTCGGGGCTAGCAGCTAGAGGCTGGTCCTATTGAGCAACACTTACCAATAACTTAGCGCAAAAGGACCGCCAACCACAAGCATCTCCCCAACAACGCCCAAACGAAATGCATTCCTTAGTCAATCTCCCCTCTGCCAGATCCCATAGGCCCTGTATTTCTTCCAGAGCCATCTGACGAGAGAGATTTTGGAAGGGAAGAATGGAAGTGGGATGAGGGACTCATCCCAGTTTGCCAAGGTCTTTGCCGATTGTAGCCCTGCAAGGCCCATGTCCCAGCATCTCTCAGTCCTGGGCGCACAAGGAAAGCCTATTGTTCTAGGGGAGAAGAGACAGCAATCTAAGCTGTTGGTGCTTAAAATAATTTCCTTTGGGGCTCCTGGGTGATTCCATCGTTAAGCATCTGCCTTCACTCAGGGGCTGCTCAAGGGACTTCAGATCTCAGCACATCTTACTCCAAAGATCTGTCAGCCACTCTGCTCATCTTTGTGGCAGAAATCTCTGAGGCTCCTTTCCAGGGTCTCACAAAGTCTGTGAAAAAAGGCAGCCGGGAGCAGTTTGGTTTGGGTCTCTTCTTCTGATGTAAGTCCCGTAACAAACTTCATTTGTGTCTCACTGTTGCCTTTTGCCCTGGGCGTGTGTGTGTACATGTGTGTATACATATAGAGTTGGCCCTTGAATAACACAGGTGTTAGAGGTGCTGACGCCACCACAGGCAAAAATCCATGTACAGGGATGCCTAGGGGGTACAGTTGGTTGAACAATGAAGTCTTGTTTCAGCTCAGATAGTGATCTCAGTGTCCTGGGATGGATCCCGGTGATGGGCTCCATAATCAGCCGGGAACAGGCTTGGGATTTTCTCCATCTGCTTCTGTCCCTTCCCTACCCTGCTCTCAAATAAATAAATAAATCTTAAGGAAAATCTGTGTATAACTTTTAACTCCCCAGAAACTCAACTATAAATAACCTACTGTTGATCGGAAGACTTAGCAATAATATAAACAGTCAGTTCACACACATTGTGTACATACAGTATATATATTACAAGTTGTATATTGTATCCTTACAATAAAATAAGCTAAAGAGAATGTTATTTAAAATTTACAAGAGAGGGAAAACATATTTACAGTATATTTACGGTATTGAAAAGATCCACATGTAAGTGGACCCTCACAGTTCAAACCTGGGTTGTTCAAGGGTTAACTGTAGATAAAATATTATAACACTAGAAACACATGTATAAAATATATGTGTCCCCATCACTGGATCAATAAATGACATGATGTTGGACAACAGAAATCATTACCTAAATGTATTTACATTATGAACGTAACCTTGCCTTCTACAACAAAGAATTTGCATAGCTTGCCTTAATTTTAGCTCAGATTTAAGAAGACTCATCTATTCTTTTTTTAAAGATTTTATTTATTTACTTGTCAGAGAGAGAGAGCACAAGCAGGGGGAGCAGCAGGCAGAGGGAGAAGGAGCCTCCCCACTGAGCAGGGAGCCCGATGTGGGGCTCAATCCCAGGACCCTGGGATGATAATCTGAGCGGAATGCTGACGCTTAACCAACTGAGGCACCCAGGTGTCCTGAAAATTCATCTATGCTGATGCAAACAAAAGGATATTTCTCAAACAAAAAGAGATAGTCATCTCCTGCCATTGTCTCTAACTCCTTTCTGTTTGTTAAATGCTGGTGAGATGACTGTGGATACAGGAAGAGCTTTTGTCATTTCCGACACCTGAAACCTACAGAGGAGAGCTCAGTGTGGGTCCCCTCAGAATAGGCTTCCGTTTTTTTGGTTCAAACATAGGATATTACAAACCTTAGTGGAGATACAGAGGCTGGAGATGTCTTTCACACTTGGCCATTCTCAGGAGAGGCTGAAACGAAAACTCAAAAGCCAGCATACTAGCTTGCATGGGCACTGTACCTGGGGACGTGACGAGCATTGGCCACGGGCCACATCCCAAGGGACAGGTCTGCTCAGAAAAACTCATTAGGAGTCAGAATGTTCCAGAAGAGAGGGATGTGGGTGGTCTCAGTCTGTTAAGCATCCAGCTCTTGATTTCAGCTCATATCAGGATCTCAGGGTCCAGAGATCTAGCCCTGCCTTGGGCTCCATGCTTGGTGTGGAGTTTGCTTGGCATTCTCTCTCTGCCTCTGCTCCTCCCCCTCCTGCTCTCGGGCACACATGCTCTTCAAATAGCTGAATAAATGAATGAATGAATGAAATCTTTGAAAAAAGAATGTTCCAGAAGAACAAAGAAGATCAAATGATCAATGGGGCATTTCGAACACGAATGGAGCAGGGAAAGCATATGAACATTAGGCCACCTACATCCAGGTTCTAATTTTGGCTCCAATCCTTAGGGGCTGTGTGGCCTCCTGCCAGGACCTCTCCCGCTCTCTTGGCCTCTAGTTCTTCCTCTCCATAGTAGGGGTGATACATGGGATTGTGCTGAGGAATATCTGCTCTAGCTTGCTCCAGTATTAACTCCCTTCATCCTCACAACTGACCTGCAGTGTTGGAACCATCAGCCTGGTTTAATCTACAAGCAGAAAGAGGCACAGATGATGGCATGCCCAACATCTTGATCCCGGTGACAGGCGGCCCTGGACTTCCATGCCAGGCCTCTGACCGCAGAGCCTCCTTCCAGCCCTTCCCCTAGCACCCTGGGCCTCTCCCCTGAAGCACGTGGTAATAAAAGGTCATCTATGCAGTTTCATTCTGCATATGTCCGTATTCCCACCAGTGAGAGTCTGTGACTTGTCCCCGTCATAAACACCTGCAGCCACACTGCCCCGACCCACCTCCCATCCCCCTTCTGATGACCCGGCCACCTTGACTGAGGTCGTATATTACATACATTTCCTACTGTTTCTACGATTTCATTATCATAGCAGGTGGGATGACAGAGTTACACAAGACCACAGAGAGCTGTCAGACGTCCCCTCGAAAGCTCACCAAGTGCTTAATTAAAGTTTTTATAACTTTTTATACAGGTGAAGGAAACTTTCAGAGAGAGGTAATTAAATCGCCAACAAACATAGATAAAAGTAGGTGAAAAGAGACTCTGGCGTTCAATAAATAATTGTCACCATCTGTCCCCACTCACCAAACCACACTTGTTTATTATAGAACTGAAGGAAGCCTCAAAACATGGGTCATTTTGGTCACCAAAATATGCTATTCCCAGAAAATACATTGTTCTCATTTTTTAAGCATAAAAATTAGGATATTGTGCCTTGTTGGCAACACAGGAACTTTGCCGTTGTGAAATCTGGGTTAGGATGTGAGCTTCCCTCTGTACAGCTGTCTCTAACCTTGGACCAGTTACTTCCCTTCTTTGGGGTCTAGTTTCTCATTTATAAATGGACCCATTGGTTTTCTCTACACAGGCTGTTCTGGGGCATAAATAAATGAGCAGATGTTAACAGACTTAATATATGAGTAATACAAACACTTACTGTATCTGCAAACATGCCTGCTGGAGGGCAGACACGGATGCAGGTGGAGTTCCTACTTGGGGAGGGGAATGTGGGGGGGCAGGGCGCTCTCAAGGAAAAAACAAAATCAAAACCCACAGGTGGATGTCACCTCAACCTGGACTCAAACCATGACTTTATCTCATACCTGCAAGATTCTTTTTTTTTTTTTTAAGATTTTATTTATTTATATGTTAGAGCGTGAGAGAGAGAGCGCACGCGAGAGCACAGGCAGACAGAGTGGCAGGCAGAGGCAGAGGGAGAAGCAGGCTCCCTGCCCAGCAAGGAGCCCGATGGGGGACTCAATCCCAGGACCCTGGGATCATGACCTGAGCTGAAGGCAGCGGCTTAACAGACTGAGCCACCCAGGCGTCCCTCATACCTGCAAGATTTTTAATGCATCCGGGACCTCGAAGTATCAACTGAGCTTACGACCTATGTAGGAGAGCTGGGAATGGAAGATTGAACAGTAGCGGGGAAGAAGGACAGAGGCACTGAGAAAGGAGGGTCCCGGGCAGGAGGAGTATTTCAAGATTCCCGTCTAGGGACTCCTGGGTGGCTTAGTTGGTAGAGTGTCTGGCTCTTGGTTTCAGCTCAGGCCATGTCAGGGTTTTAGGACCGAGTCTTGTGTTAGGCTCCACACTTAACAGGGAATCTGCTTGAGGTTCTCTCCCTCTGTCCCTCCCCCCACTCATTCTCTCTTTCTAAAATAAATAAATAAATCTTAAACAAACAAACAAACAAACAAAACAAACTCCTTGTTTCCCCCTTCAGCATCTCCTCCCTACGCAACCCCCAGAAATGCAATGGTGTTACCAGGAAGCAAAAGCACAGCGGGGCCACCATGGAAAGCTTTGATTTCTTCCCCTTTTATGGCTGCTTCCCTCTCCTTGGGACTTGTGCTAAGAACTTGGACTGTACAATTTCATATCACTTAAGAGAGAAGGGGTATTAGGGAGCTGAAGGGGCAGCCACATGGCAAATATGAAAGCCTGCTCCAAGACATCTTTTTAAGCTCCATTCCCATCGGGGTCCTTCTCAGAGCCACCTCCCTACAGAGCTAACTGAGGCTTCAAGACCCAGCCTGCTTATGCCCTGCCCTTCAACACGGGGCTTTATTTTATCCTGCGATTGCTAGGGAGAGCTACAGACGGCATCCAGCGGACAGCCATAGATAGCATTACCTCTTTTCATTGTCATTTTCAGCTTCATTTAGGTTCGGCTGCCTTAAGCCCTGGAAAAGCTTTACTTAAAAGACTGGGCTCTGCATTTCCAGGTTTATCAAAATAAAGCAGAAGTCGAGCTGACTAGTTTTAAGGGCACAAAGGAAAACACGGTTTGGGGACGGGAGGTTTTGAATTACACGAGGCAAAGATAGCAGGCTCCTGCGTAAGACTTTAAACATCCAAATATTTAAAATAACTGCCCCCATGGCCTCCATCCGAATTCTCCTGCCTTTGTTATCAACAGAAAGCGAGCGGCTCAGCAGCAGGTCTTCCTAAATTCCAAGGATTAAACCGCACAGATTGCATTTGCGATTCAACAGCACATTCTAGAATGAAGAGTGTTTTTGTCCCGATGCTTTTCCTTCAGGGTATTTGTAGAACAGCTATCAGTTTTTGAGATTTTAATTTGGAAATGTAATAGTTATTTACTGAGTGCTTTAATGTGGAGGTAGGAACCTTTCAAGGACTTTATATATAAGATCATTAAACTCTGACAAAACCGTGTAAGATACATAGGATGAAGAAATTGAGACTCCGATAATTAATTTGCCAAAAATCAAAGAATTAGTGAGTAACGGAGATCCGAATATAAGAAAGAAAGGGTATTAGAGATTCAAGGTGACGGTAGATCTTCCACATTCCAAAAGTCATGCCTTGTCCATCAGGCCACACCTCTGATGCATGCAAAATAAATATCGCCATATTTCTCCAAGTTTAAGATGGTATCGATGGTAAGATGCTCCTTTTTGTATCTCAAAGGGGAAAATTGTCTATGGCTTAAACTGACGATTAATTCCAAGACAAGTTCAGACTTCAGAGATGTAAAAACATAGGGGGAAAAGTACCTTTTCATATTCATGAAGAATGATCCTTTAAAAGCCAGTCAGTCTGAAATGCAAGGAACAGAATCGTTAACTGCTGGCCCAGCTTGGGGGTAACCTAGGGGGAGCCCAGGCATATCCTGGGTCCCAACTGGCTTTCCCCAAAGCTCAGAATAAAATTCAGGGGGTAATTCAGGATCGTACCTGCAGGTGGCAGTGCAGGCCACCGGATATGGCCTTTGGCCTTCTCCAGCAGGCTTTCAGAGGGACCCGCTGGCTGCATGTGAGAAACAGGTTCCCAGACCTTCAATTTTTGTTCACCCTTCTGTCCTGTTCCAAACCTCGGGGTCTTTTCCGTTTCCTTTTTCTCCTGTATGGTGTCTTCTTTCTCAACATTACCTCTTTTCCTGCCCACATTTCCGAAGTCCAAAACCAGGTAGAATTGTGTGAGAACAAATGTGTCCTTCCTATCCCCCCAGAATCAAATCAGAAGTCTGGGAGTTAGCCAATAAGGAGGAAGCTGGTGTCTTATTTTCCTATCAGTCTATGATGTTTGGGTGCCCTGATTATATACCTCTGGAGAATATCCTAGATATAACCTCAAGATAGAGATTATTCTAAGGGTGCCTGGGTGGCTCAATGCATGAGGAATCCAGTTCTTACTTTGGGCTCAGATCATGATCTCAGGGTGGGGGATCGAGCCCTGCATCTGAGCTTGTCCCTCTCCCTCCTCCTTCCCCACATGCACGCTCTCTCTCTCTCTCTCTCTCAAATAAATAAATAAATAAATAAATAAAAATCTTTTTAAAAAGATAAAGATGATTCTATCTAGAGAACATTTCTCAGGTAGGTCTTCCTATCTCAAATGTAGCTGGTGATTAAACCCAGTCATACCACTCTCTTCCTGGAATCTTTTTTTTTTTTTTTTTTGGACAGAGAGAGCAACAAGCAGGAGGAACAAAGGAACAACAGGCAGAGAAACAGGAAGAAACAGACTTCCCATTGAGCAAGGAGTCCCATGTGGGGCTCCATCCCAGGACCCTGGGATCATGACTTGAGCCTAAGACAGACGCTTAACTGACTGAACCACCCAGGCGCCCTGTCCTCCTGGAATCTCGAAACACTTCCCCTGGTTCTAGACAACTTCTGCGACCTCCTTGCATACCACCTACCCCAGGTTCCAGGTGACTGAGAACACCTGTGAACGCATCCTGTGTCCATTCCTAGCTCCAGACCTCTCCTCCATATGTTCTTCCCCTAAGTCTCTGCCCATAAAAAAATCCTCATTCTTCAAAAGTAAGTTTGAGTTCCTTAATGAAGTCTTTGCTCACTTAAAACTCATTGCCCTCCACCAGAGCTCTTTTTTTTTTTTTTCAAGATTTTATTTATTTGACAGAGAGAGAGAGAGAAAACACAGACAGAGGGAGAAACAGGCTTCCTGTTGAACAGGGATTTGGACATGGGGCTCGATCCCAGGACCCCAGGATCGTGACCTGAGCCAAAAGCAGATGCTTAACCACCTAAGCCATCCAAGGGTCCCCACTTACAGCTCTTAACAACTCTCTGTAAATATGTTCATTGGTATGCCAGCCACCTCATTAGTTATCAAAGTGACAATCTGCCTTTCTCTGTCTGATTTATATCCATATCCCTAACACCCCACACAAGGCTCAGGTTATAGTAGAAACTCAATTGATACTTACTGAATGAATGAAAAATTGAATGCCCCTTTTCTACAATTTACCAGAACTGACAGGGAAATTGTATTTAACAATTGTTAAATTGTTTTTAACTTTTGCACTTTTAAAGCTCCTGATGTCCAGACCCCCCACCCAGAGCAGTGAAATCAGAACTTCTCAACTGAGGCTTGGGTTCAGCCCAGGCATCGGTGTTTTGTAAAGCTTCCCAGGTGATCTCAAGGTACAACCAAGGTTGAGAATCTGACAATTGCCTTGTCTCAGTGTGGTCCTAGGTCCAGCATTAGAATATTGCTGTCATCTTACTTGAAATGAAAATGCCTAGGACCCACCCCAAACTGTAGAATCAGAAATGGCAGGGCTGCGGGGATGGGGGAAGTGGACAAAAATCTGTGTTTTAACAAGGCCTTCCATGATAAAAAGTCAAGTTTGAGAAGCACTATCTTAGAAGTTTACTTTAAATAAGTCTATTCAGACTGTGTAAATGAAGCCCTCCCATTTTCTGATTCTAGTCTGGCCCCTATTTCTTCCATACGGCTGTGCGCACACACAAACACAAGCCCCTTTTAGTTGAAGATTTTTTTTTCCCCCAATCTAGTTTGGTCTTACAGTGAACATCAACTTATAGTAAAATAGCTTAAGAAGATATTTTATGTGGTTTTTTTTTTTTTCAATCTTTAAAACAACCAAGGAAGTATTCTCCTGGCTATTTTTTGAATCATGGAAAAGAAATGGACAAAACCCAACATACATGGAATTTGTCCCCCATGTTATGTCTGATGTGAAGTGTCCCATCATCTTACAATAAATCTAAGACATCCATCCCACAAAGGACGAGAGAAAGGCTGGAGAAAAAAATGATGAGTCCTCGGGGGCACAGCAGAGATCTGACCCCAGATCTGTCCTACCATTTGGGCGTTCTCGGGATTTTCATGACCCCCATTTTGTTATTTTTGCCCATAATCCCATAGTTTTTGTAAAGAAAATCTGCTGCTCTCGGGAATTCCTGTCTATCTCTTGAAGAGAAGTGTTCACTTTGAGTGCATTAAGTACTCAATGCTGTTTCCTACTCATTTGCAGTGGTATACACTCAGGGCTTTCTTTTTCTCTAAGACCTTGGGAAAAGGGATGGTTTCAACGCCTCTAAGATTAGAGGGGCAGTTTTCTTCTAAAATGTCTGCTTCTCTGAAACTCATATGCTTTGTTCCAAATCTATGGTCTGAATTCTTGGATTTGTTATTAACATGGCTCCTTTTTGAATCATGAATCTTATAAAAGTTGTACAGGCTCTATGCTAGGCTCTGTGAGGGATCAGCAGTGAGAAAGATAGACCCCACTTGCTCACCTCCAAGAAAAACTGTATATATAAAACTAACCAATGAAGGGGCGCCTGGGTGGCTCAGTGGGTTAAAGCCTCTGCCTTCAGCTCAGGTCATGGTCCCAGGGTCCTGGGATCGAGCCCTACATCGGGCTCTCTGCTCAGCAGGGAGCCTGCTTCCCCCTCCCTCTCTATCTCTCTGCCTACTGTGATCTCTGCCAAATAAATAAATAAAATCTTTAAAAAAATATTTTAGACTAACCAACGAAGATCCAAATTCTAGATGTTATAACTATTATCCAGGACAATAAGATAGGGAGAGGACCTCCATGAATTCAACTATAGTGTGTGCATGTGTGTGTCTATTTTCTTAAGAGGTCTTTCTTTCTTTTTTAAGAGGTCTTTCTGATAGAAAGATCTTTGAACCTATACTTCTCTATTTTAGTTTTGTTGGAGAACGGGTGTGGATGGTATTTATTTGGAAAACAGAGGAAATATTCCCAAGTTTGGAATAGTCAGCTTATCAGAAGATGCAAAACCACTGTTCCGTTCCTAAAACAATCATCAAACCTCTTTCTTTGGGGAAGGGCCAGCAAGCGTCTTCAGCAATTATACCAGTCAGAGGAGAAATTCCCATGAGACTTCCATGAGCCATAAAGAATCTGATCCCGTTGGCAAACTGGAAGGCGTTTCCAGCAAAGGTGGCTTCATATACAGAAGCAGCAGCACTGAGGGTCACGAGCACGTGGCAAATACCAGGCCCTTCCGTTACCCACTCTGCTCAGTGAAGCTCATTTACCAACGAGACTAACCCTAATCCTCAAATCCAAGCTGTGGGGCAAAGAAGGCACCAGGAGGGGACTTCCTGTGAACCTGAGCACGCACACACACATTCCACTTGCAAACAGGAGAAAGAGCCTGAAAAGGTTTTTGGGTTTTGTTGTTGCTGTTGTTGTTGTTTTGTTTTGTTTTGTTTTTAAGTCTTTAAGTAATGAGAAAGCTTATCAAGATGGGGAGGAATTGCTAATCCAATATGGCAAAGAAACTACTTATGCAGGTAGGTAAATAAACTGGGAAGAAAGGTTTGCCCTAAGGGTATTTGTTAAGTCCAGAAAATTTTAGATTTCCTTCTGACAGCCTAATGGACCAAAGGGGATAGAAATGACAGGCTTGACGAGGTCTTTTTTTTTTTTTTTACAGTAATGGAACTGTTCTAAGCTCATTGTGATGGTTGTGTAATTCTATATATGCTGAAATTCGTGGAATTGTACACTTAAAATGGATAAATTGTGTGATAGGTAAATTGTATCTCAATAAAAGTGGGGGGTATTCAAATGCTGGGTTTTACACCAATACAACACAGGTTGAATTTCAGAGAAAGTTTACTACAACATATGTACTTTCTACACTTTTTGCTCAATTTTTCTGTAAATCTAAGATCGCTCTTAAGAAATGGTATAATGAAAAAAAAAAAAAAGAGAGAGAGAAATGGTCTAATGAAAAGAAGAAAAGAACCCAGTCTCTCTCTAGGCATTTGGCCGTTTCCTGCCCGCACCACTAGCTGGGCCACTAGCTGTCTTCTCCCGTGCAGCCCTTGTGGTCTGAACGTTAACAGTCTTCAGGAACCCCAGCCTGGCCTCAGCTGGCAGTTCTCTTGTTTCTCCCTCAGATAAAGGGATTAAGGACAAGTTGCTCCTGAGGGAGCCCCAGCGGATGGACAAGGAGGTTCTGAGCTGTGTCTGCCAGAGAGATGCCTGGGGAGTGAGACAGGGTTTAATGAAATAAAAGGCGGCAAACAGAGCCCAAAAAAGGGACCTGCCCTCTCCCCAGAGGCCCGCTTCTGGAAATGACTTTGTGGACCAGAGACCCTCCTGGGGGCCATCTTGGGGGTGATGGGCTAAAGATGGAGAACCACATGGACCACTGCAGTCACCCCTAGAGCAGAGTTAATCCTTTCCAGATATTCTTGGACATGCTGGCTCCACAGAAAATACATGAATTTATGAGACTCTGCCAGCTCCAGCTGATTTCTTCTGACTTACTAGAATTAGAATCCATGTGTCTTAATTAATACCTTTGGGGAGAACCTTTCACTCCTGGGAACCTGCCTGCCCAGAGTGGCTGAGGGGACCTCAAAGGAGACATATCCCTGAGACCTTTGAGGACAGTGCCAGGCTTCTCTGAAGCAGAAGGAAGCTTTAAATCAGGAGAATGAGCCTCACTCACAGATGGGGGCCTACCTCCTGCCCTGAGAGAATGCTCAAGGTCTGGCCCTGTTTTGACCCGTAGGTTTCCTGTCAGGTCACATGGGCCTTGAGTGGCTGGGCACCTGGCTACAATCAGTCCTTTCCACCTCCCCGAATGCCTGTAGAAGTGAGATCGCTTTTTATTTCAGGGCAAAGTTAGAGGGCAACTGTCTCCTAGAAGCTGGCTGGCCTCCCCATCCCCCAATCCAACTGCTGTGTTCTGGTTGTCAGGCAACTGTTTACCTTAGAGGCAGAGCGCCCCCCAAGGTTCTGAGCCTTCTGTTGAGACCCAGAGAACACTGGCCTTTGGAGGCAGAGCTGGGGAGCTCTCCACAGCCGTGGATGGCCTCCTGCCTGCCATAGATCCACTTTCCAGTTGGTCCTAGACCACCTGTGGTGTCCTCCGCTCGTGATTTCTGAAAGCTGGAGACACGTTTCAGGTCTCCGTGGATTTCCCTGGGAGATCCTGGTATAAACTGTGATACTGGTTTTGCCAGTGAAGAAACAACACATTTTAAGAAGTGTGAAGGTGTCAGGCAAAAGGTGTTTCGCCCACGCTGAAGTTTGTGGAAAAGGCAGTGAGAATATGGAACCGATGACACAAGCTGATGGTGCCCTAGGTCTGCCTGGGGCGGAGGCCAGTCTTACCATCTTAAAAAGCTTGTGCTTATCAGCAATAAATACAGACCACTGTAGGCTGTCTCTTCAGAACACTGTTGACTTTCTGAAAAAGTTACAGAAGTGCCAGCCTCCTAAATTTTCTCAAGCGACTAGTGACAGACCCATCTTCAAAGCATCAGAGAAGAATGGAAAACAGCTTTGGAAGAAAACACTGGGTGATTTGAATGGAAACCCTCATGATCTACAGAGTCCAGAACGGCTCGCCCAAGAAACTGCGAGATGGAAGCAGAGACTCCAAGAAATGAAGCAGGAGAAAGAAAGGCTAGAACAGTCAAACACAGGATTACAACAGGCCCTGAAAGAGAAAGTCAGCCAGTTAGTACCGGTGGGTGAAGACCTGCTGAAGACCTTCCCCGGGCCCACTCTCCTTGGAGATCATTTGGGTCATGTCAACTGTGAGGTCGAGCAAAAGAGGGAAATAGAAAATGACAATCGCCCCATCCACAGGTCAGAGGGTGATCTGAAGGGTGTCACTGATGATGCTGATTCCAATGTGTCTCTTCAAAGTGCCGAAGGGAAAAACCAGAAACTAGCCAGGCAATTGCGGGAAGGAAAGCAAATGAATGAGGAGCTTATGGGACAAATAAAAGATCTTCAAGCCAAGGAGGCCTCTTTGCAGCGTGAAAATTCACAGCTTGAAGATGAGATTCAGCAGCTGAAACAGAAGCTTCAAAATCTGCCTAAATTATATCAAGAACGCATCAGCCTCCTTGAGAGAAAATCGTCTGAGGCAGAAGAGCAGTGCACAGACATTAAGAGGAATCTTTTCTACGCATGTAGAAACATCAAGGCCATGTCTCAGACTCGAGACTTATACAAGAAGATTTCTGGAGACACCAGGAGAGAACTGGAGGAAAGTACCTTGCACTATCAAAAGGGGATCCTCTTCCATGCAAAGAGAGCTCAGGAAAGCTGGATGACAGCTGTGCTGACTAAGAGAAGCCTCGAGGAACTAAAGAAAGAAAATGATCACAACAGGCAAATGTTGGCCAAAGCAAAGTCCAACTTCCAGCCTTTCCCAAGTAGCTCTTTTACTCCTGCTCCTCCACCAGCCGCCCACAGAGGCCCAGAAGTGTCAGAGAACCCCTGGATCATCAGCACCCCCAGGAAGGAGAAGAGCCAGGCCTTGAGGGCCCAGGCACCTGGGCCACACCACCAGGGACACCTGTGGATTTGACTGAGCTCACCACAGCCCGGTCCAGAACTCTCACAACCACAGCATAACATCTGCATGTGTTTTCTGTCTTTAAAGTTATTTTGACTTATCTCTTTTTAGTTTAGATATTGTTATTTAATTGATATTAAGATTGCTTTTATTCAAGTAGATTTAGCATTATAGTTTTCAGATAGTATTTTTCCAATAGTGTCATTTCCCATATTTCTTACAGATGTATTATTTTCACCAGACCCTCTAGAATTAGAAAATATTAAGTTAAAGATTTAAGTTAAATATCTCCAGTTACTTTAACAATTATAGAAATTTGGCATGGATACAAACATTTAAAATAACATTTTTCTTTTTTTTTAAGAACATTTTTCTATGGCATGAACATTCTCGTGTACTGTTTTCATACACATAAGCTTGTATTAGACATCTGCACAAGTAATTTAATATGTATGAATAAATTTTGATTTGAAAAATTGGGGGAAAAAAGACCCTAAACAACAATTCCCTCTTCCAACTTCATAAAATTTTGATTAGACTAACCTTAAATTCATAAATTATCTTAGTGTTGGGGTCGATTCCACGTTAAAACATGTTAAATCCCTAGGGTCTGCCTGGGCCTACTTAGCCATAGTGACTCCATGTTGCCTAGGTAGACATTTTGTTGTTTAATAAATGCCTCAACAGTTATTGATATCAGTTCCAGCTAACTGTTACTAAAACACACACCTAAAACAAGGCCATTTTGTTTATATCGGTTCCAGGTAACCATTACTAAAACGCATACCTAAAACAAGGCCATTTTGTTGTTTAATAAATGCCTCAACAGTTACTAGTATCAGTTCCAGGTAACCGTTACTAAAACACACAGGTAGGAGACATCCAATCAGCCAAAGCCACATATGTAGATGTCTGCAATTGTGCCCTATAAAAATTAGCCTGTAAGACCAAGGGGCGTCGCTCTCTTCGGAGACGGCCCTGGCCGGTCAGTCTGACTTCTAATGCTTGGCATAGAATAAGGCTTTGCGTAACTTTGTCTCAGTCTCGTTCCTTTGATAATGGACCCAACATTAGCAGAGTTTAAAGTCACAATTTTTTCTCCTTTTGTTGACTTTTAAAACTTTTTTCCTTTTGTTTAAGATATTGTTTGCTGTTTAGACATTTCTAAATTTTATGTAGTGGAAATAAAAGTTTTTCAGTGATGGCAAGCAAACAGCTCCCCCCTCCCCCATGCAGCTTACAAGGCACTTTTAGTCGGTTTGGCAGTAACACAGAGTAATATAACAGTAAAGAAAGCTGCAAATTTTTAAAACAATTTTAAAGAGAGAAAGAAATCATGCTCACACTACATATATATATATATATATATATATATATATATATATATACACACCTGGCTCGTATATACAAAAAAGGAGAATTGCCCAATGTATCAGATTGATGCTCTGTTCCCCGGAGTTGTGGAAGGAGAAAGCAAGGAAAAAAGCAGAGGGAGACTCCCAGATGCTAACAACAGGGGAAGATGTTCCCACTCTTGGGCCTGCCTGGAGGAAGAAGGGGAAAATTGGTGCCATCAGGGCTGTCTTCAAGGAAGGACAGTGGGGGCTGTCTTCAAGGAAGGACAAGCAGGCAGGGAGCAGGAAAAACTGCCCCTCCCCCCATCTCTGTCCTCCCATTTGCTGCAGGTACACGTGGCAGCCACCAGAGGGCGGGAGAGCGCAGGCCAGGGAAGGCACCAAAAACGGACCGACAGACTTAGGTCTATTTAGGTCTATTTAATCTAAAGGGGTGTGTGTGTGCGTGTGTGTGTGTGTGTGTGTGTGTGTGTACTGCATTCATTCATATCTGCTTATTTAGTACAGGCAGATTTAGTTCCAGGCCACCACAATAATGCAAATGTCACCATAAAGCACATAATTCAATAATTAATATTTTTTCTGGAAATCATATTTTTCAGGTTTCCCAGTGCATATAAAAGGTGTTTATCACACAACACTGCAATCTTGTGAGTGTGCAATAGCATTATCTCCAAAAAAATAAAAATTAAGCCTGTTTAAAAATATGTTTTTTTAAAGATTTTATTTATTTATTTGAGAGACAGAGTGAGAGTAAGAGAGAGCATGAGAGGGGAGAAGAACAGAGGGAGAAGCGGACTCCTCATGGATTTGGGAGCCCAATGCGGAACTCTATCCCAGGACTCTGGGATCATGACCTGAGCTGAAGGCAGTTGCTTTACCAACTGAGCCCCCCAGGCACCCAAATTAAAAAATATTTTCTTGCTAAAAAGTGCTAACCGTCATCTGAGCTTTTAGCAAGCTGTAATCTTTTAGCTGGGAGGAGGGTCTTGTTTCAGTATTGATGGACGTTGATCAGGGTGGTGGTTGATAGAAAACTGTGGCAATTTCTTAAAAGAAGACGACTACCAAGTTTGCTGCATCAGCCTACCCTTCCTGTCACGAGGACTTCTGGTAGCGGGCAGGGCTGTGGAGGGATGTGAAAAAATTGGAGCCTATTGGGTGGGAATGTGAAACAGTGCAGCTGCTGTGGAAAATGGTACGAAGTTTCCTCCAAAAATTAAAAAATACTCTATGATCCGGTAATCCCACTTCTGTATTGCGGAAAACTGAAATCACAATCTGAAAGGGGTTTCTGCATTTCTAGGTTCATAGGGCACTATTCCCAGTAGCCCACGAGAAAAAGCCACCCAAAGGCCCACCAACGGATGGATGGATGGATGGGCTCAGAGAATGTGGTATGAATGAGTAAAGAAAATGTAATATTATTCTTCAAAAAGAAGGAAATTCTGTCACACACTACAATATGATTGAAACTTAAGGATATTGCGTTATGCAAAATGACCCAGTCACACACACATACACATACACACCAGATATTCTGAGTCCCCTTATATGAGATCTCTAAAGCTGTTGAAAAATAAAATAAAATAGGGGCACCTGGGTGGCTCAGTGGGTTAAGCCTCTGCCTTCGGCTCAGGTCATGATCTCAGGGTCCTGGGATCGAGCCCCACATCGGGCTCTCTGCTCAGCAGGGAGCCTGCTTCCCCCTCTCTCTCTCTGCCTGCCTCTCTGCCTACTGTGATCTCTGTCTGTCAAATAAATGAATAAAATCTTAATAATAATAATAAAATAAAATAAAAAATAAAGCAGTCAAATTCCTACAAACAGAAAGTGGAACCATGGCGGCCAAGGGCTGAGGGGTGGAAGGAACGGGGTTGTTATTCCCTGAGCATAGTTTCAGATTTGCAAGATTAACATTTCTAGCAATCTCTTGCACAATTATGTGAATTTAGTAATACAAAACTGCAAACTTAAAAAGAATGAAAATGGTACATTCCATGTCATGCATTTTTTACCTCAATTGGGGAAAAAAAAAGATATGAATATGAGTTTTAGGATTTGAGTGGTGGGGAATTAGACTTGAGCTAAGTCTCAGACCAATGACTTCACCTCTCTACATTTCAGTGAATAAGTTAATCTAATTAATTAATTAATTAATAAGTTGATTAAATAATTTTTAAAGGTTCTGTTCAGTTCTAAAATCTAACTGCATTGTAATTATAAAGAGAATATCTTAGTCCTCCACTCTAAGACAAAGTCCTTTATGGTACAAAATGCTGACCTCCTTATCTTCCAAAAATTCCCTCCGTTACATCAGTCGGATCAGAGGGATAGTCAGCTCACATTGGATGCTCAGAGATCAGCATCTCCCTAAAGTAATTCATGTTGAAAACATGATAACTTAGAAAAGGACAAGGTTTACCCCAAGCCAAAGGAGTACCTGATTTTTAAATATTCATATAATGTTCATTATATTTTTGATGACTAATCTTTACTGGATGTGTATGAGAAAGGTGAGAACAAAAGTCATTAGAAGAAGGGTAATTATCTCAGAAATGACCCTGCTGTCAGGGGAAGATGTTCTGAATGCAGGAAGCGATAGGGGAATGGAAAGGAAGGACCAGAGATAAGACAGGTTGCACACGGAACTTGGTGGGTGTCAGACGTAGAAAAGGATCAGAGGTGCTTCTAAGGCTTCGGTATGGAGGGATCGGGGAAATGTTGATGCAAGCAATGTTTGTAGAAAGGATGGTGTTCATGTCGAAACACACAGGAGGGAAATTGGGTCCAGGGGTGAAGAGGCATCATGGTGAGACCTGGTACTTTCGCATAGTGTTTTAATCGAGAGAAGAGCCGTAAGCCTCAGGCCGATCCTTGGGGCGCAGCTGCAGTTGGCCAAAATCCTCCCTCTTGGAACAGGTGCCTTACGTGTTACACTGTATAATGAATAAGAAAGCTTATGAAAAAAGGAAGAAGAGGCCCAGACAGGGGTGTAAACAAGGAGGAGGAAGTAACCAAGACAGAGAAATGAAGCCCAAGGGGCCGAGGGCGAGACAGAGAGCATCCTGGGCCGTAAGTCAGAGGAAAGGGCTGGGGCGGGGAGGTGTTGGTTAGCAGGATCTTTGCTGCAGAAAGTTATGGAAAGGAGGACATCCAACGTGAGAAAATTCCCAAAAAGGCAGGAAGGGAAAGATTTCTAGGCCCAGGTAAGAGAGTTTGGTTTGGAAATCGAGGAGGGAAAGGTGAAAGGATGAGTGCCGAAAGAAAGGTTATTTGTTGGAATTTATTGCTACAAGCCACAGCGAAAGAACTTTGCTAACTCAAGTAAAAAGGAATGTATCTGCAAGGCTTTGGGGCAAACTCCCAAAATTCAGAAGTAGACCAGATAACCAGACTCAGCAACACGGCTGAAACAAGGGAGACGGGGCATAAAAAAGACAGGAAAGCTCAAAACACGGCATGAGCTCAGGTGAGGCCCCACCGCTGGTACGGCTGCTGCTGGATATGCAGTCAGATGTGATCTGGCTTCAGCTATGGTCCCCCCAAATCTGTGAAGCCCCCAACTGTTCTCCCGAGATTCAAAAGGCTGGTGGCAGGTGTCTTCTTAGCAAACCCTCCAACATCTGTCCTCTATCCCACCTCCATGACTTCTCTTTTTTTTTTTTTTTTAAGATTTTATTTATCTATTTGACAGAGACAGTGAGAGAGGGATCACAAGCAGGGGGAGTGGGAGAGGGAGAAGTAGGCTTCCCACTGAGCAGGGAGCCCAAAGTGGGGCTCGATCACTGGATCGTGGGATCATGATGGGCTCATGACCTGAGCCAAAGGCAGATTGCTTAAGGACTGAGCCATCCAGGCGCCCCCACCGCCCTGACTTCTAAGAGTACCTGACGATCCTGCTTTGTGAGGCATGTCACAAAGGATATGCCCTTCATGTCCCCACAGGATACCCAGGGCAGACCTTGTTTCGAAAAATAAGGCTCTTACAAAAAATAAAAATAAAAATAAGACTCTTACAAAAACAAAACAAAACAGAAGTCTGACAGTCAAGAGCAGCCAAATATGAGACCCTTATCTACCACTCCCCGCCTCCCTATTTCCCACACCTGCATTTCAAAACCAAAACCAAACAACACATATGATGCAAAAGGCTTCTGCCTCACATGAAAACAGGCAGCCCTTGCACCACTGAAAACACCCTATTTCCCAAACCAGCCCGTAAAAATCTCTCCAGGCTATCCAAGCTCCGCCCCAAGACCCCTGATGGACGTCTATTCCTTGGGTTTTCATTCTCCAGCAAGCTTGTTCTGATATTTTGTAAGCCACAAAGTCAGGACAAAGAGGACACTAATGCATATGTACACTTGGTGGAAAGAGATTGAAAAGAAGGAAGTTAAAACACTGACATGATATAATACGGAAGGAAGCTTTGGGTCATGGCTCTAGTCTTCTCTGCGGTAGGTCTCTGCTGTGTGTGTGTGTCATGCTGACGGCTTCCCTATACCACAGCCCACTCCCCGTTTACTTTGCCTTCAGTCAGCCCTTTGGCGGCTGGGGACCTTGCATCACTGGGGTGACCCTCATGTCATACAGGAAGATTTCAGCTCTGGGTCCTCTTGTGGACTTTCAGAACTGCCTTTCACTAACTTTTTGTTTCTTTTTAAAACATAACTTTAGTTTGGGGCATCTGGGTGGCTCAGTTGTTAAGCGTCTGCCTTCAGCTCAGGTCATGATCCTAGAGTCCTGGGATCGAGCCCTGCATCGGATTCCCTGCTCAGCGGGAAGCCTGCTTCTCCCTCTCCCACTCCCCCTGCGTGTGTTCCCTCTCTTGCTATGTCTCTCTCTGTCAAATAAATAAAATATTTTAAAAAATGTTTTTTAAAAAAACCCATACTTTGGTTTTTTATTGGGCAAGAGCAAATGTGACTTGATAGTAAATCTATCCTACCCTATAATTACAAAATGATGCTGTTTACCACATTGTAAGATTTCAATTCTCAGCCAGCCTATTTCTGATGTCTTCATGGGAACTAATGTGATATAATAATAAAATGGCTGTATCCCCACCAGGTTATTCATATCCCCACTTAAATCCTACACAAGGGGTGCCTGGGTGGCTCAGTGGGTTAAAGCCTCTGCCTTTGGCTCAGGTCATGATCTGAGGGTCCTGGGATTGAGCCCTGCATTGGGCTGTCTACTTGGTGGGAAGCCTGCTTCCCCTTTCTCTCTCTGCCTACTTGTGAATTCTGTCTATCAAATAAATAAACATAAAAAATCTTAAAAAAAGATCCAACACAAGTGGCCCCAACTTTTCTCTTATCAAAATAAAGACTTTAAGACACAAGATGGTTTAAGAAAAAATGGAAACTCCATAGCCTTAAACCAAACAATCTGAGGGTTTTGAAGGGGCGAGGGGTGGGGGTTTGGGAGAACCAGGTGGTGGGTATTAGGGAGGGCACGGATTGCATGGAGGACTGGGTGTGGTGCAAAAACAATGAATACTGTTACGATGAAAAGAAATAAAAAATTAAAAAAAAAACAAACTGGCTTTTTCTGTATAACTAATAAGCAGTGTTTTCCTCTGATTAAACCATCTTTCATTCAAAGAAATATTTCACACCTGAAGTTCTTACACCCTATCCAACTGTTATGGGATAAACTGTGTTCCTCCAAAATTTATGTTGATGTCCAAACCCCGGGTTAACTCAGAAGGTGATGTATTTGAAGATAGGGCCTTTTACAGAGTGATTAAGCTACACTGAGACAATTAGGGTGAGACTAATCCAATCTGACCGATGTCCCAATAAGAAAAGGAAATTCGGACACACAAAGGGACACCAGACACATACACTCACAGAGAAGGGAGGTGGCCATTTGTAAGCCAAAGAGCAAAACCCTAGAAGAAGCCAAACCTCCCTGTACCTTCATCTTGGATTCCAGCCTCCAGAACTGTGAGAAGATAAATTTTTGCTGCTTAGCCCCCCAGCCTGTGGTACAGTGTCGTGGCAGTCCTAGTAAACTCATACAACAACCCATTCAAAGAGACAAACTGAATTATTAGTAAAGAAAACAACATGTGAATTACCATCTGCTTTCCTTGGCATTTTAAATATTTTTCACATGTCATGAGTGTATGAATTTTGTAATTCCCAGGGGGAAAACATACTTGAAAAGCCTAATGGCAGATCAGTTGTACAGTGTTTCTGCTGTGTTGGGGCAGGCAGTAAGGACTGTCTTCCAAGTCCCCCGACTTACTTTATTAAAAGGCCAGATGTTAGCTGCTTGCATGAGTGTGTCCCTCATTAAAGGATCTGTGTTGTTTTTCTTTCAGCGAAGGCTTTATTTGTTTAAAAGACATGAAACTTGACTTCCAAATTCAAGGGACCATTTACTGATGAGATTCATAATTGTCCCAGGTCCACTGCCCGCATCTCAGACTCTAAGACAGGGAGTGTTGTACAGGTGATTTATGAATGAAGTAATCCCAAAAGCAAATTTCTGAGCAAGTCAGAAAATCAGGACAAGAACAAGAAGGAAGCCATATAAGGTAAACTTCAGGTAAAGTTTTACAGATAATTGATTCAGGTTTATCTCATGATGGGGATCTCTGGATCACTGGAATGCAATTTGCACCTCAGCCCTGTCCTGACCAGAGGCAATAGGCATGGAGATTTCAAACTCCCAAATCCATCAGTCACTGGCTTAGAAGAGAGGAAATTCCCAGACTTTGCCAGACCAATCCTTTGGAGGGAGGGGGGAATCTTCAGGAGCTGGTTCTTGGGAGCAAAATCTTCTCAAAGTCCTGGGACCCTAATAATAAAAGGGACCCAAGGAGATCTGGTGGGAGTACCAGCATTATCCATCACAGTAAACATTGAATTACTCTGTTTCGTCAACTCACCTGTAAGATTCTGGGTCATATTCTGGAAGGTCACCATAGACTTCTGGAGTCTGTATTTACAGCTTTAAGAACTTCAGCGTTACCCAGATTTTTATTGGGCCAGGATATTCCTATCATTTCTACCATGCCCTTCCCCCTGCCCAATTCCAGACATTCCTTCCTCAGGGAAACCAGCTGGAATGAGCTACCTCAGTTATAGGGTCTCTGTATGCTCTCTCCCTCCGGGTCCTCCCACCTTCTTCACCCAGCCCATACCCCTTCTGAAGGTGTCTCTCTCTCTCTCTGTCTCTCATCACATCCTTCCTTCCTACTTTCTGATGTTCTACATTTTTCTGGACTCTTGGCTGCATTTCTTTCACCACCGTACTGACACCCTTACTACAATCTGGTTGACAAACAAGAACAATGTCTTGTTTGGGGCCCCTTTTCCCCAGTGTCTCGGAAGAATGCTTTCCCCTGCCACCTCAGGCTGGGTTGAATTAGGACTTACATGCATGTCCCTGTCACAGTCTTCAGTGAGAACATTCGGGTTTTGCAGTCCAAAGAGTCCCTTGATTTCTTGGCCTTTACACTGACTAATTGAAAATTCAGCCTAATAGGGTACGGCAAAAGTAGGCATAAGAAAAATGTGAGTCCTAGGCTGATACCATTTACCTGTGCCTTGTAGGGCCGGCTCAGGCCTCATCTTTTACATACCGCTTGCACGTGGTGAAGCTTTGCTGAATGGAATAGATCCACAGGTCCTAATGAGTGACTCGGGGCCTGGGGTCCCCTGGTTTTCCATAACCAAGAGTTCAGTTCTTATCAAGGCCCCATATCAACCCAAAAGCTCTTTCTGTCAAAGAATAAATTCCTGCTAAGCAGGAACTTGATGAAAACCTCAGTGGTCTGAGACTCTCCTCCTGGGGTTTGTCGTTGCCTACAATATCTTGATCTACCTCCAAAACTTTAAGGGCCATTGATTGGATCTGCTTGGACTGCAAGCTGGACCATCTAGGGAAAATTGTTCTGGATCCCTTTCCAATGGGGACATTGTTTTAATTTTCTAGGGCTCTTGTAAGAAATTACCACAAACTCGGTGGTTTCAAACAGCAGGAATTTACTCTGTTTTGGAGGCCAAAAATTAAACATCAAAGAGTTGGCAGGGTTGGTTTCTGCTGGAGGCTCTGACGAGAATCTGCTCCCTGAGCCTCTCCTAGATCCTGGTGCCTGTGGCAATCTTTGGCGTTCCTTGCCTTGCAGACAAATCACTCCAAACTCTGCCCCTGTCTTCACATTGGCTTCTCCCTGTGTCTCCTTGTATCTTTCCCTTTTCTTACAAGGGTATTTATTCACTGGACTTAGGGTACATGTTTTTATAAGGATGAGCTAAATCTGGGGTGATTTTCATCTCAAGATCCTTGACTTAATTATATCTGTAAAGACTCTTTTTTCAAATAAGATAACAGTTACAGGTCCTGAGGTTTAGGACATGGACATATATTTCAACCCACTAGAGCAGTATTTCTGAATACTCAGTTACTAGCTTTAAATATCCATCCAAATACAGCATATGTTCTTTTTTTTTTTAAAGATTTCATTTATTTATTTGACAGACAGAGATCACAAGCAGGCAGAGAGGCAGGCAGAGAGAGAGAGGAGGAAGCAGGCTCCCCGCTGAGCAGAGAGCCCGATGCGGGGCTCGATCCCAGGACCCTGGGATCTGACCTGAGCCGAAGGCAGAGGCTTTAACCCACTGAGCCACCCAGGCACCCCAGCACATATTCTTAACAATACACAGTATGAGGTGGAGTAAACAAAGGAAAGTTGTCTTTTACTCTGGGGAAAACAAATACCCGAGCATCTCTCAGACTATGAGGTAATAGGGTTTTCACAGAACTCTTGTCTCCTTCCATGAACATACATAAGCTTGACTAAAGCCAAAGACCTTTCTTGTCTTCATTCTAGCAGCTCATGTCACCAGGATGTTCGGCCCGTGTCATATATTACAAGTGACTAAGACAGTCGTGCCTCTGTAGACTAAGTTGTGACATGAGCCAAACAGCTCGAACAGTCTTGCGGTGAGATGGTTGTGGCCATCCCAGTGGATCAACAGGATAACTTCCATCACTTTGCTCCTCCAAAGAGATCACATCCAAATAATAAATGTGGTTGGAGTTACCACCCCCTAAACCTCATTAATTCACTTTCTTTTCTTTTTCTTTTTCTTAAGATTATTTATTTATTTATTTATTTGACACAGAGAGAGGGATCACAAGTAGGCAGAGAGGCAGGCAGAGACAGAGAGAGAGGGAGAAGCAGGCTCCCCGCCGAGCATGTAGTTGTTGCATATACCGTCTATCCTGTACGAACATGCCTTTCCGATTTGATACAAGAGCTATTAAGGTAAGAAGAGCCAAGTTGAAGCCTATGGACCTCCCTCTAGCGATCAAACTAATAATGCGGAGGTATTACAATTTCTATGAAGAAATATTCAAAGTTAATGTTACCCCCCCAAAAAAAAAATTCTGGGAAAATATGAGGATGGTGGGTTTTTTTTAATTATTTAATTTAAATTCTGTTAGCCAACATATAGCACACCATTAGTTTCAGATGTCGTGTTCAATCATCTATCAGCTGCTTATCACATAGGGTGATGAGCATTAGGGCGGGCACTTGGTATGAGAGGGGCAGTATCTATTTTATTTTTACTTAAATCTCAGATTTGGCCAGGTCAACCGATCTTGGATTTGTCTTGGAGAATAAAAGTGAATTATTGGGGCACCTGGGTGGCTCAGTGGGTTAAGCCTCTGCCTTCGGCTCAGGTCACGATCTCAGGGTCCTGGGATCGAACCCCACATCGGGCTCTCTGCTCAGCGGGGAGCCTGCTTCTTTCTCTCTCTCTCTGCCTGCCTCTCCACCTACTTGTGATCTCTGTCTGTCAAGGAAATAAATAAAATCTTTAAAAAAAAATCCTGGGCATCTTCTCTATTTAAAGGAGAAACAGAAAAATCGACAAATACAGTTGTAGACCTCAACACCCCTGTCAACACTTAATGATACAACTAAACCGAAAATCAGCTAGTGTAGAGAATACAAGATACCCTCAACCAATAGGATCTAACTGACATTTATAGAATTGTCCCCCCCAGCAATGGCAGAACACACATATGTGAGACACGTATCAAGATAGACCACATTCTGGGCCATAAAACGAACCTCAACAAGATTAGAACTGCAATGATACAGAGTGTGTTGTCTGACCACAACAGAATTAAACCAGAAATCACTAATGGAAAGATAACAGGAAAATCTTCAAATACTTAGAAACTAAAAACACACTTCAAAATAATACATGGATCAAAGAGGATGTCTCAAGGGGAAAAAAACACACATTAACCTGCAGGAAATTATGGAAACCCATCGTTCCTTCTTTTAAGCTGTCTGGGGTATGAGAGGCATCTGTCTCATCTTTTCTTTCTGGAAGGTTCCATGCCCAGTAAGCTTCTAATGGTAGAGACACCATGGTTCCAATACTGAACCTCAGTAGGCACTTTCTTCCACATGACTGCATGTGATAATTACATCAATTATTTAAATCAGAATTTTATTTATTTATTTATTTATTTATTTATTATAAACATATAATATATTTTTATCCCCAAGAGTACAGGTCTGTGAATCGCCAGGTTTACACACTTCACAGCACTCACCAGAGCACATACCCTCCCCAGTGTCCATAACCGCACCACCCCTCTCCCAACACCCCTCCCCCCATCAACCCTCAGTTTGTTTTGTGAGATTAAGAGTCACTTATGGTTTGTCTCCCTCCCAATCCCATCTTGTTTCATTTACTCTTCTCCTACCCCCTTAACCCCTCATGTTGCATCTCCTCTCCCTCATATCAGGGAGATCATATGATAGTTGTCTTTCTTCAATTGACTTATTTCGCTAAGCATGATACCCTCTAGTTCCATCCACGTCGTTGCAAATGGCAAGATTTCATTTCTTTTGATGGCTGCATAGTATTCCATTGTGTATATATACCAGATCTTCTTTATCCATTCATCTGTTGATGTACATCTAGGTTCTTTCCACAGTTTGGCTATTGTAGACATTGCTGCTATAAACATTCGGGTGCACGTGCCCCTTCAGATCACTACGTTTGTATCTTTAGGGTAAATACCCAGTAGTGCAATTGCTGGGTCATAGGGTAGTTCTATTTTCAACATTTTGAGGAACCTCCATGCTGTTTTCCAGAGTGGTTGCACCAGCTTGCATTCCCCACCAACAGTGTAGGAGGGTTCCCCTTTCTCCGCATCCTCACCAGCATCTCTCATTTCCTGACTTAATTTTAGCCATTCTGACTGGTGTGAGGTGATATCTCATTGTGGTTTTGATTTGTATTTCCCTGATGCCGAGTGATGTGGAGCACTTTTTCATGCGTCTGTTGGCCATCTGGATGTCTTCTTTGCAGAAATGTCTGTTCATGTCTTCTGCCCATTTCTTGATTGGATTATTTGTTCTATGGGTGTTGAGCTTGCTAAGTTCTTTATAGATTTTGGACACTAGCCCTTTATCTGATATGTCATTTGCAAATATCCTCTCCCATTCTGTCAGTTGTCTTTTGTTTTTTTTAACTCTTTCCTTTGCTGTGCAAAAGCTTTTGATCTTGATAAAATCCCAATAGTTCATTTTTGCCCTTGCTTCCCTTGCCTTTGGCGATGTTCCTAGGAAGATGTTGCTGCAGCTGAGGTCGAAGAGGTTGCTGCCTGTGTTCTCCTCAAGGATTTTGATGGATTCCTTTCTCACATTGAGGTCCTTCATCCATTTTGAGTCTATTTTTGTGTGTGGTGTAAGGAAATGGTCCAGTTTCATTTTTCTGCATGTGGCTGTCCAATTTTCCCAACACCATTTGTTGAAGAGGCTGTCTTTTTTCCATTGGACATTCTTTCCTGCTTTGTCAAAGATTAGTTGACCATAGAGTTGAGGGTCTATTTCTGGGCTCTCTATTCTGTTCCATTGATCTATGTGTCTGTTTTTGTGCCAGTACCATGCTATCTTGATGATGACGGCTTTGTAATAGAGCTTGAAGTCCGGAATTGTGATGCCACCAACTTTGGCTTTCTTTTTCAATATTCCTTTGGCTATTCGAGGTCTTTTCTGGTTCCATATAAATTTTAGGATTATTTGTTCCAAACTCATTTTATGAGGCCAGAATCCTATTTCTTAAAAGAAAAGAAATCTAATTCTCTTCAGCCACACCTCAGCCAGATAGAGAATCTCAGACTGCCGCTGCTGTTCTATTCCCTTAGGTTATAGTGCCTTCAAGACACTGCTGGATCCCACACTGTAGACCACTGGGTAGAAGGATGCTTGGTGGCATAGAGTGGAGCCCAGCTCTGCCTCAGGAGACTTGATAACTTCCAGAACTGGTGAGAACCTGGGTAACCAGGTTTTGAAACTCAGCTAGGATGAGGAGAGACCAGACAACAGGATGTATAGGCATCTTCCTACACAGAACTGTCCTTCTAGGATATCTTCACCAGCAACACTGTCACTAGAGCTCAACATCATCATTGTAGGACTCTCGATGCTGCCATAGCACACACCACCCCCCCGCCCCAGAATAATGTTCCAACTCTCTCGATAGGACATGGCCACTCCTTAAGGAATAAAAGTTCCAGACAAGAACATCCATCTGGCTCGCATGCCACCAAGTCAGGATTCACAACTGGATTTACTTGACTTCAACCTAAAATTAAGCTATCTGGTCTCCGAGGAATGGCCTTCAAAATCTTGGTAAATTAGGGTGCCTGTGTAGCTCAGTCAGTGGTCTTCGGCTCAGGTCATGCATGATCCCAGTGTCCTGGGATGGAGCCTCACATTGGGCTTGCTGCTTGGTGGAGAGCCTGCTTCTCCCTCTCCCTCTACCTGCCAGTCCGCCTGCTTGTGCTCTCCCTCTGTCAAATAAATAAATAAAATCTTTAGAAAAAAAAAAGATTTGGGTAAATAAGAAAATTGTTGTGGAGGTAGGGATGATGGGTGAATTGAGGAGATGAAATTGATGGGCTAAAGAAATTGATGGATTAAAAATAATCTATTATTAAATTCTTTATTTGCCTCTACCCATTGATTGACAGAGGGGAAGGAATGCCCAGGCCAAACTGATATATTTTGTGGTGAAATTGACTATATTACCTTACTGAAAAGACCAGGAGTAGATCTGACTTTAACTGATAATTAGTCGAGAGTTCAACAGTCCAGACTTCGGTTTTTGTCTACTTCTATCCCCGCACCTACTCCTCGAACTCAGTCTTCTACTCCACATGGTGACAAGAAGGCTGCTGCTGCTCTTCCGTCCTGGTCCTCTCAGCTTCAAGCCATGTAACAAGGGGAAGAAGGATCTCTTTCATATGAGTTCAGCAAACCCTCACTGTTCCTCACTATGTCAGCCCGGGACACATTCCGTAAACCCTAGCTTATCACTACAATGAATATGATGTTCTGCATTGATTGGCCAGGCTGGTCTAAGGCCTAACTTTTGGAGGGGTCTAAAGCAAGATTTTACATATAACATACATCAAATTATTTTAAAACTATAAATCAAATTATATTTTAAATAAAATACATTCTACCCTCTTAAAAATATACCTTCATAATAACCTGGGAGGAAGGTCTGCATTTAGAATTCTCAGACTCTGTAGATGGCCTGCTCTGGAATATAGCATCCTAGAAAAGGGTAGCCCGGGGGCACCTGGGTGGCTCAGTGGTTTAAGCCTCTGCCTTCAGCTCAGGTCATGATCCCAGAGTCCTTGGATCAAGCCCCACATCGGGCTCTTTGCTTGGCAGGGAGCCTGCTTCCCCTTCTCTCTCTGCCTGCCTCTCTGCCTACTTGTGATCTCTCTCTCTGTCAAATAAATAAATAAAATCTTTAAAAAAAAAAAATAGAAGAGGGTAGCCCAAAGCCCGACGAGTTCTTTCCTTTCTTGGCTCTGGCCTACAGCCTAAGGGGCCACATATGCACACATATGGTCACTCTGTCATGCACAACCATACCTGGTCCACACTGCCACAAACAGCTAGCTATTACCCACCCAGGGGAGGACACACCCCCTGCCTGGTCTGCCCTCAGGAGGGGGAAGAGGCCACCATGGGACTTGGAAGCAGGTAGAGATGTTTAGGCCGGTCATTTTCAGATCCTGGGTACTTTGATCCAGAACATAGACCAAAATGGGAGGTGTGGGGTCCTGTGGGGTGTATTGACTGGGCCCAGGTTATGTTCCCCACTGTGCAGATGACTATGAAGCAGGATCCAAGACAGGAACCCACTTGCACAGATGTCAGGGCAGTGTTGAGCAGAAGGTCAGCTACTCGTCCTTCCCTTTGGCCAGGAGTGGCATCAGTACCAGGGAAAACACAGGGCCATTGAATGCAGATCTAGGAGGGGTCCTCCAGAAAGAAATTAGAGACAGTCCTTGGACTTTGCATACATGGATATTTGGTGGCTAGGAAATGGTGAATGCCAACAGCATGCATGACATTAAGTATATTTTAATATCGAAGAGGTGTTTCTGGCTCCCACTTTGTTGCTCTTTTGTGTCCACTGTGGGTCAGTTTGGTTTCCTCCCAATTTAAATTTCACTGCTTTCCTCCATTTTTTTCTTTTCCTGCCGCCACAGTGATTCCTGGCTGTGACCTGGACAGAGGTTCCACTGGAATCTAATGGAACATTACCCCATGGAACATACACCTCATTGCTTCTCACATGGACCATCGTAACTGCCTCCTTACGGGTCTGGTTCCCTGAATCCAGTTTTGTTCCCTCACCCTTACACCTGACATCTACCCCTCACTGCTGCTGCATTCTATCAACAGACATTACCCATCCTGTAGTCAGAGCCAGAATCTTTTAAAAACAATTTTTAAAACCTAAATATTGCACCTGCTGCAAAGACCCCCAGCCCTCAGGAAAACAGTGCCTCTCAGTGTGGTTGGCAAAGGCTATGTGGTCTGGGCCAGGTTAACCTCCCCTCAAACCCCTCTCTCCACTTTGCCCCTTGGGCCTTTCCTCCCCAGTCATGGGGGATTTCTTTCACTTCTTCCGATCTACCCCACCCCCCGTCTATCTCTGTCCCTCCTTATCTTGACTCTCTTAACTCCATAGTTTCACAAAGAATTTTCCCTCTTTTGGCTCCATTTATATCTCTCTCTTTCATTTCACTTTAATTAAATAGACACTCATCATCCTTTAGCTTTTTTTTTTTTTCTTTTCAGTGTAACAGTATTCATTGTTTTTGCACCACTCCCTTAGCTTTTAACAAAAAGTAACCTCTGGGATACCATCCCTAACTCACCAATACAAAGTGAGTTCCCAAAATGCAGAACCCCACCAAGGAAGCAGCCTCATGGCAGATCAGATCATGTGTAAAATCACACACTCCCTAAATTAGGCAAATTCACAAGAAATGTCACCTTCGGTTCTCACCAGAACCCTATGAGGTACTTGCTTTATTACTGCTTGGAAGATGGGAACACTGAAGCCCAAGGACTTGGGGACTTCTCCAAGGCCAAGGCTACATGGGTAGCAACAGGAGGTACCAATTTTCTCTTCAAATACCATGAACATCAGCCTATTATTTGTGACCCTATTGTGTCCAAACCTTCCCGACACTAGACAGATCATAGTTTCGGTAATTCCCAACACATTATCCTTAAAAGCCCAGGCTGGGGTTGGCTGACGGTGCCAAGAAAACAGTCAATTAGTGCTCTGTTTGGGGTTGCTTTTCCTCTGTATTACTTCACTGCCTGAAGACTCCTTCCTTTGTTTATCCACTGAAGTTCAGCAGACCCCCTGGGGCTCGCTCTAACATGGAATCATAATAATTAGTCCAACAATGACATCTATTATAACTTCACTTTTATCTCTGGAGATGCCCAGACACCTTGCCAACACTCAGTCTGTAGCTTTGTCTGAAGATGGGACCAACTGTGGGAGAAGTGGGAAGTCCCCCATGGAAGCAAATGTTGGAAAAGAAAATTGGTATCTGGTTCCCGTCCCTTGTGCATGCATAATACATGGGGGTTAACAGAATGCATTTGTAATTTATAACTTTATGCTGACAGCGATAAGCTTGGCAAAGGCAATTTGGGGGAGGGGAGAGAGGGTTGATTGTTATCACATTTGGAGTGCTCTATGTCCCAGAATTTGATTGCAAATCAACTTGTTCATGGCAATCAACTTGGAATGAGGTGTTTCATGGGATGTAGGAATTTCTGTGCTAAAGATGGGACAGTCCAGAGCAAAATGGGATTCACTGGTCACTTTCCCTAATGCAGACACTGGCTACATGCCAAGGTTTGGCAAATGACCTGCTACCTATTTTTGTAAGTGAAGTTTTATTGTAATACAGCCACGCCCATTTAATCATGAAGGTCTATGAGTGATGTCACACTACACTCACAGAACCCAATAGTTGTGAGGGAGATCATATGGCCCACAGAGCTGAGCATACTTGCTACTGGGTCTGCACAGAAAAAGCTTATTGAGGGGCGCCTGGGTGGCTCAGTGGGTTAAAGCCTCTGCCTTCTGCTCAGGTCATGATCCCAGGGTCCTGGGATCGAGCCCCGCATCGGGCTCTCTGCTCTGTGGGGAGCCTGCTTCCTCCTCTCCCTCTGCCTGCCTCTCTGCCTGCTTGTGATCTCTGTCTGTCAAATAAATAAATAAATAAAATCTTAAAAAAAAAAAGAAATGATCTTGAAGACGATGTATACAGAGATGGCTAAGGATTCTGGGGCACCTGGGTGGCTCAGTCGGTTAGGGGTTCTACTTTTGATTTCAGCTTATTGTGAGATCGAACCCTGAGTCAGACTCCACTGCCAGTGGGAAATCTGCTTCTCTTCTCCCTCTTTCTCTCCCCCTTCCCCCACTTGTGCTCTCTCTCGTAGATCAACCAATCAACCAACCAATCAATCAATCAATCTTAAAAAAAAAAAAAAAAGATTTATCGGGTGCCTGGGCGGTTCAGTCCATTAAGCATCTGCCTTCAGCTCAGGACATGATCCCAGGGTCCTGGAATCGAGCTCTGCATCAGGCTCCCTGCTCAATGGAGAGCCTGCTTCTCCCTCTTCCTCTGCCTGCCGCTCTGCCTGTGCTCGCTCTATCTCTCGGTCAAATAAATAAATAAAAATCTTAAAAAAAAAAAGGATTTATAAGGATTCGTTAGAGATGACCAAACCCACATTCTTTCACCACGTGATCAATCATCATAAAATGGCTTTATATAGTGAAGTCTCGATAGAGTCCTCCAAGTACTCCTTAATAAGAAGGGAATGCTAACCTTTCACCAGAAAGACCAAGAGAACAGTTGCTATTTTATCCAATTTTTTTTTTTTTTTTTTTTTTTTTTTTTTTTTTTTTGTCTAGGTTCCCTTTGTCTTGGGATTTATCTTCCTGCTGTTCAGGATAGTTTGCAGAACTATACACTCTCTCAGTGCTCAAAGTTTTTTGTTTCTTAAAAAATTTTCTTCAATTTCTTTCATGAGTGTTCTGTAGTTCCTCGAGTACAGATCCTTTACCTCTTTGGTTAGGTTTATTCCCAGGTATCTTATGCTTGGTGCTATTGTACTCGAGGAACTACAGAACACTCATGAAAGAAATTGAAGAAGACACAAAAAGATGGAAGACCATTCCATGCTCTTGGATCGGAAGAATAAACATTGTTAAAATGTCTATACTGCCTAGAACAATCTATACTTTTAATGCTATTCCAATTAAAATCCCACCGGTATTCTTCAAAGAGCTGGAGCAAATAATCCAAAAATTTGTATGGAACCAGAAGAGACCCCGAATCACTAAGGAAATGTTGAAAAACAAAAAGAAAACTGGGGGCATCACGTTACCTGATTTCAAGCTTTACTACAAAGCTGTGATCACCAAGACAGCATGGTACTGGCATAAAAACAGACACATAGACCAGTGGAACAGAGTAGAGAGCCCAGATATGGACCCTCAACTCTATGGTCAGTTAATCTTCGACAAAACAGGAAAAAATATACAGTGGAAAAAAGACAGTCTCTTCAATAAATGGTGCTGGGAAAACTGGGTAGCTATATGTAGAAGAAAGAAACTCGACCATTCTCTTACACCGTACACAGAGATAAACTCAAAATGGATAAAAGACCTCAACATGAGACAGGAATCCATCAGAATCCTAGAGGAGAACATAGGCAGTAACCTCTTCGATATCAGCCACAGCAACTTCTTTCAAGATATGTCTCCAAAGGCAGAGGAAACAAAAGCCAAAATAAACTTTTGGGACTTCATCAAAATCAAAAGCTTCTGCACAGCAAAGGAAACAGTCAAGAAAACAAAGAGGCAACCCACGGAATGGGAGAAGATATTTGCAAATGACAGTACAGAAAAAAGATTGATATCTAGAATCTATAAAGAACTCCTCAAACTCAACACACACAAAACAGATAATCATATCAAAAAATGGGCAGAAGATATGAACAGACACTTCTCCAATGAAGACATACAAATGGCTATCAGACACATGAAAAAATGTTCATCATCACTAGCCATCAGGGAGATTCAAATTAAAACCACATTGAGATATCACCTTACACCAGCTAGAATGGCCAAAATTAGCAAGACAGGAAACAACATGTGTTAGAGGGGATGTGGAGAAAGGGGAACCCTCTTACACTGTTGGTGGGAATGCAAGTTGGTGCAGCCACTTTGGAGAACAGTGTGGAGATTCCTCAAGAAATTAAAAATAGAACTTCCCTATAACCCTGCCATTGCACTACTGGGTATTTACCCCAAAGATACAGATGTAGTGAAAAGAAGGACCATCTGTACCCCAATGTTTATAGCAGCAATGGCCACGGTTGCCACACTGTGGAAAGAACCAAGATGCCCTTCAATGGACGAATGGATAAGGAAGATGTGGTCCATATACACTATGGAGTATTATGCCTCCATCAGAAAGGTTGAATACCCAACTTTTGTAGCAACATGGACAGGACTGGAAGAGATTATGCTGAGTGAAATAAGTCAAGCAGAGAGAGTCATATCATATGGTTTCACTTATTTGTGGAGCATAACAAATACCATGGAGGACATGGGGAGTTAGGAGAAGGCATTTGGGGGAAATTGGAAGGGGAGGTGAACAATGAGAGACTATGGACTCTGAAAAACAATCTGAAGGGTTTGAAGAGGTGTGGGGGGGTGTGGGAGGTTGGGGGAACCAGGTGGTGGGTATTGAGAGGGCACAGACTGCATGGAGCACTGGGTGTGGTACAAAAAACAATGAATACTATTATGCTGAAAATAAATTTTAAAAAATGAAGAAAAATTTCTTGAATTTTAAAATTTTAATTCCAGTAAAATCAGCACCCAGTGTTTTACTGGTTCCAGGTGTACAATAGAATGATTCAACTATTCTATACACTACTCAGTGATCATGACGGTAAGTGCCGTCCTTAGTCCCTGTCACTCATATCTCCCATCCTCCACTCACCTCCCCGCTGGCCACCATCAGTTTGTTTTCTATAGTTAAAAATCTGTTTCTTGGTTTCTCTCTCTCTCTCTCTCTCTCTTTTTCTTTGTTCCTTTGTTTCTTAAATTCCACATCTGAGAGAAATCGTATGGTATTTGTCTTTCTCTGACTGACTTATTTCGCTTAGCATAATACCCTGTAGTTCCATCCATGTCATTGCAAATGGCAAGATTTCATCCTTTTTAAGGCTGAATAATATTCCATTGTGTATGTATACCACACCTTCTTTATCCATTTACCTATTGATTGGCCATTGGGCTGCTTGCATAACTGGGCTGTGGTAGATAATGGGACAATAAACAAAGGGTGTGTATATGCTTTAGAATTCATGTTTTTGTATTTTTTTATATAAATTCCCAGTAGTGTGATTACTGGATCATAGAGTATTTCTAGTTTTACATTTCTGAGGAAATTTCATACTATTTTTCACAGTGGCCACACCAGTTTTCATTCCCACCAACAGAGCATGAGGGTTCTTCCATGTCTCCACATCCTTGTTAACACTTGTTGCTTCTTGTGTTTTTGATTTCTCATTGCTCAAAGTTTTAAGACTTTTTTTTTTTTAAGCAGGCTCCATGTCCAGCCTGGAGCTCAATGTGTGGCTCAAACTCATGACCCTGAGATCAAGACCTGAGCTGAGATCGAGTCAGACACTCAACCAATTGAGCCACCCGGGTGCCCCAAAAGTTTTAAATACCAAGTTTTTAATGTATAAATTTATGTAGATTATTGTCTCCTGAAGCTATTCCTGCTATGATGTTTGCTTTGTATATAAAGATGGACTATAGAATTGGACTCTGGTTTAAAACATAGCTTTGGGGGCGCCTGGGTGGCTCAGTGGGTTGAAGCCTCTGCCTTCGGCTCCAGTCGTAGTCCCGGGGTCCTGGGATCAAGCCCTGCATCGGGCTCTCTGCTCAGCGGGGGGCCTGTTTCCTCCTCTCTCTCTGCCTGCCTCTCTGCCTACTTGTGGTCTCTATCTGTCAAATAAATAAATACAATCTTTAAAAAAATAAAAGTAAAAAAAATAAAACACAGCTTTGCCACTCACCAGTGAGTAGTCTTGAATAGGTTCAACTCCTTTGGACCTCAATTTTCTCATCTGCTTAGTACAAATACTATGATGGTATATTGAAAGAATTAATGTAGCGGGAGTACAAAGCGCCAGAGTATACACAATAAGCATTCAATACATTTAACCTACTATTAATAACATCACCGTTATTAACAACTCCTTAAATCATTACTTGGTCTATTATTCTGAATTTATAACCTTTTACTTCCTTCTTGGTGCTTGTATTAGTCAAGGTTCACCAGGGAAACAGAACCAATAGGAGATAGATAGATAGATAGATAGATAGATAGATAGATAATGATTTATTATAAGGAATTTGCTCATGGAATAGTTCAAAGGCCTGAGTGCTGTTGGTGTAGATTCCCGGTCAGGTGTGAATTTCTGAGAACCAAGAGCCCTGAGGGTGAGAAGAGATCGTACTTCATCAGTCAGACAGAGAGAGATTCAGGTGTTTAAGAGACTGGGTTGGGTGGTGCCTACCCACACTGCACAGGGCCATTTGCTTTTGTCAGTTCACCTTTTCTAATGCTAATCTCTTCTGGAAACATCCTCACAGGCATACCCAGAAATAATGTTTAATCAGGCGTTAGACACACCCAGAAATAATGTTTAATCCTGTAGCCCCTCAAGGTCACTCATAAACTTAGCCATCACAGCGTTCAAATTAAAACACATCACCTCCTGGGCAAACAACTGAACACAGTGGTAATACCTTCCCTCCCAGGTCTTCCCACATAGCACTAGCTGAGAGACATTTGTGTTGAACATCTCGGGACCCGCACTGTGGGTGGCAGGTACCCACAGGTACCTCTCGGCCTCCGATTTTCTTCGTTTCCACAGCTCATCGAGAAGCAGAATCGTCTCTTGTCCTCACCTCACCTGAGCACATCCAGGTCACACAGTTAGGGACGAGTGACCTTGCACCCAAAGCCTGTCCTTCTTCTCCAAGTCCAGCCCTTTCATCATTGTATTTATTGTCTCCCATGTCTTTTGAGATAATCCCTAGTGCAACTGTTAGACAGAAAGCATTAGGCAGTCTTAAACACTGAAATGTTTCTCAGAACTTCCTCAGTAGGGAAAAATAATCTATTCCTGAAGGAAGAAAGATGACATTCAATGTACTCAGGTGGAACGTGCTGGTCCTAGAGCATGAAGCCTGGATGATTCAGTTGGTGAAGCATCCAACTCTTAATTCTTCAGGTCGTGATCTCAGGGTCTTTGAGACGGAGCCCCGGGTGGGGCTCAGAGCTCAGCATGGAGTCTGCTTGTCCCCCTCCCTCTGCCCCTCCCCCCACTAGTGGGTCATCTCTCTTTCTCTCTTCCAAATAAATAAATAAATAAATAAAATCTCTGAAACAACATTAAGCCTCTGGCATTCTTCTGTCAGACTTGAAACCTCACAGAGATTAGAGGACATATTAAGATTAAGTTTATGTGTCAGAGAATTGAGGGTAGGAAGGCTTCTTGAAACTCTGCTACAGATACTGACTTTAAGCACTTTTTTAAAGTCCTTTAAGGAGAATGTTTAATTGACAACAAGTCTTTTTTTTTTCTTTCTTCAGATACGTCTTGTGAAACCTATTTTGACCCAGAATGTTTATATTTTGGATGATCAGTGAATTTTTGCATTGAAGGGGACTTCAAGGGTAGCTTTGAACAATGCTGTTTTGTGGTCGGTGACAGCTGAGGTTCAGGAAAGCTAAGTGACATGCCCAGCGTCACACCCCAAGGAAGGAGAAGCAACATTGACGAGACCAAGATCTCCTGTTTCTTAGTTCAGGGTCTCTTCAACTGTAAGCCTTTCACCATAGGTCCTTTGTAATGTTTTTCTACCAGCTCCAAATGGACACCCAAGTGTAGCTTTCTCAGAGAGCTATGAGCCTGGAGTGTTAAGGATATGCCAAGTTGAAGTCAGCCGCATCTTAAACCCCTCTCTCTGGCCTGCCGGGTCCTAGCCTTGTTTGAGACCTGGGTTCTAGGTTTCATTTGGACTCCCCATTTTCCCTCCTTTCTTCTGTGCCTTTTTTTTCTGCTATAAGTAGGATTGATAAAGTTTGCTTTTGTCTGCACTCAGGATATTGCTTAATACAATACAAGGTCACTTGTGTGAATGGGAGTCAACATACGGTAGTGATTACGTGGTAAAAGGACAAAAACCCCAGCGAGTGAACACAAAAGCACATTTACTGCTGCGAACTAGCAGCACTCACTGAGGGAAGCAAATAGTCTGTGTGTAATTCTGTCAATAAGCCTGAGGCACAGACACTTGAAAATCCCAGAAGTGAATCTGTGAGTGAGGGGAAAAGCACTAATGAAAGAAAATAGAGAAATGAGCTCTGTGCGGAGCAGACTCACTCCCGGTGGCACTGACGTTCAGGTGCAGGCATCTGTCCACGTACACTTGAGATGACGTTCCGTCTCCCACCCTTGTGAACTTTTCAACAACAGCCAAAAGGGGAATGCTGATACTATGCACTTGCTGAGTTACTGTAAAGGTTGCATAGTGTCTGATGCTGGGCATGAGAACTCAAGACACATTAGGTGTTGTTATTATTATTATTATTATTATTACTAGCACTTTCCAGCATCATCATTCTAGTCTAAGGCATCATGATTGATGCTACCTGGGAAAGATCAGTAGTTCATAAAAACTTCCTGGCAAGTTATACATACAAACTATATTTTACTGTATGTGTGTTTGTGGATACAGTTACACAATCTTTTATCCAAAATCACAGGTCATATACACTTTAGAGAAAAAAAAAAAAAGGAATCAAAGCTTTCGAATAAATTCTGGAGTACTGCCCTATACTCAATCACATTCACTTCCGTGACAGGGGTTCCCAAGACCACCCCAGACCTGGCAATTTACTAGAAGGACTCGCAGGAGTCAGTATACAGTCACGCTCATGGCTACGATTTATTATAAAAAAAGGACACAAAGTAGAATCAGCAAAGATAAAAAGCTCAAGGGGCAAAGTCCAGAGGAAACCAGGCATAAGCTTCCAGAGTCTTCTCCCAATGGGGTCACACAGGATACACTTGATTTCTCCAGCTGCAAATTGCGAGAACACATGGGAAATGATGTTTGCCACGGAAGCTCATCAGAGATTCAGCACCCAGGGTTTTTATCGGGGACTCGACACATAAACATGCTTTGCCTTGCACAGACCAAAATTTAAGCCTCCTGAAGAAAAAAACAGGCTTTCGGGACAAGCTACATTGTTTCCAAGAACAGCTTAGCTTAGTAAGCCACTCGTAGGAGTCAGGGATGCTGGCAACCCTCCCCAAATCCAAGTTCCCAGATGCCAGGCATGAGCCAATCACGCAAAGAGGCTTTTTTAAGGGGGGGCAGTCTCAGGCCTGCTGTGCTAACTCTTTCCACACGACTTTCTGCAGCAAAATCTGTGAATAATTACACAGACACCGAATAATCTCATGCCACTTTGGGTCAGGCTTTGCCATCAGATCAATTCAGACTGGGTCAGGTATTACCGTAAAACATAACATGATAATCTCTGGTTTGCAGAACTTGTTGGGTTTTGGAATCGCCATTAAGAGATTAAAGTTTGGGGCGCCTGGGTTGCTCAGTGGGTTAAAGCCTCTGCATTCCGCTAGGGTCGTGATCCCGGGGTCCTGGGATCAAACCCTGCATCGGGCTCTCTGCTCGGCGGGGAGTCTGCTTCCTCCTCTCTCTGTGCCTGCCTCTCTGCCTACTTGTGATCTCTGTCAAATAAATAAATAAAATCTTTTAAAAAAAAGAGATTAAAGCTCTGTTTTGTTCTCTCTCTCTCTGCTTTTTCTTTCTTCCTTCTGTTTTTCCTTGATTCTCTTCTCCCTTTCTCTCTCTCTCTTCTTTCTTTACTTTTGCTCAGTCTTATTATTAAATAAAATGTATACAGTTGCACAAAAGTCGGGAGGTGAGAAATGCAAGCATTTTGTGATAAATGTAGGGCAAACCCTACAGCAATGACTAAAATAACCAAACAAATGGCACAGCTAATGAGCCAAGAAAGAGATAAAAATGGAATCACAAAATTATATTCAATTAATTCCAAACAAGATAGAAAAAGAGAAAAAGGGAACAAAAAACAAATGGGACAAATGGGGAACTAACAACAGGAAAACAGAGGTAAACCTAATGATATCAATAATTATATTAATGGTAAAGAGCCCAAACATTGCAATTAAGAAGCAAAATTACAGCTTGGATAAAAAACAAGACCCGGGGCACCTGGGTGGCTCAGTGGGTTAGGTCTCTGCCTTCAGCTAAGGTCATGATCCCAGGGTCCTGGGGTTGGGCCCCATGTCGGGCTCTCTGCTCAGCAGGGAGCCTGCTTCCCCCTCTCTCTCTCTGCCTGCCTCTCTGCCTACTTGTGATCTGTCTGTCAAATAAATAAATAAAATCTTTAAAAAAAAGACCCACCTTTATGCTAGAAATGATCTCTATAGCAATGTAAATAGATTAAAAATAAGGATGAAAAAAATACGCTATGATAGCACTAAAAAACAAAACAAAACAAAACAAAAACCAAACCAAACCACAACAACAAAAACCCAGAAAAACCAAGCAGAGTGGGTATATCAATATCCCACAAAGTAAATTTTAAAGAATATTAATAGAAATAAATAAGGTAATTTTATGATGGTAAAAGGGTCTGTCAAGAAGTCAAAACAACCAAAAACGTTTATGTACCTAAGAGAGCTTTAAAATTCACAAAGCAAAATCCACTGAACCTGAGAAAACAAATTTACGAAGAGAATCAGAAATTTGTATCCCCTTCCCTCAATAATTGATAGAGAGAGCAGACATAAAATCAGCCAGGATATAGAAAAATTGAATAAAATTATCAACAAACCTGACTTACTTTACATATATAGAACAATCCACTCCAATCAGAATATAGATTCTTCTCAACCACAAGTGGAACATTTTATAAAGTTATAATTTGGGGGGCGCCTTGATGGCTCAGTGGGTTAAAGCCTCTGCCTTCAGCTCGGGCCATGATCCCAGAATCCTGGGATGGAGCCCCACATCGGGCTCTCTGCTCGGCAGGGAGCCTACTTCCTCCTCTCTCTCTGCCTGCCTCTCTGCCTGCTTGTGATCTCTGTCAAAAAAAAAAAAGTTATAGTTTGGATTAGAAAACAAATCTCAATAAATTTTAAGCCAGAAAACAAATCTCAATAAATTTTGAAAGATTCAACTCATGCAAAATATGTTCCATAACAGATTTAGAATTTAATTACAATTCATAACCAGAAAGATTTCTCAAAAACTTGTAAAGTACAGAAACTAAGTTACATACATTTAAGTAATCCATTTATCAACTAAACAATCAAAAAGGAGAATCAGGAAATATGTTGAATAGAAAAAGAAAATAAAAACACAGCATGGTAAAACTTGACTACTGTAAAATAACACTAGCATGGTATTTATACCACCAAACAATTCTATTAAACAGAACACATGTCTTAAGTTAATGGCCTATGTGTTTACCTTAAGAATCTACAAAACAGTAAAGGCACATTTGATCCAAAGAAGAAGAAAGCAAATAGAAATGGAAATTAATGAAACAAAAAAACAGAAAAAAATTATTACTAGAGATAATAAATGAAATAAAATTATTTGAGAAGATTGATAATATGTAATATTGACAAACTAGCCAGGCTTGATGTGGAGAAAAGAAAAGAAGACCCAAATTACTAATGGGATAGATTACATTACAGCTGATTCTATAGATACTAGTGAACCTCAAGGGAATTTTATGGACTTTTTCCAATTTCTTTTTTTTTTTTTAGATTTTATTTATTTATTTATTTATTTAAAAGAGAAAGAGAAAGAGAGAGTGGGGGAGAGGGACAGAGGGAGAGAGAGAATCCCAAGTGGACTTTGCACTGAGCACAAAGCCTGACAGGGGGCTCGATCTCATGACCCTGAGATCGTGACCAGAGCCAAAATCAAGAGTCTGTCTCTTAACAGACTGAGCCACCCTGGCAACCCCAAGGGAATTTTATAAATAACTTTATGTCAATAAATTTAACGATGTAGACTTCAGATTAGGCAAAAAAATTTTTTGTAGATCCAACCTCAAAGCATAGTTGTAATCTAATATTTTTTAAAACATACTTCAACATGTTTTAAATGTCTGCTCTTCAAACAACACTGTTGGGTGGATAAAAATATAAGCCACAGACTAGTAGAATATTTTCAAAGCTTAGCTCTGATAAAGAACTTGAATCCAGACTATGTAAAGAATACTCAAAACTCAACAAGAACCAGCACAATTTTAAAAATGGGCAAAAAGTCTGATTGAATATTTTACCACAGTAGATATATTGATGGCAAATTAGTATATACAAACATGTTAGGCTTTGACAAGTTATTCAAAAACGCAAATTAAAACCACAAGGAGATATCACTACATACCTTTTAGAATGGCTAAAAGAGCCTAAACATTGCAATTATATAAAATTATTGCAAATACATAAATATTTTACATTTATATATATATAATATATATATAATATATGTATAATATATTATATTAGATTATAAATATTAGATTTTAAATGTTTATACCTATATTATATATAAATATTATATATTAATATTTATATATTATATATAATATTGCAAATATATAAAATTATATACAAAGCCATATAAAGTGCTGACAAGTGGGTGGAGAAGTTGGAACTCTCCTACACTGCTGTTGGAAATGTAAAATGGTATATCCACTTTGGAAAATCATTGGCAGTTACTTTAAAAATTAAACATCCGTGTGCCATATGATCCATTCTACTCCTAGCTATTTACTCAAGAGAAAAGAAAGCATATGTTCTTTCAAATATTTGTATCCAAATATTCACAGCAGCCTTATTTGTAATTGCTATAAATTGGAAAGAATCCAAATGTCCATCACCAAGTGAATATATAAACACATTATGGTATATCCGCACAATGGAAACAACAGAATGAGCTGCTGGTGTACACTACAACTTGGATGAATTAAGAAATAATTATCCTGAATGAAAGAAGCCAGATAGACATAGAATATCTTCTGTAGACTTCATTTATATAAACTCTAGAAAATGTGAGTGGATCTACAGTCATAGAAAGCAAGGAAGGGATTGCCAAGAGGCACATGGAAACTTTGGAAGATGGATATGTTCACTGTCTTGATTGTGAATATGGTTTCGTGGATGTATAAATAATTCAAAACTTTAATAAGTGTCCACTTAAACCAGTACATTTTATTATAGGTCAACAATTAAACAATAGCATTACATAAACATGGCAAAACTTATTAAATTGTATACTTTAATATGTAAACTTTATTAAAGGTCAACAATACCTCAATATTTTCTAAGGGTTACAATGAATACTAGTGTAAGATCCCTTTCTAATAATAACATTTTGAATACATGGATCCCAGTGAAATTGATTTTAAAGTTTACAGTGTTCTGTGAAAGAGTGCTTTAACGATTTTTCTAAGTTAGTCCTTCTAACCAAACACAATTTAACTAGTTAATAATTTTGCTAAATATTTTTGACTTTTAAGACTTTGTTAAATGGTTCTATTTGTTTAAGTCTTCCTACTTGGCTAATTAAAAGCACAAACACAGCAAAAGCCCATCTATAGAGAGCGCTGGGAAATGTGTCTTCTTCTTTTTTTTTTTTTTGTAAAGATTTTATTTATTTAGTCGACAGAGAGAGACACAGCCAAAGAAGGAACACAAACAAAGGGAGTGGGAGAGGGAGAAGCAGGCTTCTCACTGAACAGGGAGCCCGATGTGGGGCTTGATGCGGGGCTCAATCCCAGGACCCTGGGATCATGACTGAGCTGAAGGCAGACGTTTAATGACTGAGCCACCCAGTCGCCCCTTTAGTGAGCTTGTAATTCCGGGCAGCAAATCCTTGTCTTTTGTATATCCATGAGGTCTCCCTTCCCTGGAGCCCCAGCCTGTGAGTCAGGTGCAGGAGCCAGCCACGTAGTGCCAAACTTAATTATTTACTCAAACATATTCCTTTATATGGGGCATTGAATTCCCTTTAATATCTCTCCTAAAAGGAAGTAGGCATGGCCCATTTAAACCACCCATAAAATAAGCAAAAAAAAAAAAAAAAAAAAAACCCAAAAACCCCTAAGTGAACTTTCCTTTGTTCTTTATCTCCTCCCCAACTCACCTAAAAATAAAAGAACTCAGTTTTATATGAAAAGACCAATGCGCAAAGATTTATTTTCTTAAGATCTGGCATCTTGATGAAGAAAAACAGAAAAACTGCCCATGGACAGTATATGTGAAGAAAAAAAAAAACACCTTAAAAAGAAAGAGATTGGGGCACCTGGGTAGCTCAGTGGATTAAAGGCTCTGCTTTCAGCTCAGGTCATGATCCAGGATCGAGCCCCACATTGGGCTCTCTGCTTGGCGGGGAACTTGCTTCCCCCTCTCTCTCTGCCTGCCTCTCTGCCTACTTGTGATCTCTCTCTGTCAAATAAATAAAATCTTGGGAAAAAAAGAGATTAATTTTCATCCATTGTGCATGTATTTTATTTTATTTTTTTAAAAGACTTTATTTATTTGAGACAGAGAGGGGAGAGAGAGCATGAAGAGCGGGGAGGAGAAGAGGGAGAGGGAAAAGTAGACTTACCACTGAGCAAGGAGCCCAACGTGGGGCTCAGACCCAGGACCCTGAGATCATGACCTGACCCAAAGGCAGATGCTTAACCGACTGAGCTACCCAGGAGCCCCAGTTGTACCTGTATTTTAGAAAAGACGTTTGCCACATGAATTCACGGAGGAAGGTCTGTCTGAGATGTGATCCTTTTATCCTTTGAAAGAGGATTGCAGAGACTTTTGTAAAAATCTCTCCATAACTACTGGGTGGGTTCAAAAGGACTGGGAGAGCCTGAGTCTCTGAGACACAGCTGGGTATCCTTGATTTTAAACTTACCTAGGCCTTCTACGTTACTGCAGCAGGGGCAGCGGGGGCCACGCTTTTGCCAGAGAAATGCTCCCACACTCTACTGGGCTTGCTGTAGGAGGGGAGAGGCATGACTTAGCAGAACTTTGTTGCAGTTTACTGGAAGCCGGTGTGTTCCTCCTGCTCTGGCTTGTGCTGGGATAAACCAAGCAGAATTTAATAGGGCTGGTGGTTTTCTTGTCCTTTCCTGTTTGGAGAAGGATATTGACAGTAGAGCATGCCAGGTCCCTGACTCATGGTCAGTGGAAACTGCCAGAGTGCCGAGCCGAGGACCATACCCACTCTCTAAACTTCATACTTTCCCTACGTGTGATGCAATACCCAGACAACATCCAAAATTATTCTTAAAATTTCTGAGAAATCACAGAAGGGAGAAGGGAAGCGTCATCAGTGATATGTGGATATCCTGGATCCAGTCCGTACCCCTGCAATGGGATGTGACAATAAAGGTACTTTGTTCGGCTGGTATCTTTCCAAAAATTAGACACCTGTCTAGTCAGAAGAAAAACCAGCCCAGCCCAGATGGCAGGACATTCTACAGTATACCCGGCTAGGACTCCTCAAAACTGTCAAGGTTGTGAATAATAAGGGAACTGTCACAGACCACAGGAAATGCGAAACATGACATCTAGGAGCATTGTGGTCCCTGGGATGAATCTGGCAACAGGAAGAGCCTGTTAATTAAAATAAAACAAAAAAAAACAGACAAACAAATAAACAAACAAACACAAAAAACCCTGATGAAATCTATTAAATAAAGTCAGGAGTTGAATGGTAGTAAATACCAAGGACAGTTTCTTAATTGTGAAAAATGTACCATGGTATTTTAAGACCTTATCCAAGGAGGTGTATAGGAACCCTGAGGGCTGTCTTTGCGACTTTTCTGTCAATCTAACATTAATCTAGAACAAAAAGATTTTTAAAAAGCTTAAAAATAGTTCTGAGAAAAGATATTTGTAGCTTGCTGAAATTGAAGTGTCTACAAAGAAAATTTATAGCTGACAAGGATCATGGGTGAATAAATGAAATCAACTTATCTAAACATTTGATATTCTTTTTTTTCTTAAAGATTTTATTTATTTATTTGACAGACAGAGTTCACAAGCAGGCAGAGAGAGAGAAGGGGAAGCAGACTCCTCGCTGAGCAGAGAGCCCGATGCAGGGCTCGATCCCAGGACCCTGAGATCATGACCTGAGCTGAAGGCAGAGGCTTTAACCCACTGAGCCACCCAGGCGCCCCTAAACAGTTGATATTCTTAAATTGTTGCCTCTTTGCTCTGAATTTTATTGTTCCCTCCTGGGGGAAAAAAAAAGTCAGAAAGTCATATGAAATTAACAAATAATTGAAGTTAAAAACAAAAAGGCTTTAGAAAAATAAAACCTCCGCATCTATGTGGCAGGAAGAGTGGGACAATGGAAAAGGTAACATTGGAGGTTTTTTTTTTTTTTTTTTTCCTGTGCCCTTGTTCAAACATATACCCTGTGTAACACACAGTATATAATTACTGTTTACACATCTGTCCCTAACATTAATTTCCTTGTGTGGCAGTATTCTGTAGGTTGAACAGGAGTTTGGGGAATCATTAGATTTAAATATAAATAAATCAATCCCAGCTTCCCAACTTACTGGCAGGGACTCTGGATATTTCTCTAATTTGAATCATAAAATTAGGTAGCAATAACTAATCTTCTAAGGTGACTAGGAGAATTTCATAATGTTTAGCACTGAGCTCACCCATAGGTACTCAATAAATGATAATATCTTCTTTTCCTAAGGGTGTAGAGAAAAATATGTGCTTCCACGGAAAAGGATGCATTGTCCATGAAAATCCTTCCAGATTACCTGATTTTAGCCTTTCATTGCTCTTTAACTATTTTGTAAGTTGGCGAATTTTAGATAATAGCAACGCAAAATAGTCGTTGTGTATAGTTATGTAAATTAAGTCTGTCCATTGAAAGGAAGACTCTCTCCCCACCATGCAAAAAAAGGTGGTTTTGCATCCATCCTCAAGTTCATTTCAACATTATCATACTCCAATCTCTGAGAAGGTCAGCAAGAGGATGTGACCGTCAGTTGACACTTAAGCTGGACTAGGGCTTTTGAAGGGCCCTCACCCCCTGTCCTTGGAATGTATGCTCTGCTTACTATTCCCACAGCGAGAGCCTTTTCAAAGATGTAGCCTTGAGAGAGAAAGGTATTGTTGAGGTAATCTGGACAATATACAGGACGGAAAGCTTTTAAGGCCTCTGTGTAAATTTTTCAGATTCTCAAGGCAGGTGTAGAGATCTACTTATCTCAGGGCTGGGCAAGGCAAGCATGGTGTATAAGTTCCCTTGTTTATTAAACCTGTCACCTGCCAGGTGTGGCAGGAGTGGCTTGCCTGTGTCTTTGATCTCTCCTTGCCCTCCACCTATGGGGGACAGTTTGCTTACAAACCAAGATCAATATAGATTGGTGTGTTTTTTCAGCTTCTCCCTTTGAACCAGGTTGTAATATCTTAGCAGGGTCCCCTCATTAGTAACATGCTAAATAGAATCTCTGACACTTGTTCATTTTATATCCACATAGTAGCCATGATGTTACCATTCTTTTAAAAATATATCCTTTAATAAGGATATGTATGCTATTTCATTCATCTTTGCATTCCCTATGCCTATCCTGAAATAGATGTGTAGTCAATGTTCATCAAATAGGCGTGCCTGGGTAGCTCAGTTGGTTAAGCCTTGTACTCTTGATTTCAGCTCAGGTCATGATCTCAGTGTCTTGGGACCAAGCCCCCACATCAGGCTCTCTGCTCAGAAGGGAGTCTGCTTCCTCCTCTCCCTCTGCCTGCCTCTCTGCCTACTTGTGATCTCTCTCTCTATCAAATAAGTAGATAAAATCTTTAAAAAAAATCATCAAGTATAACTGACACTGGATTTAAAATATGTGGGGAGTTCAAGAGAAGGGATCTTGCAATCTGAGATGAAATTAGAACTTGGTCTACCTATTGAAGATCTTAACAGAGCAATAAAGAAGGCTAAGAGTCCCAGTGTAAAGTCAGCAGTATTTTGTCTGCGGGAGGCACCTGCAGCCTTATGCATTAAGACCCAGACCCCAGCTGGTTTTTGCTTAGGAGGAAATGCAATTACTTTGTGGCTATGTAGCCAGGAGCAATTTTCACCATTTACAGGATGCTCAGGAAGCTTTTGTTGGAGGTGGTTTATTATTAGCGTTAGTAATCTTTAATGCACATCTGCTAGCTCCCCCAGATAGTCGAACAGCTCATGTGCTCTCCAAAGGCCTATGTGAAATGCTTCAGACCACATTTTAGATTCAGACCAATCTAGGTTGAAATTTAAGTATGTACTGGCCGCATGACCTTGGGACTGGGGAGGGTTATTTGCATGGAAGGCTGGGACTAGCGCACAACAGGACTCAAAAAAGAGTAACACTTACATTGCAATCACTGGACAATTGAGACAAAGTTCTATTTTTTTTTTTAAAGGAACATTTTATTTGACAGAGAGCGAGAGTGCACAAGCAGGGGGAATGGGCGAGGGAGAAGCAGGCTCCCCGCTAGAAGGGAGCCCCATGTGGGGCTCAACCCCAGCACCCTGAGATCATGGCCTGAGCCAAAGGCAGATGCTTAACTGATGAGCCACCCAATCTCCCCCAAAGTTCTCAATTTCTGATGACTCAGAAATCCCAAGGAAATTCGAAAGAGAAGACAAGATAGAGTGTAGCTGGTTTATTTGAATGAATATTCTAAAACTGGTTTCATTCATTGCTGTAGTAGTTTAATGTTCGTTCAGGCCCCTGCTTCCCATTCCCTACTGGAACGCTGATGCCATGAGGGGTCAGGGAAGGGCTTTTCCAGCATGGCATGGTGAGTGAATGTCAGTGGAGACATCAGAACTTAGTCTCCCAGCCTCTGCTCTAGATCTCCTTCTGAAATATGGCATTGGCTTCCAAGTCCCAGATCGAGGGCAGTAGAGCAGCTCTCTGCTTTAAACAGCCCATCAGAACACAGAATACTCCTCTTAAAAAAAAAAAAAAATTAAAAACACAATGCAAGCAGATAGGAAGATGTAGGTGTCACTATCAGTGTACCTGAGACCAGCATTCTGGACCTGAAGTCCCTAAAATTCTGTACAAGGCTACTGACTGTGATGGCCTCAAGATGCTGACCTCTTGGCTCTTTGTCAATTACAGCAACTATTTTTTATAAATTTATTAATGGAGCAATGATTCTATACCATTGTGTTCAGTAAAATGAGGGAATCAAGCTCACCCAGTTTATTCCAGGATTCAGGCTGCACTTTTTTTCTTTTTTGAAGTTTTTTTTTAAATTTTTTAATTTTTTTATTAACATACAATGTATTATTAACCCCAGGGGTACAGGTCTGTGAATTTCCAGGTTTACACACTTCATAGCACTCACCATAACACACCTTCCCCAATGTCCATAACCCCACCACCCTCTCCCTACCCCCCTGACGCCCACAACCCTCAGTTTGTTTAGTGAGATTAAGAGTCTCTCATGGTTTGTATCCCTCCTGATCCTATCTTGTATCATTTATTCCTTTCTTACCCTCCAAACCCCTCATGTTGCCTCTCAACTTCTTCATATCAGGGAGCTCATATGATAATTGTCTTTCTCTGATTGACTTATTTCACTAAGTGTAATATCCTCCAGTTCCATCCACGTAGTTGCAAATGGCAAGATTTCATTTCTTTTGACGGCTGCATAGTATTCACATTGTATATATATACCACATCTTCTTTATCCACTCATCTGTTGACAGACATCTAGGTTCTTTCCATAGTTTGGCTATTGTGGACATTGCTGCTATAAACATTCAGGTGCACGTGTCCCTTTGGATCACTGCATTTGTATCTTAGGATAAATATCCAGTATTGTGATCGCTGGGTTGTAGGGTAGCTCTATTTTCAACTTTCTGAGGAATCTCCATGCTGTTTCAGGCTGCACTTTTAACGCTATTTCTACTAGGGGTGTGTGTGTGTGTGTGTGTGTGTGTGTGTGTGTGTGTCTGCACATACATGTGCATTTCAAGCTTCTCTTTTCAACATTACAGTAGGTATTTGGGGAATAAAACAGAAGGGAAAGACCTCCGACCCCTATGAACTAAAGACCTAATAAAGACACAGCTCTGTCCACAAAAAGGTCTGTTCAAACAGGTTTATAGCAACTTTATTGATAACAGCCTCAAACTGGAAATTGTCAGGTGTCTGTCAACAGACTGGATAAACAAACTGTTACATATCATATTCATGTAACAGAATATTACTCAGCAACAAAAGGACAAATGACTGATACACAGAGGAGAATGGATGAATCTTAAAAACCCAGGAAGAGGAAAAAAACAAAACAACCCTTCTCACAACAGAGTGTAAATATATTATCCAATTTATTTGGAGTTCTAGAATAAGCAGAACAAATTTGTGATGAACAAACTGCTGGAACTGAGTAGCCTGTGTGTGTGTGTGTGTGTGTGTGTGTGTGTGTGTAAGACAAGGAAGCATCGACTGGGGAGAGACAGGAATTATGGAGGGTGAAAATAATGTCTTATATCTTGGTTGCCCAGATGTACTTATTAATCAAAACTCAGTGAATTGACACTTAAGATTTGTATACTTGAATATATATAAGATTTATATTGAAAGAAAAAAATCTAGCTAAACTAAAAGGAACTCTAATTAGAAGTACGCATGGGGGGAGGGGGGTGGGGAGTGTAAGAATGTCTGTAGTTTACTTTGAAATGTGTCCCAACTTTAACAGATTGGTGGAAGGATAGAGAAATACATTAGTTGTATAGATATGTAACAAAATGTCTGGTGGAATCTAGCTGGTAGATATACAGGTTTTCATGGTTTTACAGGTTTGTTGTATGTTTGAAATTTATCATAATAAAAATATTGAAAAAAAAACAGTGAATTTAAGGAACTTAGATGGAATGAGCCTTATCACCATCATCACTATCATCACTACTATATCCAAATATTCAATTTGTTAGGAATCCACTTTGGTTCAGATACCTTCAAAATATTTATTAACCAAAAATGAATCTTGGGCTGTATATAGTATTTCCGACTCACATAGAAGGGAAATTTATTTGCTTTAAGTCACAGGCTAACAATGGCTGACTTTGAGCTTATAATCTATACCAGGTTTGTTTTATTTGCCTATTTGCTTATTGTTGCTTTTGCTCTCCTTAGGGCCATCCTACTTCCCAAGTGTGGGTCAAAAAACAACTCAAATATACTATAAGCTTCTACAGACTCAAGTTTGAAGTTTCGTTGTTCAGAATATAGGATACATTAGATAAACAGAAAAAGGAATTATTAACTTGTATACTAATTCCATGGAGATAGATGGATAAATTAGCAAAGAGAGCTAATTTGAAGTGGAAGTTCACATGACTGATGTTGTTTGTTCTGCAAATGGCTCTCAAAGTGTGAAGTCAACCAGAGGACAGGAGCTGCTAAGCTGGATTTGGGAGGCACGGGAAGACTGTTAGTCAAAGATAACTTCAATATATTGCAATTACCTACCTGAGTATAATATAGAGAGCCTGTCACTTTTAGAGAAAACTTTTGATAATACATTTGCACCTTTGTTAGGCTGACAGATGAAAGATGCATAAGGGTGTTTTAGATCATGAGTCATATTTTTGCTAGCTTGCCAGTTACCTTTGAAGGCAAATTTGCTCAGTGACTTCATGCTTGGTGACTTCACTTCCCAATTGCTTTAGGTTCTATGAATCTAGAATGCAATGAGTTCTTGTCCAAGTGTCTTGAGGAAAAAATCAGCACGTACTTGGTATAGTTCAAAGAGAATGAGGAGCAGTGTCCTGACCTAGAAATTTTGCTAAGTGTCATTGATACCTGGGAATTTGCTGGGTTAATATTCAGAGTGGTGAGCCTGTGTGAAGTTTTTTTTTTTTTTTTTAAGATTTTATTTATATATTTGACACACACTGAGATCACAAGTAGGCAGTCAGAGAGAGAGTGGGAAGCTCAGCAGAGAGCCTCATGTGGGGCTCAATCCCAGGACCCTGAGATGATGACCTGAACTAAAGGCAGAGGCTTAAGCCACTGAGCCACCCAGGTGCCCCGAGCCCTGTGTGAAGTCTTAAATATCATCTCTACTTATGCAAAGGTACTATTTAGTACTGAGGCAAAGATTGATTAAGATTCAAGCACTGGGCTCATAAAGGCTTATACTTAATGGAAGGAGACTGTTCCTCAGAATAAGATGTCACAGGTGGTCTAAGTCACTGCCGCTTTGCAGTCAGCTAGAATTGATCAACTCAAAGAATCAATACTGATGATGTCATGGCTATGAGCCCTCTGACTGCATGCTAATGACATTTTAAGAGGGCTGGGCCAGCTTATCAGAGCTGTCAACAAGATATTTATTGTAAACAAATAAAAAATAATAGTTATACAGTGAACTTTTGGGGTGAAAATACTAAGAACCTTTGCTCTGGTCCAGTCAGTCTTCAGAAAATTGACTTCCTGAAAAATGACACTATAATCTGATGAAGAACTAAGTTATGAACTCAGATATCCTGAGTCCTTGTATATTTTGCTATAATTAAAATATTTTTAGTATGTTTCTTGTCTCATAGAGAATATGTGCTATGCAAGTCACTGAGAGGCTATATGTTTGAGATCCAAATATTTACAGCATGTGAACTCAGCTTCTGGCCATGATGAAATAAAAGAAACTAGATTTACCCTCCCACAGCTAAAAGAGAAAAAATACAACCAATATATATGTGCCAATGGTTTTCAGGCGTTAGACAACTGATAGCACAGTACTACAATCCCAGAGAAAAGGGACATAAATGAAGTAAGGTCGGTGATTGCCCTCACTTACTCTCTGGAGAATTTCCAGTCCACAGCCTGGGGATGGGGAGAACAAGCAGAGCCGGGTGTCTTCTCTTAGTTGAGGAAAGATTAGGGAGACCAAAGTAGCCATAATTTGTGTGCGTTGAGGGGGCAGTATACAGAGGAAAGATCTACATACAGAGAGACAGGAAGAAAGGAGAGATACAGAGATCTACAAAGGATTCCCCTCAGGTGTTGAGCTGAATGCTAATTAGCTCACGTGTACAAGGAAACCGCCAAGATCAGGAAAGAATCACTGGAAGATGCAGGTGAAACAATCCCTCAAGTTCATGCCGGGCCAGAAATAGTTCAAGTTTCCATAAGACAGTAAGGCAAGATTTCCTAATACAAGGGTTAAAATCCTTAGAGAGATTAACCCCAGATGAGAGATTGTTCCATATCTACCCAACAAAGCTTAAAAACAATCCTCAAGAGAAGCAAACTATTTCCAAGCAAACTTAATCTGCATTCCAGAAAAAAAGCTCCCAAAAGTTTAAAGGAATACTCATTTAAAAAATTCAGCACCCAGCAACATAAAGTTTACATTGCATAGCATTTTATCAAGATTGACAAGGCAGGCAGGGAAGCAGGAAAAAAGACCCATGGCAAGTAGGGAATAATGAATGAATAGAAAAAAACCTAGAAGCAAAACAAATGGCAAGAATTAGTAGACAAGGAAGATAAGCAACAGTATCAATAAATTTCCTACATTTAACAAAGTGGAAGAGGGGATGAGCAGAAAGGAAAAATAAAAGATACACAAAGAACCAAAATCAAAATTTTCAAAATGAAAAATAAAATGTCTGTTGAAAAAAACCATTCAATAGGATTAATAGCAGATAAGATATTGGAGGGAGAAATTAATTAACCTGACCACATAGAATGAAACACACGGAAAATAGAAGCCTAAAGAAGGGGAAAAAATGAGCACAGCATTTGTGAACTCTGGGGACAACTTTAAGTGGCCTCACATATATATGTGTGTGTATTATTATAGATGTGTATTATACATGAGTATATTAATTGTATATACATATAGTTCTCAAACTGAAAAAAAAACAGGGTCATAAAATATATGAAGAAAGGATGTTTGAAAATTTTATCTTAATCAAATTCAATGAAAACCACAAACTCACAGGTTCAAGAACCCTCAATAGTTTCTTCATCACACACTTACTGTGTGTGCTAATTAGGCATGCTAGGAGGTCTCTAGCTTTATAACCCTGGCCTCCTGGTGTTCATGTTCTTGTGTAATCCTCTCTCTCTGCATATGTGATGAATTTTTTGGTTTGCATCTAATAAGTAGAATATGGCAGAAGTGATAAGATCTCATTTCTAAGATGAAGCTACAAAAACGATGGTGGCTCTATCTTGGTCTCTTCCACTCTCTCTTTGATCACTGTGGCCATAACATGGGGATGCATGTTCTTGCAAATTCTTGCCATTTGTTTTGCTTTTTGCATGGGCCACCTATGGAGGAGCTCATATGGCAGGAATTATGGTCTCCCAACAACCTTTTGAGTTAGTTTTGAAGCAGATTCTCCAGCCCCACTGGAACCTTGACATGACTGAGACCTCACGTGAGATGCTGAGCCAGATACATCCATCCTAGCCACACCAGGATTCCTGCTCCATAGAAACTCTGACATTGGGGCACCTGGGTGGCTCAGTGGGTTAAAGCCTCTGCCTTCGGCTTAGGTCATGATCCCAGGGTCCTGGGATCAAGCCCCGCATTGGGCTCTCTGCTCAGCAGGGAGCCTGCTTCCTACTCTCTCTCTCTCTCTCTGCCTGCCTTTCTGCCTGCTTGTGATCTCTGTCTGTCAAATAAATAAATAAAATCTTAAAAAAAAAAAGAAAGAAACTCTGACAACATAAATGCTTGCTGCTTTGAGCCATTTAGTTTTTAAGTAATTTGTTATGTATCAAGAGTAAGTAATCAACTCATTGGGTATATGCATGAATTTCAAACAAAAAATCTTATATTCTACAGGTTATGCTTGAATGGAGGTTTTCCAGAAACATTTGCAAAACAAATGAATGCATGAAAGACAAGACAGGTACCCCAAAAATGGTTTCATAAAGACAAAAGCAGTTGTTCTTGATTAAATCTTTATAAGATTGGCAAGGATATTGCTATGAGAGTTCTTGGGAGGAGGGATTTCTCCTGTTTGAGAAAAGAGGGGATTCTTTTAGGAGGAGACAGTATTTGGGACCTTGAGGGGATAGAATTTGACTACATTTTGCTGACAATGAATCTAGGCACTTGACGTGAAAGAATCAGTCAGGACTGATGGGAAACCAAGAGGTACATAGAGGAAACCATGAGCAGAAAGTAACATGAGAAAACAAGAGAAAAGATACAGAGGGAAAAAATGCTACTCTTACAGACAGATCTTTGTAACTTTTGTTTTGAACTCATGTTATGGAGATATTGCATATTAACATAAAACACTAATTCTTGCAAATAACTCTCTTATCATTATACTTTTCTTAGTCACATTGAACATATGGTCTCTTCCTGAGTTGAAGTTACAGGCAGGACCTAATGAGCTTTCTTATTTTCAGAGAATAATGGTCAGTTAAGGCACAATTTTAGGCTAGTAATCTCTTCATTAGAGTGTGTCTGCATTTCAAAAAGTTGTAGTGACAGGTATACCTCAAGAGAAATGTGATCACAAGGAAGAAAAATCCATTTTCTTGTCTGACTTACATTACCCCTATACTTAGTATGAACTTTGATTATATGGGGCCCCTTTTACTTACTATCTATATTATTTATCTTCACACTTTGATTTTCTTGCCCTGATGGTTTATAGTAGTTTTCCCTTGCCAATTTAAATTTTAGCTTGCTTCTCTATATTGTTCATTGATCACTCAATTTCTCATTTTTAATTTCTGCCCTTTAGAGTCCAGTCACACTTTGTATGGTGCTGCTAATGCCATCCTTTATTCTCCAAACGTGTTTCATCATTAAGTGACCATGGAAGTTTCCAGCTTGTTGGGGACACAAGCTTCCTCGAGCACACCTTGATAAAATGTGTACTTCAGAGCTGTATAAAACATGAGCAGGAAACAGCACAATGATCCTATATGCATTTTAAAATTTTTATTTATTTATTTGAGAGAGAGAAAAAGAGAGAGAGCACACAAGCGGGGGGAGGGGCAGAGGGAGAGAGAGGATCTCAAGCAGATTGTGGTGAGCAGGGATCCTGCTTGCTCTGAATCCTGAGATCATGACCTGAGCCAAAACCAAGAGTCAGATGCTTAACTACACCACTCCTGCATCCCCTACTCCGCCACACGCATTTGAAATGCAAGGTGCCTGGGTGGCTAAAGGTGATGTCTGCCTTTAGCTCAGGTCATGATCCCAGGGTCCTGGGATCGAGCCGCAAGTCAGGCTCCCTACTTGGTGGGAAGCCTGCTTCTCTCTCTCCCACTCCCCCTGCTTGTGTCCTCTCTCTCACTGTGTCTCTCTCCATCAAATAAATAAATAAAATCTTAAAAAAAAACAACCCAGCAACAACGCTGGTCCTCTGAGGCTACTCCTTCTGACTTGATTTGCAGCTCTCTTTAATTTAACAAAATTGACATTTATGGTATATACCAAAATACGGTTTGTTCGGGTGAAATAACATGATGTTAGGATTTGCTTAGAGAATCAGAGAAGTGATTAGTTTTTATTACTGGGGATGAAATATAGAGCCAGTAAGAAATGAAGCAAATGTAAACCTGTAAGAAATGACACAAAACTTAACAAAGTCCAGGGTGTTTTAATCACTTTTGTGGTCATAGAGCTTGAATTCCTGCCTTAGGTTTAGGAATTCCTGATCATGTTTTACCACTGAGTGTGTGTGGTAAACCATACTCAGTTCGATATATAAGGCTTGGATTTTTGAATGAGAGTTACTGAAGTGGAACTCCATTTTACAAATTCATCAAGTAGGGACTTAGTTTCACAAAACCCATCAGGAATGAGGAGAAAAGTCACAAACTCATTTCGAGGGTGGGTGCAAAGATCATTGTAAAAGGTTCAAAACTATAACCAAATTTGTCTGACATTGAATCAGCTGAGAAACTCTCTTTCCTTTATAATCTAAAGTATATTTTGCATTTCACTGAATAGATTTTTATCCCTCCCATTCTTCATTTTAAAATCAGCCTAGCAGGAAGTTCAAACTACCAAGCCAAGCTATTTTTTTTTTTATTTAAGAATAATCTCTTAGCAGAATGTAAAAATTTTGAATATAGTTCCATATAAGGTGTTCCCTAAAAAGAAAAAAAGGTTGAGCGCCTATATACTGAGAATTAAGAAATTCATTTAGCATTAAGGTCGTACTTCTTACTATTTTATTCTCTCTTTTGGGCCCAGGTTTTCTCAGGAAGATACAATAGTCATTATAAATATAAACCTAAAAAAATCAGTAAAGCTGGTGTTTACCAAGTCGGCTTGAAAATATTATTACTATGCACTTAATAAAGCCCCATGTATTTCCTGACTACTTTTCAATCCATTAATTAGTGATTCTGTATTTTCTTTGTAGGTCATCATTACAGCCAGTAATTGGAGGCTCGGCGAGTGAAAACTTATTCAAATTATATGTCCCAGCACTCACAAATAGAGACTGGAGACTACCAGTCCAAAATTTGTTAATGCCCTCAACTAAATGTGTTATTATTTCTTTCCATGTATCTATATTTTAATTTTCTGATTACTCAAGTAATCATACTTGAGTAACTGGAAATATTGCTAGATGGGTCTGGCTTCATTTCCTGAGTTGATCTCCTGCTGGTTGAGCCTGTGTTCCCTGCAGTGCATGCTAAGACTCAGTCATGAGGATCTCTTCTCTCAGCCCTTGGGGCTGGGCAGAGTCACTGTGTTTTCTAATTCCCTTGTACATTTCCTGCCTGGGCTCCTGCACCTGATTTTGTACTTAACTTTCTGGACCCTGCAGGTGCTGTAACTAGTCTCATCCTTCTGACATGCTGTTGTGCTTACTTGTTTCCATGGTTTCCCCCCTCAACAAACTGTGAGCCCCTGGGGGGCAGAAAGCAATCTTATTTATGTATACCCACCGTGTTTACCCAGAGCTTGACACATTGTTGGTCAGGGGACAGGAACAGCCACCTGATGTCTAGCCACCTGCCTTGTCTGGCCAGAACAGAGTTAATAAATGAATTCGAATGCCTTTAGGTGGCCAGTGTGTGGGAGTCTCTATTTTTTTTTTTTTTTTTTTGTGGACAGTCACACATACATTTCATCAGCCTGGTCCCTGTAGGCATCCTAGTCTGTGGTCCTCCTCGAGCTACTCAATATATTTGTGAGCGAATGTGTCAACCAACGTACATCTAATTGCACAGAAAATTATTATTCCAATAATCCGGTTCTGGAAATTCCTTTAGTTTCATCTCAGACTTAAAACAGTAAAGGTAGAAAAATAAAACTTTGCTATACAATGCACCAAAAAGCACTGCAGAGGTGGGCCTCTCTGAGCATTCCAGTAATCAAATCAGAGAGGAAAACCAATTCAGTTGTGCTATTTGCAGAATTCAGGGGATGCAAACAAACCCATTGTGTAGAAGAGTCTAGGTTTGCATTCCGGAGAGGACCGACAATTTCTACACTGGATCATCTTAAAACAAGCACCAGGATTTTAAGAACAATAACGCTGGCCAACATTCAAGGTGCAGATTTAACAATCCATTTCTCAAGACCAATTCCAAGATGTTCTAAACTAGGGCCAATGACAGCACACAAGAGAACAACCCGACAAAGTGATTCTGTGTGGGGCCACAGTGATTCTGTACTGTTTGAAATGCTCTCTTGCTCTGGTTTAATCTGGGGGAAAAGCTTAGCATGAGCTCACCAGATGGAATTCAAAACCAGACATAAAATATTGATGATGACGAAGTATTCTTGAGAAAGGTTAAGCTTCACCTGAAAAAGTAAGTTTGGGTCTGCTTTAATTATCTAATAAATGGGGGACTAAGGTTCTAAGATTTACCCTACCAGGTCTTCAATAACTTTAACTTTTTTTAAAAGGTGAAAGATTTATGCGATCTGAAGAGAAACCAGATTATAATTTTAACTTTTCAAAAGCAACTATTACCAGATGTTCATCTTGGCCATAAAAATTCTCACCCTTGAAAACTATAATGTCTATGAAAATGTAACTTTGAGCAACTTACTACCTGTGAACATTTCTAATTAATTAGCTTGTGTTAAATACATGACTGGATATTTGAAATAATTTGTTACATAGGCTTATGATTAATAAGACAACTAACTGTTGGTGTTGGTTTCCAAAGAAAGATTTTATAACAAGTCTTACTTCTGAGCAATTAGAAAGGAAGACTCCTTTTCTGTTAGGGCCACTCCCTTTGTTCAAGAAACTGAAACACTCCCAACCACTGCTTTTTAAATTTTTTTTCTTACCAACTGCAGGAAAGCATGTAGTTAGTTAAGTGGCAGAGTTAGGAGTGAGTCACTAAGTGTGGTCTCTCTACACCTGCCACTATAAAAAGGGGATATGTTTTCTATAAACTCTCAGGACAATTATATGGTAGGAAGAAACCAAACTGAGCAAATATAATCACCAAGACGGTTTGTGTGAACAATACAAAGAATACCATTTTCTCAAGGCCACGTAGCAAAGTCCATATGCTTCCTTATGGCATGCACTAAACATTGGCCACTTGGATAGTGGATTAAATTTTGCCTTAACCATGACATGGATATCACCTCCTGGAAGGTCTAGATCTCTGTATTTATATCTCAATTGTTTTCCTACTTCAGCTTTTTTTGCCCCAGTAATAACAAGGAGCACCGGTGAAGGCAAATGTGAGGGATGCTAGGTGTCAAGCTTTTATGTCACTGTTAGCAGAGCTCACAAACTTTTTTCTCGGGCACCCAAGGGGTTCGTCCTCCCAAGATGAACTCTGAGTCCTCTGATCGGAGCTGGACTGGATTGATTCTCTGCACTTACAGATAGGAAAATCTCCTTTAACTCCATGGGCAGAGATCCTAGGTGACTACAGCCGCTGAACTTGTTCTATTTAAATTACCCTTGCTCATTCAGACAGGCACTGCGACATTGCTGACATACCTCCACGCGGCACTTCTGATACATGACAGGAGACATCAGCTGCGGTGGCAAAGGAGCACGTGGGATCTGTAGAAGACACATCTGCCATTCAAAATGGAAAAGAACAGGTGAAATTATTACATCGCCATGCAACCCAGCATATGTTGTCTAGCATCGAAGAGCAATTGTATCTGGCAAGAGTCTAATCTAAATGTGGACAGTGAGAAATCCCCACCTCAAAGGTCATATTCTCAATAGAGTTGTTTCTTCAAAGGCTACACATCTTGATGTTCATGAGAATTATGAAGGCAAGACTGAGTAGAACGGAGATTTTATTTTATTTTATTTTTTAGAAAAGTCACAATTACGGCATCATGGACAGTGCCTATATAAAACTTGGTTCAGACTTGCTTATGTCAAGAAATTCAATGTCACAACAGTGTGTTTTGAATTTATCTGCCACATATGTGAGTCTAGCAGCTGTTCTAAGTGCTTCTTGGGGTTACAGAATGAAGTCAAGTTAGTTAAAGCAATGATATTATTTCCTGGATGGAACATACTAGAAAGAGGCAGGCAATATATTTGAGCAAGTGGAAAAAAAGAAAGAAAAAGCAACAAAAAAAAACCTTCAAGGAAGCTTGACAGAAGAGTATATTGTGGTGAGAGATGAGGAGGTATGACCTTAGATTTCTGTCTCTTTAGATGTTTCACTTTCTGCAGCATTTAATGATTGAAAAATGCTGTTAGTCATTTTCAGCCTGTGGTTGAGCTACAGGAACCACAGAACAGGAACCCCATTGTGGCAGGGGTTGGAAGCAAAAAGCTTTTATGTGTGGGTTCACTTACTATTTTAATTCTGTTGTATTATTAGTGGCCTTCAAAGCTATGGTTACTTTCCCTATTTACTGTTCTTTCCCTTCTTCCCGTATCCTTTATGTCCCCTTCTCCCCCCATTACCTTCCCTCCCTGAGGAAGGGGATACAGCCTGCAGGGAGGCCACCACGGGAAAAACCAGATTCCCCTAAGCTCAGGTGACTCTGCTCTGACTGCTACGAACGTGTTTCATACCTTCAAGGCCAATGATTTCATGGCTCTGAGGCTAATTTTCCTCATCTTAAACCAGGAATATTATGAACTGTTTCACAGGTTTGTGAAAATTAAATGGGATCCCGTATTGTAGGCGGAGCCCCGAAATCAGAGAGCGGTGAGCGGTTCTGTTCATTCACTGGGAGCCACTACTGAATGTCTTCTTTGCGTGAAGACTACAGCTCTGCTTCCAACCAAGTTCTCTTGTGTTCTAAATGTTCTCCCTCCTGGCCCACAACAGTTCTTACCATGCTGTTATTCTCATTAGCCAAGGCTTCGTAAGTGTGGATCCGCGGGCCAGGACACCGCGGTTAAGTACTTTATGTAAAGCACTTAATTATTTCTCAGAATCTATACAATAGCTGTTATTTGAATCCCCATTTTTTAAAGACTAAGTGGGAATTCAGGGGCATTAAGTGAACTCTTGGGTTTATACCATCAGTTGCCAAGGCAGGACTTGATGAGGTCTTTCTGACTCGGAGCCCAGGCTCTTAACCACCAATCAGACCAATTAAATTCTCCAGTTGACAGGCCACCCACTCCCAACACCTATAGAACGCCAGTTCTGTCCCACACTCAGTTTAACTCGTATAACTCTCTTATATCTAATTCCTGCCCTTCCAAAGGGGTGGCCGGGTGTGAAGTTCTGACCTCCTGGAGGCAGGGATCCTATCCGGCCTGTCTCCCCCCAAACCACCGAGTGTCTTGCAAGGAAGACTCAGCACACAGGAGACACGAGCTCCTTGGTCGAGGAGAAAAGAAACCGACCAGGCAGAGATCAAGAATAAATAAAAGTGCAAGAAGAGTACAGCAGGAAAAGGAGAGGAAGGAGGAAGGAAGTTCATGGGAAAGGAACTAAGGGCAAATATTTGCTGAACGCTTTAGGGCCAGTCATGGTACCCAAGGATCTCTAAGGGTCTCTGAGTAGGAGTACTCATTGCGCTGGGCACGGAAATTGGCCCAATCTCTCCAGACCAGGAACCAAGGCTCAGCAAATAAAGAGCTCAGCACGTCTGGGTGGCCGAACTTGCAGCCACCGTCTTGCAAACATGGCAGGGGTTTAATGGGGTGCCTGGTTCTGGTACCTCCTGCCCGTGTCAGGGTGGTAAAAACGCAGCTTGCTCTCCCCACTGATCCCTTAGGGAGCGACGGCACTAAGGGGGGGGGGGGGGACTCCTCTGAGTATCCGCGAAGACACGTTACTCAGCCATTACAAGTTTGCAAGTCACACTTGTCCTCTTTCCTCACTTTGAACACAGACTGCTGGGGCGCATCTTCCTTTTCTGGCGAGCCAAGCCGGACCAGTGCGTTATGAGCGATCTCTTCCTCTTCGCCCGGCTGGGGCCCAGGGGCAGCCGCCCGCGGAGCCACCGGCCGCCGCGGCCGCGCTTTGATGGGAGGTGGCTCCAAGGTGACGCGCGGCCGCCTCCGCCCCCTGGAGGCGGGGCTGGCGGGCGGGGGCCTAGGAAGTCGGACCGCGCGGGAGGTGCCCCCGCCCCCGGCGCGTCCCGGCTGTTTCTGCGCGGCTGTTTCTGCGCGTGCGAGCGGCGGCCGCGGCGGGTCCCGGCAGGTGAGGGGCGCGCGCCGGCTCCTGGGCCGTCCCCGGGACGCGGCCTCGGACAGGTGAGGGCGGGGTCGGGCTTACCTGGCAGCGCGCGCGGCAGGGACGCGGGGGTAGCCGCCGGCTCTCTTCCCGGGCGGGCGCCTTCTCGCCACCGAGGTGAGGCGTTGGGGACCCTGAGGGTTCGGGCTGGGAATTCAGCGGAGCTCCTTCCCGGGAGCCGCGGCTTCCGGAATCCGAAAGGTGTGCCAAGGACGGGAGGCAGAAATCCGAGGGGGGCAGTCCTGGAGAGCGCACGAAGGGCGGGCGGCTTGCCCCAGGAATTCTTGGCTTTTTAAAGGACACACCTTTGGTCCCCTCGGGGCGCAATGGAGTTAGTCACCGCCACCGCCTGGGCTCTTTCTGCAGAGGTTAGCCCCTCGTTTGTGTGGGATTTCATGCGCTCCCTTCGTGGAGACCCGGAGGTTCAACTTTGGTTCCTAGCGCAGGCATTAGCGCAGCTGCCCAGAAGAAGAAAGCCTTAGGATAATTGTGTGGGGGTTCGAGTCTTGCACATTAAAAACAAAAATCCCAGAAAACCAAAAACAACAACAACAACAACAACAACCCAATACGGTGATGGTGGTGGTGAACTTGAGAGGCGATTGCTTCCGCAGTGAGGTCCTCAGCGTGCGGTCCATCTGTCAAGCAAATGGGGTGCCGAAGGCTTTTGGACATGGTTGGGTTTCCATAAACGGGTTAGAACATCTGAAGGAAATTCTGTGCGATGTCTGAAGGTTTCAGCGGCGTGTAGGTAGGTATTCACCCAAGTGCAGACTGGAAGTGACATTGGCAGGGGCGACTTAAGAGTTACCAAACAGCTTCCAGGTGAACCTTGGAACTTTACAAAAACCTGCTTCCCAACGCACTGAGTGGCAAACAGATCTATGGGTTATGATTCCTATTAGCATCCATCTTTCGCTTGGGTCAACAGCATTTAATTCAATACGTATTTGTTGTATGTCTTTTAAGGAAGAACCTCTGCGAGAGCCAGGTTGGCGTGCCCTTTGGTAGCGCAGGTGTTGATACAAAGGGGCACTTAGGGCCCTCATTCCGCGCAGATGGGTGCTCAGAGCAGGGGGTTGGGCCGCATTTCTTTAATCTCTGGTACTAAGCATTTAAATGCAGGGAGAATGCAAATCTTTAAAGAAGTCTGACATCCCAGCTGACAAGGGCTATGAAAACCATCCTCAAAATAAGGTTATTGGGCACTTTATCTTGTTGCGTAAAATACACAACGTAGATATTATTCCCCCTGTTCAAGCGAGAAACCCAGAAGGGGAGGAATCCAGCAGTGTGTTGAAAGTAATTAGTGGACCTGAGAGCGAAGGGGGATATTTCTGAATGCAAAACCCGTGCTTTTTCAGTCTCTTTGTATGGTTAAACTATAACCAGTCTGGGCCAAGAAGATGAATGGCAGTTTTTAAAATACAAAGTTTATTATGCGTCTTTGTTAACATATTTTTAAGGACCAAATACGTCCAAGAGGGACAAATATGGTAAAACTTTGTAGGTATTCCTTGTGTATTACACATTGAAGTAACAGTTAATTTTCTTATTATTCATATCCTTTAACATAGGTCAGCTTGATTCCATATCTTTCAGATGAATAGAAACCACTGTTTTCATCTAGAGAGGGCTTTGTGTGTGTGTGTGTGTGTGTGTATAAATCTATAATCACATATGAATATAACATTTATTTTAAAAGGTGTATCTATTTTTCCTTAAATCTATCTCTTGAAGTGTAGAGAGTACTGCAGTGCACTTATGTGGGAAGGAATCCTAATATTCCCAGTTTAGCCTTTGAGTGAGTGATCCATGACAACTCGTAATTTCTTCAAATTTCTGCCAACCACGAAAGTGATTTTCAAACTGCAGTTACTAGGCTGTAGATGAGAATGAAAATAGTCCTTAGACTTTTTAAAAAATTTTTTAAAAGTTTGTTTGTCAGAGAAAGAGAGAGTACAAGCAGGCAGAGTGGTAGGCAGAGAGAGAAGCAGGCTCCCTGCTGAGCAAGGAGCCCGATGCCAGACTTGATCCCACAACCCTGGGATCACGATCTGAGCTAAAGGCAGCCGAGTAACCGACTGAGCCATCCAGTTATCCCTAGTCCTTAGAATTTTAAATAATATTCCCGACACAGAGAGCACTTGCTTTCTTTAACCCTTCCTTATCATTGTTAGTAATTATACAGAGATATTGAGGGGTTTTGTAATTAAATTATCTTAAGGTGTTGAAAAAAAGTGTCTTTTGCGGGGTGAAGTGGGGAAGAGAGGCTCTTTGCCTGTGTTGGGAGGATTTGGTAGGCTCTATTCTGCCCGAGTTGTGCTTAGCACAATTTTTATTTTTGTTTTCATTTGACAGTGAAATCAATAACGCACCTTGAACTCCTCTTTAGGAATATTTGAAATGCTGACTAGAATGGGTTTGTAGATGTGTGCTCGGCTTGGTTAAGATTCTCTAATGGAGGGGCCAAGAGTGATGAATTAGAGAACTTTCCAGAAGACCGAAAGGGCCAGGGAGCAGAGTATGCATGAGATGTGAAGTGGGCAGATCTAGATTTTGTGACACCTGAAAGGCAAATGATTTGGGGATCTTTAAAAAAATAATGTAAAATTAATTATGAAAGTGAATGCTTATTTAGAATGGAAAAAGAAATGATCACCATTTGCTGGAGGTTTCTTTCTCTTTCAGCTGAGAACTTTTTGGGCAATTTACCAGAAATGCTTACATAAAAATGCTTCCTGATTGCAGCCCTCTCTCCCTGAGAACACTGAGCATCTCCCAGCAGCCTGTAGCACTCATAGGGGCCTCTGCCAGCGAGAGGACGGAAGCTGAAGCTCCATTACCATCAAAGAGTAAGAGGGCCAACTGTGGTTGTAGGCAAAGGACTCATGGTTCACTGAGCAGGATGAAGGCTGGTCGCTGGGCTGGGAGGGATACTCAGCTTATTGGGGACTCGGGGCATTTCATATCTAGTAAATAGCCCAGAGGGAAGACCCAGAGCTGCCTTCTAGGACCTTCTACTTTGCTTGGCTCTCCAGGGATGCCTTTGGCTGTTGGCGCTCCCAGCTCTCATTCTACCACTCATCATTAATGGAGGCTTTTCTATGTCCCAGGCACAGACTATGGCAAGGTCCTATTTGCCAGGGAGCTCCTACCCTCATGGAGCTGATTTCACTCTGATAGCACAGGGTCATAGGTGCTGGCCTAGAGCCTGGAGGGCTCCTGATGGCTTGAGCTGAATTTGGAATTGTTGGTGGAGTAACCAAGATGGAAGAGTCCAGGGAGGGCATTCTAGGTGGGTGGAGGGCTGGAGACAGCCAGAGGTTTGGACCCAGGTACTTTCCTCCATGGATGCAGTGAGACCCCTTTGGTCAGTGGTTCTCAGCATGTCCTTTCAGACCAGCTGCACCTACACAACTGGTTTTAATTTACTAGAGAGGCATGTTCTCAGCCCCCATCCCAGACCCTCTGCATTGGAAACTCTGTGTCTGAGGTACAGCGATCTGCATTTTGAGAAGCCCTCCTGATGACTGCAGTGCGTGCTAAAGTTTGAGACCCGGTGCTCTTGGTATTTCACGGATCTGGTTGGGCGTAGACTCCCCTGTGGCGATGGTAAGAGGGGAGTGGGATTCATGCCAATGCTAATATGCTATGACTGTGATATGAGTATCATTTATGTTACGATCACTGGCATTTATGGAGTACCCAGATTGTACTCAGGCGTTGTGCTAAGAAATAGGAACTCTTAATCATGAATACAACCCCACAAAGCAGGGCTGTTGTCACTTGCATTTAATGTGAGAAAACTGCAGCCCAAAGAGACAAGGGGATTGTCCCCGGGCACACAGCTGGAAAGCATATCAGCCAGGATTCAGGTGCTTTCCCTCTCTTCTGCCTGGGAGAGTTTTCATCTGTGTCTTTGTTGCATGCGGATCTTGTAGGAGAGTCTGGAAGGGAGACTTGAGACTACGTGGACTGGCCCTTTTTTTTTTTTTTTTAAAGGTTTTATTCATTTGTTTGACAGATAGAGATTACAAGTAGGCAGAGAGGCAGGCAGAGAGAGAAGGGGAGGCAGGCTCCCTGCTGAGCAGAGAGCCCGATTCGGGGCTCGATCCAGGACTCTGAGATCATGACCTGAGTCGAAGGCAGAGGCTTAACCCACTGAGCCACCCAGGCGCCCCAGGACTGGCCCTTTTTAACAATCATTGTCATTTGCTGACCATGTGGGTTTAACAGGTTTTTCTTTAGGGACAAATTGCCAGATGAGATAGGTACCATTTTGTCATTCCCTCCTTGTGGGAATTTCTAAAGTTTTAAAAGCAAATGGACACAATTGCATATACGTAATTGAGCAACATGGATGTTTCCTCCTTTCCTGGTATGGTGATGGGCTCATGTTCATTCCCCCCATGGGTAGAAGGTAGCCTTGTTTTGTAATGTGGGTTTCATCTGGGTATGGGCATGGGGACTTTCTTCTAAAGCCCAGCTCCCTGTCCAGGACACAGATGGCTTGAAGATGATAGTGTGTTTGTCTGTGAGGTCCTGGAAGGTACCTAGAAGAGCTGTGCTTTGCAATTTCACATTTTTTTTTTTCTTTCTGAAAATGATTGTTCTCCGCAACTCTCTATATTTTGTCATGGAATACCTCCATCATTTCAGGAGGAATGAAAAAGAACACAGGTGGGGCACCTGGGTGGCTCAGTGGGTTAAAGCCCCTGCCTTCGGCTCAGGTTATGATCCCAGGGTCCTGGGATTGAGCCCCACATCGGGCTCTCTGCTCAACAGGGAGCCTGCTTCCTCCTCTCTCTGCCTGCCTCTCTGCCTACTTGTGATCTTTGTCTGTCAAATAAATAAATAAGATCTTTAAAACAACAACAACAACAACAAAAGAACACAGGTATAGATGTGAGGACATGTGTGAGTGTGCCAAATGGTGGTTTGCCTTTGCGTGTGGACCTCAGGTTACTGAGCCTTCACTTCTCCGCACGCAAATGTTTAGACAAACGTTAATTTGAGTGCAGGGCAGGCAGCAGAACTTAATTCTGAGAGTGCTGGCTGTCTCAACCATGCATTCATGCATTCACATAGTCATTTGTTGCCTGCCTGGTTGTGCTGAGTGTTAATGTCAGGCACCGGAAGAAGATACAGCGGTGGCTGGACAGATATGATCTGTACAGAGTCGTGAGGACAAACTTGCTCACCGTGCTATGGCTGAATGGAGTCAGATGCCCTAATTCCTGCAGTGAGTCATTAGGAAAGGAGTTAAGAAGTTATCTTAGTTCAGGAGGGAGGCTGTAGGGCTTGGCTTAAGGCAACAGGGAAGCAGAGGTGTGTGAGGGTTTGAGAGATGATCTGGGAGATTGTGTAGGTGACAGGTGGTTGTAGGAGGATGGGGGCCCTGGGTTGGTGCTAGGATGACAAGTCAGGACAGAATTGTTTTGAACAAATAAAAATGAGTTTTGTGGACATTGTGAGTTTGAAATGTCTGCATGACTCCAAGGTAGAGGTTTGGGTGCATTGAATAATGCAGCAGAGAACCCAACTGAATAATTCAGCAGGTTGAGTAATATCAACAAATGAATGATGCCATCTCCCAAGGAGAGGGTAGAAGCAAGAAGCAGGTCACAAAGGAAATGTGGGCATTTCCCCTGGCATTGGCAGGGTAGGCACAGATTCCAAGTCCTTTGATGGGAAAGGTAAAAAGGGTCTACTTCCGCTTGTTCTTGAGAGGGTGGAGATCAATTCTCTGGCCCTTTTGCATGGTTGATAGCCTGCGATCTGGCCCATGGGAGGAGGGTGGCAATGTGGAACAGCAAATAAAGGCTGGCCGGAGTAGGAGTGGCAAGGGGCTCATTGAAAGCTCATTTGCAGCGTTTCAGCTCATATAATTGTCATAAGGTAAAATGCTTGCCATGTGCACTCTTAATGGGTTATTTTCTCTTGTTAAAAGTACTCACTATACAGGCTCCTGGCTCAGTGGGTTGAGGCCTCTGCCTTCGGCTCAGGTCATGATCCCAGGGTCTTAGGATCGAGCCAGTGTCAGGCTCTCTGCTCAGCAGGGAGCCTGCTTCCCCCGCCCCCGCCTGCCTCTCTGCCTCTCTGTGATTTGTGTCTGTCAAATAAATAAATAAAAATCTTAAAAAAAAAAAGTACTCACTATAAATATCTATCATAAATATTTGTATTTATGATAGATATTAATATATGATATCTGATATATCATATTTATTATGTATATCATATTTATTATAAATTATCTGGATCATTTTGTAGCTCATACAGATCAGCCAGTGCTGTTTTGTAGGTACTGCTGATACCAATACTACAAAATTAATTTTTGTGTAGAATATTAGGTTTCTGTAGGTGCTCAGAGTTGAGTTGAAGGCTTGTTTAAAAATTGTGTTAGAAAGTGGCTGAAATAAATAAATATGTGTTCCTTTGTCCAAAAGCTATTAATTGAGCATGCGTTATACGGAGTTTTTGTTGTGAATCATCTCCCTGTCCCCTGAGAGCTTACAGCCAAGATAGGAAGTCGGGCAGCTTTACAGATACTTGCAAGAAAGTGTGCTGTTTGCTAAGGATAAGGGGCAAGGTGCCATGGGAGCCAAGCGGTGAGAGGCTGGGCTGCTTGCGCTTAGCAGGACCGGGCAGTTGGAATGAGCCAGCAGTGGGCAGAAATCCCTCTGCGGCATGAAGCAACATTTGGAAAGAACAGACAGGTTTTCAGAAGTTGCTGGTTGCTTTTGAGGAACTGAAAGTTTATGATCAACTTTGTCCATTAAAAGTCAGACATAGGGACACCTGGGTGTCTCAGTGGGTTAAGCCACTGCCTTCGGCTCAGGTCATGATCTCAGGGTCGGGGATTGAGTCCTGCATCCAGCTCCTTGCTCAGCTGGGGCCTACTTCTTTCTTTCTCTGCACCTGCCTGCCACTCTGCCTCCTTGTGCTCTGTCTCTCCCCGACAAATAAATAAATACAATATTTAACAATAAAAATAAAAGACATATTCACGAGAGGTTGTGATCTGGTCAGGAAAACTAGAACAGAAAGTACTAAACTTATCTGTGTGAATGTCCCTGCGTTCAGAGCCAATAGGTGACTGAGGGGACGGTACAAAAATGAAACAAACCCCAATCAGACCAGAAACAAGTAAAAATGATTGTGGTGATTATATAATAATTTGTGTTTTGGGTGGTAGTGGGGAGGGGGGAAAGATGTTGGTGTTTAGTTTGAGAACTTCTTATATCAGAAAAGGATACTATATTATTATGTAATGTCATATAAGGTATATATACATTATAATGTATATATATAATATATATATAATGTGTATAATGTATATAGTATAATTGTATGTAACCAACATCATTATGATTAACAGTCTTACCCAGTGTAAAACATTGCATAATTATTACATATGTAGGTTTCTAGTCTGAAAATGGCCTTGGGGGGGGGTCAGTACTTCCACCTCCTGTTGCTCTTTCCTGAATGAGGTGGGGTCCAGTGGTGCTGCAGGCTTGCTTACTTTCACCTGGTCAGTCTGTCTGGTGAATGAGTCTGTCGCCATTTGTCCTCCGGCGATGTGCTTCACTTAAGCGAGAATTCTTGTCTGTTGCTGAAACAGGCCCTGTTAAGAACCGTCTCCATCTTCTCCCAGTCTTTGTGTCACCCTCTTTCAATGATTTTATTTGTTGATTTGACAAACAGTGTGAGAGACAGAGAAGGAGCCCAGGCATGAGCAGGGGAAGGAGCAGAGAGAAAGGGAGAAGCAGACGCCTTGCTGAGCAGGAAGCCTGACACGGGGCTCGATCCTGGGACCCTGGGATCATGACCTGAGACGAAGACAGACGCTGAAACGACGGAGCCACCCAGGCGCCCCTGGCGTCACCCTTCTAACTTAACTTCCTCTCTGGTGTGGTTGTCGCACACTTTGTTACATAGTTGAGTGTTTTGGATATTGTAAGAGTCTTCGGCGGATGTCGCTTTCAGCATTTTAGACCTGCCTAAACAGGCAGAATTTCTCTGACATTTCTTTCTTTCTCTTAAATCTATTTGCGCTGGCACCGAAACCTTTGGCTTTAGCAAGGGATGAGAAAGAGGGGTCTCAGGAAGTTTCAAACTCTGTTAATATTTGAACCAGAAGACATGGCCGACCTGAGAAGGTACATGATACATTGTTTCTAACATCATGAACTCTTTATGTGATTACAAAGAAAAAGTTTGAACAGGTTGGTGCCGCCCTGCTCATTAATAACCGATTGGCATTTACTTGCTTTGTTAACGACTTCCTTTCCAAATTCTGGCTTTGTGTCCACTTCTGCCTTTGCCACTGTGAGCTCAAGATTATAAATCAATAATTGAGTGCTTAGTTTTTGTGTTCCTTGCCAATATGTGCCTTTTCATGGATGTTTTTTTTCTTTTGGTGGAAGAAGCTTTTTTGTTTTCCTTGGTTTATAGGGCATGTGGACTCAGCTGGCATATATTTCATGTCACGTGCCAGCTACCTGGGATTATGGAGGTTCTACTAGGTGGCAGCATCATCTTATTCTGAGGAACCGTGCTGGATAAGAGTCATACCCATTTTATAGAAGAGAGCACTGAGACCCAGAGAAGCCATATGAGTTGTACAGGGTCAGCCTATTGGCTGGAATTTTACTTCCAACCCCCCCACCCTACTATTCCATCCTAAGCCTGGGCTATTTTAACCACTCCGTTCTGACTTATTTTCCGGTGACGTGGTTTAGCCCCAAAACTAGGGAGTCTCCAAGACTCATGACAACTAAGATGCTGGGAATTTCTTTGGCTCGTGGATTTGGAAGCAGCTGCTCTGTGCATCCCCAGGCTGAATACAGAGTTGAAACCCTTCACCGCAGAGGCTGCTTTAAAAGCCACATCGATAAAGCTTTGGATTCCTGCTAACCCCTATTCTGGAGATGGATTTGGCAGGATCTTGATAAACACATCACGTTAGAGCAATTTTCTGCCAGAAGCTTGTGAATACATGGAACTAGATGCTCTGAAAAGGTCTCTCTTTCCTGTCTGATCCAAGTGATGATTTAAAACACGAAATTGTTAGAATAAATTTGTGTAGCAAAGCAAGCAGTCAGTAAGTGTAAAACCCATGGCTCATTCCACATGAGAACAACCCCAGGAGAACAACTTCACTGTGTGTTTTTTTTTGTTAGTTTGTTTTTTAAACTGATGTCAGCTTTTAAATAGATACAGATGTTGACATTTTAAAATCCAGATAAAATTCTTGTGGTGCTGTTGATTGGATCTGGGTGTTTTTTTTTTGCTGTTCATTCATTTATAAATCTCAAGACCAAATGAGATCTTTTAAGGGTCCACAGTGTACAGATGGGGTTGGTATTCTGGTTGATGTGATCTTGGAGAAGTTAAGAGTTAACTTCTGAATGTTCTGCTTATCCCCATGGGGACTTCTGAGATACCTCTTGGGAACCTTTCTTTAATCTAGAGAGTCTGTTCACTGAGAACACGGAAGGAAATTGAGAATACATATTTCAAGCTCTATTCATTACACTTCCTTTAGGACTGCATTTTACCTTTCTGTTGAGGCTGGTGTGGTGTCTATGGGAAGCAGCAGGATATGACCAAAATGGCCCAGCATCTGTCCTCATGTCCCACCCATCACAACTTCATGTGCCTTTGAATAAAGCCCTCATCAGGGTTGTCTCTATCCATTCCAATTAGAAGTCAGTTTCTTTCAGGGGCTCCTGGATAGCTCAGTTAAGCGTCTGACTCGTGGTTTCAGCTCAGGTCATGATCTCAGCGTCATGAGATCGAGCCCCATGTTGGGGCTCCCCACTCAGCAGGAAGTTGGCTTGAGATTCTTCTCTCCTTTTGCCCCACACCCCATTCACACCCCCCCCCCAAATAAATACATCTTTAAAAAAAAAAAAGGAAGTCAGTCTCTTTCATGATATGCAATGCATGATGAGTTTGTTGTTGTTAAACTATTTTTAATGTAAATTTGGCTGAGCGATTCTGGCTCTCTTGTTGGTATAGTCTCTGGTTTGTAGTAATAACCTCAGTCTAGCCGGATTGAAAACCAGCCCTTGCTATGAGATTTTTTTTGTTGTTTTATTGTTATTTTTTCGCTAGTGGCTCTGGTTGAGAGCTGTCTTAGTGCTTAAAAATCATTGATTTTGCAGCTGCTTTTTTTTTTTTAAGATTTGATTTACTTATTTTTTTTTTACGTTTAATTTTTTTTTTAAATTTCTTTTCAGCGTAACAATTCATTGTTTTTGCACCACACCCAGTGCTCCATGCAATCCAGGCCCTCTCCAATACCCACCACCTGGTTCCCCCAACCCATCCCCCGCCCCTTGAAAACCCTCAGGTTGTTTTTCAGAGTCCATAGTCTCTCATGGTTCACCTCCCCTTCCAATTTCCCTCAACTCCTTTCTCCTCTCCATCTCCCCATGTCCTCCATGTTATTTGTTATGCTCCACAAATAAGTGAAGCCATATGATAATTGACTTGCTCTGCTTGACTTATTTCACTCAACATAATCTCTTCCAGTCCAGTCCATGTTGCTACAAAAGTTGGGTATTCATCCTTTCTGATGGAGGCATAATACTCCATAGTGTATATGGACCACATCTTCCTTACCCATTCATCCACTGAAGGGCATCTTGGTTCTTTCCACAGTTTGGCGACTGTGGCCATTGCTGCTATAAACATTGGGGTACAGATGGCCCTTCTTTTCACTACATCTGTATCTGATTTTATTTATTTATTTCAGAGAGAAAGAGAGAGAGAGAGAGAGAGAGAGAGAGAGAGAACACAAGATGGGGGCAGGTCAGAGGAAGGAGCAGACTCCCTGCTGAGCAGAGAGCCCAATGTGGGACTTGATCCCAGATCTCTTATTTACTTATTTGACAGAGAGAGAGAGATATTGAGCAAGCACAGGCAGGCAGAGGCAGAGGGAGAAGCAGGCTCCTCGCTAAGCAAGAAGCCTGATGCAGGACTCAATCCCAGGACACTGGGATCATGACCTGAGCCGAAGGCAGCTGCTTAACTGACTGAGCCACCCACCCTTACAGCTGCTTTTAAGATTACATAGAAAGCACAAATGGAATAGTGTAGAGCAGGACCTCTTTACACACACACATATATTTACACTATGTGCTGCTGTATGAATACATTTGTTTTCTGTTAACAAGCACTAGAAATATACTAGTGGTTCCCTTATGGAGACCTCTAGTCTGGGCCGAGTCACTTCTCACTGCATGCCTCTCTGCACAATTACAATTTCCTAAAGGCATACCTTGACAAAACATTGCCAGGGCCAGTTTGATGCTGGGATAACAGGCCTTTTTCTGTAGTCTTTAAATGTCACTTAAACAAACTCCTCCTCGGAGAATGAGACTATTAAAAAGACTCTGCATTTGTTTAACTTGTTAAAGCTCCTAAAAATGTCTTGGTATTTATTTGCAGATTTTATCAGCCAAACATCTCCATTTGCAATCAGGAGAACCAGTCCCCCAGTGCATGCTGCTTGATGTGATTACAGAGAGGAAAGTGTCCTGAGTGTTTCTGTCCACTCAGTAAGCCTTCCTGGAGGTCACTGCAGATGGGGTGGTCATGGAGTGGGACCAGTGAAGACACTTCTACGCCAGTAGGCATTGATGGAGCCTCATAGTGTGGCTTCCTTGACTCACCATGACTCAGTTACTGGGAAAAGCCCCAAGTCTGGACAAACCCTGGGCTCAAATATCAGTTCTGCCCTTTGTAAGACTTCAGTGGCTCCAAAATTCTGGTTTCTCATTTGTAAAACAGAATTTGCAAATATTCACCTGGGCGTGCTGTGAATATCAGTGGTAATCCTTGCAGAGTGCTTTGTGTGTAACACGTACTTTATAAATGCCTGTTATTCCAGGAAAAGAGGGAGTCTGGATCCTTCACCGTATCCACACTTTGGAGAACTGAGTGCCTACTATGTTATGGCAGCTTTTCCCCAGGGATCAGACACCTCTGCACTGTTGGTGTTTGGCTCTATGTTGCCTTCTAACCAGAAGAATGAGAAAAGAGAGGGCAGAAAGCAGGAATAGGACCTGGTACTAAATTGCAGAATATCGGTTTAAAAATTAAATGGAGACAGATCTTTTTTTCTTTTTTGAGACACATTTTAGGAAGCAATAAAAATTACCTAAATCCAGTCCATTTTACCCCACTGGAGGCTCTTATCTTTAGAGTTGAGACACTATCTCTTCCTTTTTTTCCTTTAGTTTTTTTCCTTTCACTTTTAAGGTATTTTTTCCCTTTTGCATTTTTAAGTAAGTCTTGACATTAGAAAGCTGATACTGGACATGCACGCATTGATCGTGTGCTGGATTTAGCATTTTCTTGGTGATTATAGTATAATTTGATGAAAGCCCAGCCACTCCTCAGGGAAACCAGACAATGTTTCCTAAATATATGTGGAAGAATTAATACCTTGGAAGTTTGACTTTGGAAGGTGACACCAAATGGTTTCATTGGGTTCACAGCCTACATTTCTGATGGCTAAAAAAGAGAAGGGGGGGAAAAAAAGTATTGATTAGCTAAGGATTTCGTGTTTAAATGGAACAACAGGGAAAACAGAAGCAGTTTCTGTTTTCAAAATGCACATCTCCTTGGAGAGTCAAGATAGATCTTCCTGAAAAGATGATTAGAGGAACCCTCTTGGGAGCAGAGAGGATTGTAAAGAGGCAAGTTCTGTTTGGACCGAGAAGTGGAGGGAAAATGTGACTTGAATCTGGAAGGCTGGCGAGTAAGTGACCCTCAAAGTCTTGTAGAGGTCGCCGGGAGTCATCGGGATTGTTTGTTTTTTTCAAAGATTTCATTTTTTAGAGAAAGCTTGCAAACGAGAGTAGGGAAAGGAGCTCAAGCAGACTTTGCCCTCAGTGCGGAGCCCTATGGAGGACTCAATCCCATGACCCGGGACCATGACCTGAGCTGAAACAGAGAGTTGGACGCTTAACCCACTGAGCTACCCAGGTGCCCAAGACTGGTGCTGTCTGTTCCTCTCATACTGCATGACCTTGTGCAGTTTTTGTGATAGTTTCTTCACAGTGCTGGCCCTTTCAGGAATGTTGATGCTGAGCAGGAGTTAGGTAAGAGAGACAGAGGGACAAAGTGTCACAAAGAACAAGGACATACCGCTGGGCCGCTAGGCTCACGTGTGGCTCTGCAGCATTTTCACTGTGTGACGTTGGGCAAGTAACTTAAGCCTCTGTGCCTCTGTTTTCCCATCAGTGAAATGAGGCTTTGATGGTGGGAGGCTCATATTTGCTTTAAAGAACTACCATGTGTCACGTTCACTGGTCCTAACAGAACCTAGTGATTCCGTCCTATTTAAAACCTCATTCACAGCATTTTATCTCAGTGGAGAGATTTGTTTTGGATGTTTTGGGATTGCTCCCAGCCTTTTTGTAGCTGACAGTCTATGAAATGAGTTGCAGAGTGCATGCCGTGCGAGACTGAAGAACATTGGGGAAGTTCATTTGGGAATTACCAATTGAAGCTGTCATAGGATCATGTCCACTTCACCGAGCTGGCACTGGCATTGATGGAATCTGAGAAGTGGCGGGGGGAAAAAATCAATACAACCTTTTTAAAAGATAGATGGTTTTAATATTGATAATAGTGTCCTTTACCTTTTCATTTGATTTCATTTGTAATGGAACGCCACATAAATACTAGGGTGTGCTGACTGCCTTGCGATAGTCACCCCTTCAGGTATAGACACAGAAAGTTCAATGATCTGGACAGATGTCACTTTAATGCATCACTAACAGGCTGAGAAGTACAGTCTTCAAATAAACTGTCCTTCACATGACTGTAGGAAATACCCTTTCATCTGCATTTTAAAAATCTTCCTTAAACCACAGATGAGGAAAGGCTTGGTTGTGCATGTCTCTGACTCGTTTTGGTTCATCTGTGGCAGTTTTCCACGTTTGCTTCAGATGTTTGGATTCTTTCGGAGGTGACTGAGTGCGTGTCCTTCCGTTCCTCAGGCGTGTGCCTTGGAAACCTCACCTGTTGCCTTTTCTCCTGTTGGGGACACCTGCTGTCTCAAGACTGGAAAAGGATCTCAGCTTACTGAAATCCAAATGTTGATGGGAGGAGAGAAGCGTGGCTGGCTTCATAGGCTTGCAGTCATGCCCGGGTCGAGGACCCCTCAGCCCTTGGTGGATAGTTTCAGAGACCCCCAGTTCGGTGGCCTTCTTCTATGCTGGAGTGCAAGGACTTCTCTGGCAACTTGTTGACTGTGATTTTGTAAAGCTGATAAGAAAAGTAGATCATTCCACTGATGAAATGTTTTGGGGAAATCCAGATGGGAGCCATGGCCAGAGAAATGAGCTCCATCCACAGCAGGTTACACCCAGACCTCTAGGAAGGCTGTGTCATCATTATTGATGTGATGCGCTGGACCCAGTGCACAAAACTGCTCCCACACCTTATCAGAGAGCAATCCGTAGATTACCCATCAATAGTTATTCAATGATGAAGCATTTACTGGAAAACTTACCAAATGTGAAACTTTTTAGGTTGTTGGGAGGTACTGGTCTCTATGCAGGCTTGGAGTTCTGATGAATATTCATCATGATAGTAGTAGATGGAATTGCCCTCTGAATGAGTTCATTCATTCATTCAATCCAAACTCAACCGCTGTGTGCCAGGTACTGTTCTGGGTGCTGAAATGCAGGGGTGAATTGGGCAAATACCGTCTCATCTCCTTAGAGGACTTAATTATTTTGGGGGGTGGGAGTGGATAGGAGAGGCCAAATAAACCAACTAATGAGACAGTTTTGATCATGAAGGTCATACTGAATGTCAGGTGTGACAGATTATGGTGCAAAAGTGTGCTTTCACACTGAAGGGTCAAGGTCAGGGTGAGGGTTAAGGTTAAGGCTCTTGGGATGCCTGGATGGCTCAGTCAGTTAAGCATCCAACTCTTGATTTTGGCTCAGGTCATGATCACAGGGTCTTGAGATCAAGCCCCATGTTGGGCTCTGCGCTGGGTATGAAGCCTGCTTAAGATTCTTCATCTCCCCTTGCTTCTGTGCCTGCTCAGTCCCACATTCAGGCTCTCCTCTCCCTCAAGAAGAAACAAAAAAAAAAAAAAAAAAAAAAGGGAAGGCTCCCTAAGGATTTGATGCTTGGTCTAAATCTGAGAGAGCAAGGTGTTTGATCTGTATGGAGAACAGATTCTATTATTAACAGCCTGAACCAACAAAACAAAATCCCTAGGTCTCCCCTCCAAATGTTTGCTGCACCTACTTTTCCCCTCGTTGGTGGGGGGTGCTCCTTTCTCCTTCATGCAGATGTTACTGTCAGACCTGGTAGCACTGAACATCAAGGAAAGGAGGGCCTCTCCAGGCTGAGGTCTTCGCTGTGGGTTCAGTGAGCCTTCCCCCTTGTACACAACCCAAGTTGACCGAACTTTGCATCTGGCAATAGCTTCTGTTTTCACTTGCTGATTACACTGGCTGGTCAGGTGAGCCCAGAGCTGTGGCTAGGCTTGCTTTAACTTCCCTTTCATGGTTAAAACATATGTAAACTCCTGTGATGCTTTTAGCTTTCTGCAAATGACACACTGTCCTCTTCTCACTTTGTCAAGATTCTACCCATTTACGTCAAGACACCTGCTGGAACTAGGAGTTTCCTCTTCCTTTAAGTCTGACTCTTTTCAACTATGGATTATTTTTAGCCCTTTTCTGTCAATTATGAAGCTTGAATTGTATTGAGTATTTATAGAAAATGAATGCAGCCAGTGAGGCTTTGCAAAGGTGCAAGTGTCTGACTCAAAGCAGTTGCTTTATGCTCGGTCACTGGAAACTCACTCCGCAGTGTAGAGCTGGCCATCATGGGTTGACTTGGTTCTTTGGATTTGTTGCCTAAGTACAGAATAGTATAATTTGGTCCTTAGAATAGAAAATAATTATATTACATCACTACTACTTTATAGGAAAGCAGAAATTTACTAAATGACGTTATTAAACCCAAACCTAGATGCTCTTCGAACATTTGTATAGATATTTATACAGGTTGTTTTCCCTCCAGAAGTTTCAGTTCTGTATGGAGACAGTAAGTGTGAAAACCTTTCATTGCAAATAAATAAGGATTCTACTAACCGAATAACAGGTCTGATTAAATAAATGGCTGTCGTAATCCTCCGACACATTTGCTCCAGGCGAATGAAGTGACCGCGCTGGGTTTTAAGAATTTATTTCTGGAATATTAATTAAGTAATTAATAATTTAATAATTAATTAATTAATTAATTAATAAAAAACCCCATACCTGGACTTTTACCCCTTGGCTGTCGGACCAGGACTAATTAGCTATGTTGCGTTTTTTGAGTTGCGGAGGCCTCTTGAGTTGATAATTCTAAGGAAAATCATAGAATACGTATTGTTAGGTCCTCAGACAGGATCTGTGTTTCTGATATTAGTAGCGGAACAGAGATAGCCTCTGACTGCTCTGGAGCCACCGTTCCCTTTTCTGAAGCCTGGGGCAGATTTTCAGGCTGATAACATCAGGTTTCCCACTGAGTCTCAGAATCATTTGCAGGCATCTGCCTTCCGTTGATCAGACCCGATCCTCAGAAATGTACTTATCATCCAAGACGATTTTGGATTGAACTTTTCCTTTCTGTTGGAGGAAAGAACACAAAGACACACATATATAAAATACCAACGCACACGTCAACTTTTGTTTTCGTATGTATTCTGTGCACAAAGTGCCATGTCAGTACTAAAGGGGATAACATTTTTAGAATTAGAAAGAAAGCCAATAGTCTCTGCTTTGAAAAAACCAGCCATTGTTCCCATCAGTCTAGTTCATACTTATACATCATTATGCAGTGCTGTAAGCATAGTTTAGGTACCATTTTTATAATTTGCGTGTCTTCCATTTAAAATTATAAATCATTTTCCAGGCAGCTACTGGCATCAGAGAAACAAATTTTAACAGCTACATTAATGAAGATTTGTGGTTCATTCTGTCCACAGTGTGTGTATCTCTATTAATACTCTCTGGGATAATATGCATTCTGTGCTAGATATTCTGGGCTTTTAGTATGTTTACATTTTACATTAACCCAATTGTCATCTTGTACAACTGTGCAGAAACTGCCTGTTCTTCAGCTGTGATCATGGACTAATTTAAAATTTCACGTGGTGGGGATGTACTGGGAGTTAGTATAGAAGCCTGTGAATCATGTGTTTTGGTATGGATTTTCTTTAATATACTCAAAGTCTAAAAACACATTACGGTAAATCACTGGGCTCTCAAAGGAACTAACACCATAGAATAACCTTGAAAACAACTTATCTAAGTACCTAAGTGAATTTATACCTCACAATGGGGGACGGTGAGTTGTATATTTTTCCTTTTATTAACTCAGTAAGGGTCTTTGTATCTCGGTTAATTGCCATGAAATCCACGAGGGGAAATCACTCAGAGAACAGCCCTAAAGTTAAGGGAAAAATGGCCCCAAAGAATACATTTCGATTTTTATGCTTATTTATTGAATTCAGTGTGAAGGGACAAAGAGAGCACAACCGACAGCAGAGCCCAACAACTCTGGTACAAAAATGATCCATTCTGGGGAAAAAAGCTGTCTCTGTTGTGTTATTAAATGTGAATTGCTCTTGAGTATTTATAGAGTGAGAAGCAGCAGAAAAATGTTCTCATAGTCAAGTTTTAGCAAACATTTTATCCAAATGAAAAGCCGTATGTTGATATTTACGTAATGACATAGAAGGTGCCTATGGAAAATGATTGGAAAGTCGTGGTCCTCCGACTGCCAGGGTATAAAACGGTGGAAATTTCACATACGTGATTAGGCTGGAAGCATCTCTTGAAAAACCAGCACAGCTCCAGCCCTGTGCCTTCTCCCTCATGCCTCAGCCCCCACCACAGCTCAGCCTGCCTGGGCCTTCTTGTTCCTTTCCTGGCACATGTGGTCACCTGAGGTTTTGACTCAGCTATAGTAACATATATCTTATTATTTTACCTAATACAGCCTCTTTTTAAAAATATTTACCTAATACAACCTCTTTTTTTTTTTGAAGAGTTGTTTATTTATTTTAGTGGGGGAGGGGATCACAACAGAGGGAGAGAGAATCTTAAGCAGGCTCCACACTGAGCATGGAGCCTGATGTGGGGCTCGATCTCATGACCCTGAGATCATGACCCATGAGATCATGACATGAGCCAAAACCAAAAGCTGGACTCTTACCTGCCTGAGTCACCCAGGTGCCCCTTCTCATACAACCTCGTCAAGGTAACACTTTATAAATCTATTCACTCCAGCTTGGCTTAAAAATTGGTTTTCTAACTTATGTACATTTTATTTTAAACATTGGTAAAATACACCTAGAATTTATCATCTTAACCGTTTTCTGAGAGTGAAGTTCAATGGTGGTGAAGTCCATTCACATTGTTGTGCAAGTATCACCACCAGCCATCTCCAGAGCTGTCCTCATCTTGCAGAACTGAAACTCTGTACCCAAAACAACCATTTCTCCTCTTTCCCTACCCCCAGCCCCTGGCAACCACCATTCTATTCTCTGTCCCCATGAATTTGACTACTCTCATGTAGTAAAGCCTACTTTACTACATGAGATAGTAAAGACTACTCTCATGTAGTAAATGTAGTGTTGGTCCTTTTGTGACAGCCTTATTTCACTTACCATGATATTATCAAGGTCCATCCATGTTCTAGCATGTGTCAGTTTCCTTATAAGGCAGAGTAATATTCTTTTTTATGTATGTACCACATTTGGCTTATCCATTCATCCAGTGATGGACACCAGTATGGCTTTCATCTTTAGCTGAATGTGGATAATGCTACTATGAATATGGGTGTACAAATAGCTCTTCAAGTCTCTTCTTTCATTTATTTTGGGTATATATCCAGAAGAAGAATTACTGCAATATATCATGATCCTATGTTTAATTTTTTGAGGTGCCGTTATCCTGTTTTCCCAGAGGCTGCACCATTTTACATTCCCACTAACAGTGCATAAGAATTCCAGTTTCTCTAGATCCTCACCAACACTTTCTATTTTCTGATTTTCTTAAGATTTTATTTATTATTTGAGAAAGAGAATGCATGGGGGGCAGGGCAGAGGGAGAGAGAGAATCTCAAAGAGACTCTTCGCTGAGCATGGAGCCCAACGTGGGGCTAGATCTCATGACGCTGAGTTCATGACCTGAGTCGAAATCAAGAGTTGGATGATTAACCCAACTGAGCCACTCAGGACCCCCTTGTTTTTCTTAATGTTAGCCACCCCAATGGGTATGAGGTGGTATTTTATTGTGGTTTTGATCTGCATTTCCTTAATGATTAATGATATTGCATATGTCTTCTTTTCAAAAAAGTTTACTGTAGGTGCAAGGACATAACATTTTGCCTTGTCATTGAAAGAAAATTACCTGGCAAGTCAAAAGATCTGGGTTTTAGCCATAGCTCTATCCTAATTAGACATTTGAACTTCAGTTCTGTTTAACAAATGTTATTTAGACTTCTGCCATCCACAAAAGACATAAGAACTGTAACTTAGAGGGAAAAGTCAATTGTGAGATTTTTGAAGGGGGTATCTATGATTAAAATCTGAATTTTGCCTTTACAGTGTGTACTTAGTTTGCTTTTACATGTCTTCATTTAGGACTTTAATTTTTAAAATTTAGCCTATCTTAATGAAGTGACACTGTTCATTTATTGTATCTTCACTGGCGTACGCTTACAGAGTATCTCTTTCCTCCTCACAGCAGAACCTCCTGAAAGGGTGTCTCTTGTCATATCTTTGCTTCTTGCCTTCCCAATTTGCTGCCTTCTAGATCCTGTATCTCCAAAGTCTCTGCAGCCCTCCCAGTATCCTAAAACTGTGGATGCAGCTCTGCCTTCCTCAGCCCACTTCTTTGAAGGGTTGAGATGGTTGCTTACTCCTTCATTGAAACTTCTGCTTTCAGCTTCCTTGATCCTGGTTCCTTTTCCTCCCTGAGGAAAGCAGGTACCCCTGGCGAGTCCTTAGTTTTCATGAAGACTTCCCTTTTCGGGGCTCCTGGATGGCTTAGTGGGTTAAAGCCTCTGCCCTCGGCTCAGGTCATGATCTCAGGGTCCTGGGATCGAGCCCCGCTTCAGGCTCTCTGCTCAGCAGGGAGCCTGCTTCCTCCTCTCTCTCTGCCTGCCTCTCTGCCTACTTGTGATCTCTGTCTGTCAAATAAATAAATAAAATCTTTAAAAAAAGAAAAAGACTTCCCTTTTCTCTGTGCTTCCACTAAGTCTGTGATCCCTATCGTTCTGTCCTTATCTTATTTTCTTTTCCACTTTACCCCCTTGCTTGGGGAGGGGGTGGTGGTTCTGTCTTCTTCATTTCTATCCCACACCTTGTTCCTAAACTTTAAACCTGAATATCCAGTCGGTCTACAGTTAGCCTTGACTTTGGTAATTTATCAGTTTTTGAGCTGAACACATTCAACACGGAGCTTATCTTGCCTTTTGTAAATAACTCTTGCTCTTATTTCCCTGTGTTAATTGCTAGTTCCATTGGATTCCTTGCTGCCCAAGAAGCCTTAGACATTTGCCTTGGTCTCACCCCTACCCTCCCAACACCTATGATAATGGATTACATAATTCACCTTCTCCATCAGTCCCCTAAACTTCATCCTAATTACTCTTTCCTTGGTCCAAGTTCTTGGCTGTGCTAGGTTGATGCATCTCCTGTGTGTTCCATTAGCTTCTCATTCTTAACACCTCATAGGTCATACCAGTTTGTATTGGGGTTGTTTTGTTATCTGCCACTCCTACTGAGTGCCTTGGGAGAATGAATAGCGTATATTTTGCTCCTTGAGCCTAGGAGGAGAAAATACATCCCTTCATTCCCATTGCATTCCATTTTTTTTTTAACTCATAAAAAATATGAGCAGTTTGATAGTCCCTTGCCTTTTCATGTTATAGTTCTTATTCTATTGTACTATTCATGTGATTATAACCAGTAAAGTCCAAAGATGGAAAAAGAACGTTTTCTCACCAGCTTAAAAAAATTTGGTAGTGTTCTAATTCAGTGATGGACTGAAACCAACATCTGCTTTTAACTCGGTTTTTTATGCTCTGGAGCACACCGTTTACTTTCACCTTCAGTGACTCGGATTTTAAACTGTATGAATTAGGTTGCACGTGCGTGGACAGGAGGTTGGAGCTGCAGTGGGTGACGTAGAAAACTTTGAATACCTCGATGATAGATTAGTGTTTTCTTCTTCTTCTTTTTTTTTTTTTTTTGGATTAGTGTTTTCTTCATAGGGTTTGGGTCTTCTTTTAATTCTTTTCTAAATTGCTTCCATTTATTATGGCTACTTATTTCATAGGATAGTTAAATCCTATCCCTTTTTAATTAGCCTTTGTAATTTTCTGTACTGTTTCCCACTGTAATGCACCAATAATTATAATGTCCGTGGTATCTCTTTGGGTTTTTTAATTCTTAATTTAGAATTATGACTGACTTACCCAGAGAAGAGATTTGATGAGCCTCAGTTAGGGATGACAATGCAGTCTATAGGACTAAGCAAAGATTTTGTGATTTTAGAGAGAAACTGGTTCAAATCTTCATACTGCCACATATTAGCAGACAAGATGCTTAATATTCATAATCTTTGGTTTCTTCTCATGTTCATTTAGTTTTTTGGGGGGGGCAATGGGGGTGATGGGAAGACAGAAAATTCGTAGACAAGGAGTTCAAGGCAGTGCTTACCCATAGTCACTACACAACAAAGGGTCACAAGTTCTCATCCATAACCAAATTACCCACTTGATTTGGAAATTTAACAAATGTGTCCTGTGTGTGATTTCTTTCTTTCTTTCTCTCTCTCTTTAAAGATTTTATTTATTTATTTGACAGAGAGAGTGAGAGAGTACAAGCAGGGTGCACAGTGGGGAGAGAGAGAGAGAAGTGGACTGCCTGCTGAGCAGGGAGCCTGATGCCAGGCTCGATCCCAGGACCCTGGGTTCATGACCTAAGCTGAAGGCAGACGCCCAACCATCTGAGCCACCCAGGCACTCCCCGTGTGTGATTTCTTAATGATTTTGTATGTGGGTGAAATTGAGGTTAACACAACTCAACTATATAAAGTTTTTTTAAATTTGTTAATTTAACAGAAAGACACAGTGAGAGAGGGAACACAAGCTGGGGGAGTGGGAGAGGGAAAAGCAGGCTTCCCGCTGAGCAGGGAGCCCAGTGTGGGGCTAAATCCCAGGACCCTGGGATCATGACCTGAGCCGAAGGCAGACACTTAATGACTGAGCCACCCAGGTGCCCCTCAACTATATAAATATTAAGAAAACACAGATTTTATATTATGATAAATACTAAGTTACAGATATATTTATTGGATGAACAAATGAATTTAAACTGTCATGCTTGCCCTTATGAGAGTAAGCTTTAGTGTGCCATTAATCACAGCCTTAAATGATTGATGATTCTTTATTTAGAAATGAACGACTTTGCCAGAGAGAATTTCCAACTCTGTTGCATTGCTTGTAACTTCAATAATGTCTCTAAGGCTTGTAGTTTTCAGATGAGTTTAATCTGACATTTTTACTCAAAAAATGTGTTATGGGGGCACCTGGGTGGCTCAGTGGGTTAAAGTCTCTGCCTTCGGCTCATATCATGGTCCCGGGGTCCTGGGATCGAGCCCCGCATCGGGCTCTCTGCTCAGCGGGGAGCTTGCTTCTCCCCTCTCTCTCTGCCTGCCTCTCTGCCTACTTGTGGTCTCTCTCTGTCAAATAAAAAATAAAACATCTTTAAAAAAATGTGTTATGCTTGGGGATGTCCAGTGAATATGGTGCCAGCCTTGGCCAAACAGGGATTTATGGACATACAACTTTTTAGAAGTCTCTCTTTGGGACATCAGACACCTGGTCCTTTTTTTTCCCCTAAAGACAACATTCAGTAGATTATATTGATCAGTACTTTCAAAACTAGTTCCTAACGCTTTGATCTTGCAGATACGCAATCATTTTCTTGGTGAGATAATCAATCTAGTCAGGACTGTTGACAGAAATGAATCGAATATATCTTTAGGGAAGATGGCTAAGTGTAAAGCTTGGTCAGGCCCGTGCTTTAGAGACCTAAGAGTAAAAAAAGGAAGATCTCTTTAGAATTGTTACTGTATTTAGTAGAGAACTGGCGTTCATCTCTACAACTGAGATCTTTGGTATCAGCATCCATTTAGTTTAGTTTAGTTTAGGTGTAGAGGGCTAGAAAGTTAAATTTTTTTAGCAATTTTGTTTTTGCCAAGGCACATCTCATCATCTGAGACAGTAAATATTTTAATAATTGATTATTTTATTTGTACCTGTTTTTGCCAAATAGTGAGAAGTCCCATTTGGACAAAGACCCGCAAGAGTGGAAAGTGCTCCCCATGGGGAATCTTGGAGTGCATTGGGAGGAAGGAGTGGAGAAGGGCTCAGGGCTAATGGAGGATAGTATTTTTTTTTTTTTAAGATTTTATTTATTTGAGAGAGAGAGAGAGACTGAGCAAGCATGAACAGGGAGGAGGGGCAGAGGGTGAGGGAGAAGCAGACTCCTTCCTGAGCAAGGAGCTTAATGGAGGGCTCGATCCCAGGACCCTGTAATCATGACCTGAGCTGAAGGCAGATGCTTAACCCACTGAGCCACCCAGGCGCTTCTTGCAGGATAGGTTTAAGTAAGGACCAGGCAAAGCTGGGACCAGCTCTGTACTGGGCGCTGTTCTGAAGCACCTGTTGTGTATCCCAGTAATCTGTGTTCAGGAGGCAGGAGGAATACAGTGGTTTTGGAAGGAACTGGTCTGAAAGAAATCATTGCTCAAAAGTAGTTGTTGGGAAGCCCCAACATGATCTTGGGAGAAAATGTTTTCTGCTGACGTGCAAGTGGGCTTCACTGTATATGTTAGTGGTCTATTTTTGGTCAGGATGACTTTTATTTTCTCAGATGTCCCAAGAAGTCTTTTCTTTCTTTCTTCCGAGCTACACTGCTGTGTCCAGAACATTTCCGGACATATGGTAGGAATAAAATACACACTGCCCTCCCCTAACACCCCATGTCTGTGGAATGAGTAACAGCTCCTACTGATGACACACAGGACTGCCCTGAAGCTGTTCCTCTACACAATATGGGGTTTCTTTGAGACAGAAATGGAAATCCCAGTAAATACATGCAGAAATTTGCGTGGCGTTGTTTAGGTTGGGAGGCTGTGATGATGTCACTGGTGAGTGTCAGGAAAGCAGCCTGTCTCAGGGATGGGTGACTTTTCTGGGAGTGTGATTCTCAGCGAAGTAAAGGCCCTCTTTGAAAGGAAGCATAACCTTCAGTTTTCTTCTTTCCTGAATGAATGCAACAGGCAGTGTAACGTAAAATGTGGTATAGAACTGGCCTTTCCAGCAGTGTTGTGGATCCACTATTATTGACATCTGGATAGCCCGAAAGCTAAAAAGAGAAAAAGCAAATAGCAAATGAAAGACCCTTTGATCCTTTACTTCTGCATGGTCTCCTTCAACTCTTGCTCTGTATGGGACAGGTTCTCTATAGCAGCCATTTTGATCCTTTAGAAATGTACAACAAATCAGATCCTTCCTGTGACCAAGCCTCACCTCTCCAAGACCTCCCTACCCTAGGTCTTGGGGTGCCTGGGTGGCTCAGGTGGTTAAACACCTGACTCTTGATTGCGGCTCAGGTCATCATCTCAGAGTCCTGGGATGGAATCCTGCATCAGGCTCCGTGCTCAGTGGGGGAATATGCTTCTTTCCCTGTCTGCCCTTCCCCACCTCCCTTTCAAAATAAACAGAGCTTAAAAAAAAAAAATCTAAAGTCTTTGCTGGTCCCAGGTCCCTCTCTGATGTCATCTTTTCCTACTGCCTGCTAGATCATGTAGTCTGGGTATATGGACCCTTGCTATTCCTAGGACACAGGGAGAATGCTCCTGGCTGTGGGGCTTTGCATGGACTCTTCCCTCGGTCTAGAATCCTCTTCCCCAAGTAGCCAGGTTTTTCCTTCTTGTCACTTAGGCATCCGCTCCTGTGTTATCGCTTCCTCTGTGAAATGACTCCATTTGCCCTTCCAGACATACATACCCCAACAGGAACATGAGCTTCACGGGAGCGGGTGTTCTATCCGATCTGGCCACTGAACCGAGCTGTAAATAAGAGGTCAAGTCACACGTGGAAAGCTGATCCTGGGCGTTAATTGAAAGAGGAACTTTCAGAATTTGTGATAGATAAGACCAAATTCAACCTCATCTCCCATACATTTTGCTTCTGTAACAGTGGTGTATATTAACTACAGTGACCTGGGAACATTCCAAACGAAAGTGATTTTGTTTGTGGGAACAGCACCATGGAAAGGATACTGATGGTCTTTTCTGCATATTGACCTTTTCTTGTGCTCCAGGGCCATGAGGGTTTCTAATCCCTGTGTGCACATCACAGTTAAAGCAAGGCTTCCACTGACTGGATTTCTCTAAGCTTTGCACTATGGTTAGTGGATTTATTTTAATGTTGTGACTTTAATTTTCTGCTCTAATTATGAGTGACTTCTCTCTCAGAGGAGATGCAAATCTTTTTTTCCTACCTCTGCCCCATCACCTGGGTCCACAGAAAGGCACCTGTATCTACTTCTGAAATTGCAAATGACATGAATGCTTTGGAGGAAGCAAAAGGAAACAGTGCATAATGTAGTTTGTAATGTTAGAGTAAACTTGAGACAAATGAGAACATTTGTTGAAATTAATGCTCAGTGGATTTCCCTAGAGAAACTCCCTTTAACAGAGATGACAGCAGCATTTACCTATTTACTGAAAACCCTATTTGTATCACACTTACTTTTTTTTTTTTTTTTAAAACAAGCATCTTGTGTATTTAACCTTGTCTGGTTTGTTTTATGTTCATTACCTGATCCTTTTTTCCAGAAAGAAGAGACACAGTTCCAATAATAGTTTTTGCCTAAAGGGGAAAAGCAAATTCTTTTCTTAGTATTGTAGGGTTTTTTTTTGTTTTTGTTTTTTGTTTTTCAGCAGATTAAAGGATTTAATTGTTCAGGTGCTCTAAAAATGTTCTGTATTCTTTTGATCATAAGCCTATGAGGAGATACTTTTTGAGTAGCCACACCCAATCTAAATTTATATATTTGCTTATAAATTATGTACATGTACTGTGTACTGATATTACATGTATTATTAAACACTCACCAAAATAGAAATTAAACGGACACATTAGACCCGTCTGAATGGCAGTTCCAGTATTTTCTTCGCCTGTGCTGGGGTTGTCCTGGACACTCCCTGCAGCATGCTCCTTGCAGCCTGTCCTCCCCACCCCTACAACCTAGAGCATTTCACGGGGTTTGCCGGATCTCGGTAGAAACGCAGCATGAAAAGATGTCCAAAATCTGCATAGGGAGGCTGGAAGGAGCATCATTTGCTGAAGGTTCTGAAATAAGCTCACTGAACTCTTAATTCTCCATCTTCAGAGAGAACTCGGGAGGGTGGTGCGGTTGGGAAGCAGAAGATGATGTTGTAGGAACACTTCAGAAGCTATTTTGTCTATCCCCTTCCGAGTGAGCCTTGGTATGTTTCGTTATGGGGGTGTGACACAAACACTGGTTAGGTTGTTATGTAACATACAATGCGAGCTTTCCAAAATCTCCAATTCTGAATTCCAACAAAGAAACCTGGCCCAAGATTTTCACAGAGGGGATGGCATCGTTGTGCTCTAAATTTTCCTTCAAAGCCTAGATTGCTCTGTGGTTGAAACTCTTGCTGGAAGATGATTTTGTAAAGGGTGTGGCTTCTGGAAGGTCATGATGACTTAAAGGGCTTACTTGGGTCTCTGCTATACAAAAGAGTGTATCTGCCCTGATTTGGTCCCTTGTACCAGTATTGCCATTTATACTTTGTGATTGGGTGGAACCATAGATGATTCTAGTCTAACCCTAATGCACCATAATGCCCTCCTCACTGCTGCATAATTGCTCTTTCCACATTCCGTGTATTTGATGAGTTGCTGTCTAACCTCCCTGTTCTTTATCTTACTAAACCCCGCTCTTCCCCTTTGGCCAGTCACCAGCTAGGTCATTTGCTTTAAACCCAAGACTATTATGAAAAGATTCTACCTCCACTTCTAACCCTGTTCTTCTGAGAGTCCAGCTTCCATACTGATCATCTCTCTTTGTTCTACTCACAGAACATTGACATCTTCCTCCTGGGGATTCTGGCCCCTGAGCATCTCCGTGGAGAGATTAAATCTGTGCAAAATTCCTCTCCAGCCCCGAATTGAACAAGACCTCCTCCAGTATGGTGTATTCAATTCCAGAATGCTCTCCTGTCTCTTTGCCATATCTCCCTTGTCCACCCCCTGAGACCAGGCCCATGCAGCGTGCCTGCTGTTCAGCTGTGGGCACCATCTCTTGATCAGAGGGCACCTCCCTCAAGGACAAGCTGGCATGCTATCCAGAGTGACAGCTTCAAGCCTCCTTTTCCTCCTGGCCTCCCACTTCTCATCACAGATGGAATGGCAGGACCTGTAGGTGGTGGCCAGATAGTCAGTGGGGTTTCAAATGCCACATTAAGGACTTTCAGCCCTTTCCTGCAGACAGTACAGGAACCATTCAAGGGGATCGCATCCCTGCTTTGTCAATGCTCTTGCTCTGGTGGGGTGGAAGGGAGATTGCGGAGGAGAGAAGGTTGAGAGACTAGTCAAGAGGCTTCAAGGAGTAAGCTCGCAGCTCCCCTGGGAATTCTATCTCATTCCAATTTCAAAATGGTAGTTTGATTGACGATTTTACCACTTGAATAGTGGAGCAGATAGTCTGGCAGAGTGGAAAGCTCAAAGGTCCTGAGCTAGACAACTGACTTTTAATGACAGCTCTGCTACCAAAACCAAGCTGATGACCCAGGGCAAGTTCACTTTAGTTCCTTCATCTGTAGAGATTTTTTTTTTTTAATGTCATCATCCCTGCAGGACTTTAAGAGTATTATATAAATCAAATTTGTGACCTGTAACTCAGTATGAGGGACATAGTACATGCTCAGTGAATTTTATTTGCTGTTTACTTATCACCCCCGCCTTGAGATATTTGTGCTGAGGTCTGGCTTTGTGACACCCAAGGCGATTCTGACAGTATTCCAAACAGTGTCTCTGTTAAGGGAGGCAGATCATGTTGGGTGGATCATGTTAATAAAAGAAATAGTTTTCCTAACTGTATTCGAGGGTAAAATCCCTGCGTGTCTAGTGTTTCTGTCCTTCTGGAATGAATTCGTGCCATGGTGTAAAACTAGTGTTAAGTTTGTTTCCCATTATATGCAACTTTGGATGGAGCATCCTACTATCAGTGTGGTCAATGTGAGGTTGTGTTTATTGGAGACGATATTTATTTCAGGACTTTTGAAAAACATTATAATGATGTTATGTTATATACATTTCCTGTATATACCAATGAATCTAATAAGGCAGCTATTTAATTACTTTTGGGACACTTCTAAGTCAATGCTTTATTTCCTCCCCCTCTAATTATTGTCGTTATGCATTTTATTCCAATAATATAATCCACTGTATTCTTTTATTCAGGTAATGTTGCTTATTTGAAAAGTTAAAAAATAAACTATGCTTAAAAGGTTTTTAGTTGCCATCGCCTAAATAATTATAGGACCAGGAAAGGAAGTGAAACTTGGTAATATTTGTATTGTACAATTATCATTAAATATGTTACTGCAGTGTATCCTTTAAGTGAGGTTCATTTGAAAAGAATTGCCAGAAAGTCGTAGTTTTAATTAGCGTGACTTTTGTGTGCATGTGCATGTGCATGCGTTTCCTAATCTGACTTTCCACTACTAGTAACACAAACTGTTCTTTTGGGTGATCCCTAGGAAACTGCTGGAAACATATTGGCCTGGCGTCACTTATTAAGATCAATGGCCTCTAAACTTACTCTTTATTTGGACTTTAATTGTGAATGCGAATGACTGCAAGATTTATGGGAGTCTTAGCTGCAGTGTTTATGTGCTCAATTTAGCATGCATTTAAAATATTTATTGTTTCTCAAAACATATTATTATTTTATTTATTTTTAAAGATTTATTTGAGAGAGAGTGTCCATACACACAAGTGGGAGGTGGGTAGGGAGAGGGAGAGGGACTCTCAAGCAGACCCCCTACCAAGCATGGAGTCCAGTGGGGAGCTCAATCTCAGGACCCTGAGATCTTGACCTGAGCCAAAATCAGGAGTCGGATGCTTAACCAACTGAGCCACGCAGACATCCCACATATTATTATTTTAGTTGTAAAATGAATTGGGCATAAAGTTCCTTTATGAAAAAAAAAATTTCTGGATTGTTATTTCATCTTTATATTGCAAAATAGACTCTTGACGTAAATCTTTGTGACCATAAACCTGTTTCTTAAGCAGGAAAGGACCTAAGATACACTTGGATTTCTGGCTGAATTCTGACCAGACAAAGTGTCTATCAAAACAAACACAGGGGTCACCTGGGTGGCTCAGTGGGTTAAGCCTCTGCCTTTGGCTCAGGTCATGATCTCGGGGTCCTGGGATCAAGCTCTGCATCGGGCTCTCTGCTCAGCGGGGAGCTGCTTCCCTGCGCCTCCCCCCTCACCCGCCTGCCTCTCTGCCTACTTGTGATCTCTCTCTCTGGCAAATAAACAAATAAAAAAAAAAAAAAAAGAAACACAGAATTGCCTGTTGTTATTCAGAGTAGTTACACTTCCCAAAGTCACCAGGAACTTTGAATGAGTGCTTCTGAAGGAAATAGAGTTAGGTTCTTGCAAACCTCTGGTCACCTTTTTGTCACCCTGTTAATAAATAACCTTGCTTTATGTGCATTTCTGTTTAAAGTCACCTTTATTTCATGTATATCGCTGGTTCATTAAGGATTTGATTATGCATCACCAACAAAACCAAAACCAAAAATAAAATTGAGGAAAAGAAAGGCACCTTGGTGGCTCAGTAGGTTAGACGTTGGACTCCGGATTTTGGCTGGCATCATGATCTCATGGTTGTGGGATTGTGCCCCACATAGGGCTCCACAGTCAGTGTGGAGTCAGCTTGGGATTCCCTGTCCTTCTCCCTCTACCCCTCCCCTTGCTCACACATGCTCTCTTTCTCTCTCTCTCAATGTAAGTAAATAAAATAAAAATTAAGGAAAAGAATTAAGGTGAAAGATACTCAAGTATGAAAAGATGAAGCAGAGATGATTTAGAAAAAAACTATTAGGGAGAGAGAAAGTCTCACGTTGGCCTTGTGTTCTGATCAGTTTCAAAAAAGAAAGGCGAGTCTCACCGGGTTTTGGATAAAAGCAATTGTTCAGGAAATGCATGGCTAATTTTAGAATGGAGCAGTTTTTCTCTTGGTTCTTCTTGGGGCACCTTGCTATTCAGATGCCTGTTATACTGATTTGTCACTTATGTGTGTATGTGTATGTGTATGTGTGCGTATGTATGTGTTTCTCCTTCACCCTGGAGTCTTGGAGTTTGAGTGTTAACTCATCGAACTTGAGGTCTACAGGCCTAGGGTCCAGACCCTGATTCTGCTAAGGATTACCCCCTGATAAAATGATGGCCAAAACACTTGTTTGTTCTTCCTCCAATGTTATCACGGATCCCAGAAACACAACTAAGCGTGGAGAAAGGTACTGAATGTTGTGTCAAGATAGCAAAGGCGTCGGAGAGTCTGATAAAGGAACCAAGTGCAGTGTGGCTTGTGCAAAGGGGTTAAATGGTTATATGGACTTGGGAGACATTGTGATGGGGACCCTAAAGCCATAGTCTCCATGCTTTTGGACCATGCCTGTCTTTTAGCAAATAGTCTGAGATACATAGGCAACATGTATGCATTTATTTACCTGTAGATTCTACATACTTAGTTTGGAACTACTGTAACACGTATATTGTAATTTGCATTTAAGGAGATATTGAAAAGGAAGGATGATTGTCCTAAAAGTAGATGGTGGTGATAGCTGCGTAACTCAGGAGGATGACTAAATATTACTCAGTAACACACATAAATGGGTAAATTTTATTGTATATAAATTATGCCTTTGAAGTAGCTTAAAAGAAAGGATGACACCAAGTTGAAATTAGCAGGGTGTAAACATTTAGAACCTTTCGTAAGTAGGAAAAAGCTGTTACTCTCACCCAATGTATTAACGGATCTGCATTTTCACTAAGATGAATAGGATCAGACATGCCAAGCTTAACATTTTTAATCACTTAATTTGATTTTTTTTGGGTGTTTTGTTGTTGTTGTTTTTTTGTTGTTTTTTTTTTCAGCATAACCGTATTCCCTGTTTTTGCACCACACCCAGTGCTCTATGCAATCCATCCCCTCTCTAATACCCACCACCTAGTTCCCCCAACCTCCCACCCTCCACCGCTTCAAACCCCTCAGATTGTTTTTCAGAGTCCATAGTCTGTCATGGTTCACCTCCCCTTCCAATTTCCCCCAACTCCCTTCTCCTCTCTAACTCCCCTTGTCCTCCATGTTATTTGTTATGCTCTACAAATAAGTGAAACCATATGATAATTGACTCTCTCTGCTTGACTTATTTCACTCAGCATAATCTCTTCTAGTCCCGTCCATGTTGCTACAAAAGTTGGGTATTCATCCTTTCTGATGGAGGCATAATACTCCATAGTGTATATGGACCACATCTTCCTTATCTATTCGTCCGTTGAAGGGCATCTTGGTTCTTTCCACAGTTTGGCAACCGTGGCCATTGCTGCTATAAACATTGGGGTACAGATGGCCCTTCTTTTCATTACATCTGTATCTTTGGGGTAAATACCCAGTAGTGCAATGGCAGGGTCATAGGGAAGCTCTATTTTTAATTTCTTGAGGAATCTCCACACTGTTCTCCAAAGTGACTGCACCAACTTGCATTCCCACCAACAGTGTAAGAGGGTTCCACTTTCTCCACATCCCCTCCAACATATGTTGTTTCCTGTCTTGCTAATTTTGGCCATTCTAACTGGTATAAGGTGATATATCAATGTGGTTTTAATTTGAATCTCCCTGATGGCTAGTGATGAAGAACATTTTTTCATGTGTCTGATAGCCATTTGTATGTCTTCATTGGAGAAGTGTCTGTTCATATCTTCTGCCCATTTTTTGATATGATTATCTGTTTTGTGTATGTTGAGTTTGAGGAGTTCCTTATAGATTCTAGATATCAACCTTTTGTCAGTACTGTCATTTGCAAATATCTTCTCCCATTCCGTGGGTTGCCTCTTTGTTTTCTTGACTGTTTCCTTTGCTGTGCAGAAGCTTTTGATTTTGTTGACTTAATTTGATTTTTATGAAAAGTTCATTCTTGGGGTATAGTTACTGCTCTTTGATACTTTTGCCTGTGCTATTTTTTTTTTAAGATTTTATTTATTTATTTGACAGAGAGATCCCAAGTAGGCAGAGAGGCAGGCAGAGGGGGAGGGGGAAGCAGGCTCCCCGCTGAGCCCCATTGTTTGGGGCTCGATCCCAGGACCCTGAGATCATGACCTGAGCCGAAGGCAGAGGCTTAACCCACTGAGCCACCCAGGTGCCCCTCGCCTGTGCTATGTTATTAGCATTTTCTTCAGCTCACTGTTTCTCAGCAAGAAGCTTTCTCAGTGACTAGGTAGCCTCTGTCAATCTCTTTGGCCAGGTGTGCAGGTGTGTATAGGTGCACACACACACACACACACTAGAGTCCTTCCAGATGCCTCACACAGGAGGATCCCGACAGCATGTGGCCCACGAACCACTTCTCTGTACCGTGAAACCTTCATTTTTCCCTCAGGGTAGCTCCCAGTGGGCCCAGAGCATTGACTGGTTCTTGGCACAAATTCTTGGCTCAATAAATATTGTCCAACAAGCAAATCAGTCTGTGTCCTAAATTTTAGCGACACTGAGTTTTACTCAGTTTTGAAGTGAAGGTCAATATATGTAGAAGTTCTGTTACTCGGTTTCTGCCTACACGGAGGTACTCACTTTGGAGACCACTGCCTGTCAGTGAGCAGAATGTGAACGGTGTAGAGGGAGTTGGCGAGTATGGAGGCAAGGTGACAGAGCGTGTGTTTCATGGAGAGACCAGATTCCCTCTTTGAGCCTCTGATCTTCGGGGCAGACCCACCTTACCACTCTCCCCTTACAAAAGGAAAGGACGGAAAGAATCTAATCAGAAAACAGAACAGGTAAATGTAATACCTTTCCAAAACAGTGTAAGGGATTTTGGAAATATTTTGCAAAAGGCAGTTGCTAGTGGTGTTTGAGGGATTTGTAAGATTCGAAGGGTGACATTGTGACACAGAACTTTTCCACACTGGCAGGACTGGCGAGAACCAGGAAGTACTCAGGTGAATTGTATCATTTCAGTTTGTTCTGTGGAACTGCTTAGTAACTTGATTGAAATCCAGTTTTTGATTTTTTTTTCCAAGATCTGATTTCCCGAGATATAATTTACATACTAGAGTTTCCTTGTTTAGGAAATAGTTGTCCAAACTTGAGACAGAGACATGGGACCATTATCATGCTATAAAAGTTTCCTGTCACTCCCCTGAAGTTCCCCTGTCCTTTCTGTATCCCATCCGGCTGTCCCTAACAACCACTGATCTTATTTCTGTCCTTATAGTTTTCCCTCCTCCAAAATGTTATTACAGTATTTAGCTCTCTGCGTTTGACTTCTTGTGGGAACATGCTGTTTATACTCTTCCATGAAATTTCATGTGTTAGTTCATTCCTTTTTATTTCGGAGCGGTATGCCCTTGTATGCACATGTGCCGCGTCTCTCAAATCCATTCCTTAATAGTTAGTGGAAAGTGGGATGTTTTAAGTCTTTGATGATTTTGAATAAAGTTTCCATAAACATATATGTGCAGGTCATCATATGCAAATCTGTTTGAATTTCTCTTGAGTAAATACTGCTAAGTGGGATTCCTGAGCCGTGTGGTCATTGCAATTTTAATTGTACGAGAACCATCCAATGGTTTTCCTGAGTGTCTGTGCCACTTTGCATTCCTGCCAGCAATTTATGAAAGTGGAGGTAGAGGCAGAGGGAGCGAGGGAAGCAGACTGTCTGCTGAGCAGGGAGCCCGACACAGGGCTGGATCCCAGGACCCTGAGATCATTACCTGAACTGAAGGCAGACACTTAACTGACTGAGCGACCCAGGCACTCCTCATGAAGCCCTTCTATATTGATTTTTTTGGGGTAAGAAAGCATAGAATCAACCCGGAAAATACAAATTATTTTTAAGATTATTTATTTATTTATTTGACAGACAGAGATCACAAGCAGGCAGAGACAGAGGGAGAAGCAGGCTCCCCGACGAGCAGAGAGCCTTGTGTGGGGCTCGATCCCAGGACCCCGGGATCATGACCTGAGCCGAAGTCAGAGGCTTTAACCCATGGAGCCACCCAGGCACCCCTGAAAAAACCATTATTAAAAACAAAAACAAAAACCAAACCTCTTATTTTTATACCTTTTGTTTTAAGATGTTATTGGTAGATTTTTTAGGACTTAAACATGTTTGCCAGGTTTCCAGTCCTGAATTGAGGATCAAATGGTGGAACACTGTCATTAATATTATTGTTTAAGCTAATAATATAAGGACTTTTTAATTATTCCAGCTACATTACTCTGTCTTCTTCACGTGGAATCAAATGCTATTTCTAAAGCACCCATTGAAATGTCTTTCATTGCACCAATTAGGCTTGGTTGGGCTTGGTTTCATATTCTGCCAATTTTGAAGCTCTGTTTTTCAGCTGTAAGCATAATTAATGTTTTAGACACATAATAATATAGATTCATCCCTGCAACTTTGGTTATCTTGAGTCACATCTTTTCACAGATTGCATTATGAAGATTTAGACTTAGCTTTAAATTCTGCTAATTTTCAAGCTCTGATCAAATTCATTTGTAAGCATAATTGATATCTTAAGCAGATAATAATACGGATTGATGCCTACAACACTGAGAATATTGAGTCATATCTTTGTCAATGACTGCCTTATAAAGATGTATTAAAAACTGATGTCTCAGTATTAATTTTCAGTGTTTATATAAGCAGTCTCATAGGGATATAATAGTTTGGAAGGACAGAATGGATCAGACTCACATGCATATGATTATACATCACTGTGGACAGTTTTTTCCTAGTAGTTCTTGCCAGTTTTTCCTCAAGCACATTTTAATAGACCTAGCATTCTGAAGAAAATCTTCTCACCTGAGTATTTTGCTCAGAGCCCATTATATCCTCAGGTCTACAGGCCATTGTTTTATTACTCCAAGGTCTCTCAAGGCTCAACTCTGAACCTGAAGAATATTATGTTGTTCTCTGGCCTGGCTGTGTTCCAATGATGATAGTTGACAGTGATACTGTTCTAGAACTTGAAACAAGGGCGGATGTCTACAACAAATGTTTTCTGTGGAGAAAATAGTCAACTTTAAAAAGCGTTTCACTCATCCATCTATCCATCTTTCTTTCTTTCTTAAAAAAAATTTAATGCACCCATCCATGTTATGAATTTTGTTCCAATTGCCCGTTTTCAGCTAGCAGGATAAAACACAGGAGGGAGAGCAGGGTGGTGGAGTGGGCAGGGACAGCACAGCGGGTCTAGATAGTGGAAGTAGTGTCCCTCTGGGGTTACCTTTGAAAATGTGTATGTTTTTGAGGGTGGCGGTGACAACGGGCATTGCTAGTGTATGGGAGATTGAGGTTGGGGTTGGTGCCTCTCATCCTGTAGTGTGCAGGACAGTCCCATACAACAAAGAATTATCCTATTCTAAATGCCAGCAGTGGTTCCTTTTGAGCAATGCTGAGAGAAGCCTGGGTTTCAATTTGCAGCTATGAACCTGAAAAAGTTGCATTTTCCTCATCGGTGAATTTTGAGTGAAAATATGTACTTAAAAGATCATTCTGAGCATTGCTGACAGTGAACACAGGACCGGATATGTAGTAGGAACTAGTAAAGAATCATTGGCATCCTTTTTAACCCTCCAGTGGCTTCTCAACCCAGTCGAGTAAAACACAAGGTCCTCACACTGGCACACAAGGACCTACCTGATCTGATCCCTGCTCCCCTCTGAACATACTTTCTCCCAGTTCCTCCCCTGGCTCTGCTCCAATCACCCTGGCCTCCTTCCTGTTTGTTAGTCTTCCAGATAGCTCTGCCCTGCTCTGGACCTGCGCACTTCCTTGTCTGTTTTCTGTGTGGGAGGTGCTTCCCCTTCAAGCATCCACTTGGCTGTCTCCCTCACTGCTTTCATTCTCTGCTCAGGGGGCTTTCCTGACTCATGATTTAAAGATGGCTGCCTGTCTGCCTGCAGCCACCCCTTTCCTTCAGCTCTCGCTCCTTTTGCCATCACGTGACCAACGTAGTCAATATATTTGCTTATTGTCTATCTCTTCCAAGTAGAACATAAGTTGGATGAAAGTAAGGACTCTGTGTTTTTCACTGATGTATCCCCAGTGGCTGTAATGCTATAGAGCATAGATACCAGCAAATATTTATTGAATAAATGAATGAGTAAAAATAGCAAAGGAAAAGGTTGTGTTGTGGTTGACAATGCTCAGTGTGTACAGAGGCTGTTTGTGTATATCATAAAGTTATACATTCTGCTAGTTCTGTCATTTTTAATCCAGATGATGGAATTATTTACTAGAATCTCCCTATCTAAACAATTTTGACAGATGTTCCAAGAGATAGTGCCTGCCTGGTTGTCTAAGAATTGGATTTCTATGTTCTCCTCCATCACTTTAAAAAAAAAAATTAATTTAATTTTTTTTCCGTGTTCCAAGATTCATTGTTAATGCACCACACCCAGTGCTCCATGTAATACATGCCCTCTTTAATACCCACCACCAGGCTCATACAACCCTCAACCCTTCTCTCCTCCAAAACCCCCAGTTTATTTCTCAGAGTCCACAGTCTCTCATGGTTCATCTCCCTCTCCGATTTCCCCCAACTCACTTGTCCTCTCCAGCTCCCAATGTCCTCTGTGTTATTCCTTATGCCCCACAAGTAAATGAAACCATGTGATAATCTACTCTCTCTGCTTGACTTATTTCACTCAGCATAATCTCCAGCAACTTCTTTCAAGACATGTCTCCAAAAACAAAGGAAACAAAAGTGAAAATGAACTTTTGGGACTTCATCAAGATCAAAAGCTTCTGCACAGCAAAGGAAACAGCAAAACAAAGAGGCAATGCATGGAATGGGAGAAGATATTCACAAATGACACTACAAAGGGCTGATATCCAAGATCTACAAAGAACTCCTCAAACTCAACATACACAAAACAGATAATCATGTCAAAAATTGGGCAGAAGACATGAGCAGACTTCTCCAAAGAAGACATACAAATGCCTATCAGACACATGAAAAAATGTTCTTCATCACTAGCCATCAGGGAGATTCAAATCAAAACCACACTGAGATACCACCTTACACCAGTTAGAATGGCCAAAATTAACGAGACAGGAAACAACAAGTGTTGGAGAGGATGTGGTGAAAGGGGACCCTCTTACACTGTTGGTGGGAATGCAAGTTGGTGCAGCCACTTTGGAAAACAATGTGGAGATTCCTTAAGAAATTCAAAATAGAGCTTCCCTATGACCCTGCAATTGCACTACTTGGTATTTACCCCAAAGATACAGGTGTAGCGAAAAGAAGGGCCATCTGTACCCCAGTGTTCATAGCAGCAATGGCCACAGTCACCAAACTGTGGAAAGAGCCAAGATGCCCTTCAACAGATGAATGGATAAAGAAGATATAGTCCATATATGCAATGGAGTATTATGCCTCCATCAAAAAGGAGGAATACCCAAGAGGAATACCCAACTTTTGTATCAACATGGATGGGGCTGGAGGAGATTATGCTGAGTGAAATGACTCCTCCATCACTTTTAATTGAGGAAAGCATGAAAATATTATTTTTATGTAAGATGGACTTATGGGTAGGACGATGTGATTTTCTTTGAGTATATGTTTTTAAATTGGTTGCAAATGTGGAGAAGTCATCAATAAAATTGTCCATAGCATATTAGAATTATTGAGTTGTCCTGTCTTCTTTGAGGAAGCATAATCATTCTTTGGAGAGACAATTAGTGTTCGCTGCTTCTGTTGACGTAGGCTTCGCTTGGGCTTGGGGGGTGCTTTGGAAGTTTTCTTGTAAAAGGAACCACTGGCTTGGGGTTTTGAAAGTAGGGCAATGATAAATTATGTGTGATGTTTATTTGAAAGGTTGGTATTTGTGTGTAAAAGTTTCTTCTTGCTTTTTATAGGTAGAGCCATATTTCTGAAAGATTTTGCTTTGTATTCTGAAATATTTATATTGATTTGGTAGCTGATGGGTATACACAGTTTGTTAAACTCATTCTGTTTCACACCAGAAATGGCGTAGGAAGATGTGCCTAAGGATTCCTTTGTTCTAAATTAATGTCTGTCTTTGGGCTTACCTTTCAGTCACACTTTTATATCCTAAGATGGCTTCTATAACATGCCATTTACTCAAGAGGGATATGATTTTTACTGGAAATTATTGTTCTCCCCTAATTCCATCCCTCTGCCAGTAAGGTTCTAAAGATACTTCAAGTGTTCTGCTTCTGCAGGTAATTTCCTAGAAAAAGTGTCTTTAAATGTGATAATCATGTTCAGCAGGACATTTGAGGTTTGGCAGTTGTTCTGCAATGTAGATACTGGTTAAGAGGTCAGTGTGTGGTTTAATAGGAGGCCATTAAACTCAAGTATGTGAAGAAGTAAATTACTTTCTATTACACTTGACACACATTGTTAGGGGTATGCAGTTGTTTATTGGACAGTGCTTGATTTTCAAAATTTGGGTCTGTAGTTCCATGACAGATAAGAAATATTCTGATAAGGAATCAAGAAAATTGTGTGTCTGTGTGTTTATGGGTGTGTGTGTGTGTGTGTGTGCACATGCATGTATGCACTGGCAAGTGGTGGGGAGCAATTTTGTCAAGAGATAATCATTGATTGAACACTGTAGCCAGAGAAACATATACCTTTAGCAAGAGTATTACGTCCGTCTACCTCTTACCATGATCAAGTGTTCTCAGCTTGACCTACATCCTTCCCCTTCAGCCTAATTTTATCTGTTGCCTTCAGTTTTTCCTGTCCCACACCCTTCAAAACTTACCCCAGTCAGGCTTTTTTTCCCCCTTTCTGCCCCCACAACAAGTCATACCCAAATTACCAAGAAGCTCCATTGCACCAGTGGGAGCTCTCAGGACTGGTGTTATCTACAAGCAGGTCTTGATGCTCTTGACCACTTCCTCTATACAGTGCCCTTCCCTTGTCATCTCTGTTTTGGTTTCTAGTTGTCATAAGGTGACACCACACTTTTTTTTCATTCTCTCTGGCTATATCCTCTTAATGTCCTTTGCAAATTTATCCTGCTCTAACAGACTGCTCAGTGCTGGAGGTCCTTGAGGCTCATGCCATCTTTCCACTTCATACTCTTCTTGGCAAGGTCATCCATTACTATGCCTGCAGTGACCGTAATCTGAACGCCAGTCTCTCCAAACTCTTTTCTCTAGACCTGATCTCTCAGCTCTATAGTCATGTACTCAGATACCCATATGGCTTCTCCAGCTGAACTTCTGAAATACAGAGAAACCAAGACTGATCCCACAATATGCACTTGTGAGTGAATAGCTCTAGTATTTTTTAATTGGACTCAACTCAATCCTGACATCCCTCTCCCTCTCATTCCTTTTATTGAGTCCTGTTAACTCAATATAATTACTGTTGTTCAGTACCTCCCTTCTTTTCTTTACTGATAAAACAATAAAAGAGAAGAATCAGAAGAACATGGGTCTAAGCAACACAATTGGCTTCAAATAGTTGACATACATAGAACCCAAGAATTGCAGATTGGCCATTAGTTGGGCCATAAAAAAAGCCTCCATTTGCAGAGGAATGAAAGCATATGGATTTTCCCTTCTGACTGAATTCTTAGGAATTAAGCTAGAAGTCAATAACAAGATAACTGGGTAATCCCATTTCTTGTTTAGAATTAAGCACTATACCTCTAAAAAAAATCAAACAAACAAAACCACCACCAACAAAAACTCTCCTATAGAAGAACTTAAAATGGAAATTAGGACATATTTTGAGTTACATGGTAATGAAAATATGACATGCCAAAAATTGTTTGATGCAACTCATTTAGTGCTTAGAGGGAAATTTGTAGCATTAAATGGATAGATAAAAGACTAGTAGAGTCCAAAAATCAGTATCTAATTTTCTATGTCAAGAACTAAAAAAAAAAAAAAAAAAAAAAAAACCCAAAAGCAACAAAAAACAGCAAATCAAACACAAAGGGTACAGAAAGAATGAATGAGTTTTTTTTTTTTTTTTTCTGTCCAATCCCTTTATTACCATGAATGTGGATTTGTAAACTTACACTCACAGTGGCAGCTTGTCTTCAGAAGGCTGTTTGGAATATTATTCAGCAACAAAAATTAATGCGCTATCAAGCCATGAAAAGGTATGAAGGAAATGTAAATAAATATTACCAAGTTTGAAAAGTCTGTGTAATGTATGTTTCCCCTCATCTCGATCAGTTTCTATTACCCAGAACCACACCAAATAAATATACAATCTACACACCAGTAGTTTTCTAGGCAAGTACAACTTTAAGATTCTTCCCCTAAGATACCACTTCCAGGTGAATTACAGTCTTCAGTCCTTTCCCATGTAGAAATTCTAGAGTCCACATTCACATGCACTCATGGCTTGTGTCTACCAAAACTAATTTAAAAACATATTAAAAATTGGAATGATGGGGATACCTGTGTGGCTTAGTCATTTGAGTGCCCAACTCTTAATTTTGGCTTAGGTCATGGTCTCAGGTCGTGGGATCAAACCCCACATCAGGAATCAATACATAAAATCAACAATGGAAATTTAGCTTTAGAAAAGTTAATAAACTAATAAACCCTTTGCGAGACTGATCAGGAAAAACAATATAGAATATATTACCAATATCCTGTTACCTATTGAATGGGAAGCCCCCTTCAGTGCAGAAAGAAAAAGAATAGGCATTTTAGAAAAGATGAAACAAAATTGTCATCATTTGAAAATAATTTAGTGGTCTGCATTGAAAACCAAAGTTATAATTTACGGAGAAATTATTAGAATTAATAAATGACCTCAACAAGATGTTAGGAATTAGAATCCATGTATAAAAGTTAATTGTTTTCCTCTGTAGTAGCTACTGAAAATGAAAATATAATACAAATATCAATTACTGTAAAACCATGAAGTATCTAGAAATTAATTTGACAAAATATGTGCAAGTTGCCTAATATGAAAATGTATACATCAGTAACTGATGATCAGTTAAAGACTGTTAAGAGTTGTATACCATATGATCATGCTACTTGATCTTTACCCAAATCAGCTGAAAACTTATGTTTGCACAAAAATTTGTGCACAAATATTTATAACAACTTTATTCATAATTGCCATAAATTTGAAGCAACCAAAATGTCCTTCAACAGCTGAGATAAACAAATTGTGGCAAATCCGTACAATGGAATATTATTATTCAGCAACAAAAATAAGTGTGCTATCTATCAGGCCACAAAAAGGTATGAAGGAAATGTAAATAAATATTATTAAGTGCAAAAAGCCAGTTTGAAAAGTCTGTGTAATGTGTGTTTCCAACTATATGACATTCTGGAAAAAGCAAAAACTTACAGAGATAGTAAAAAGATCAGTGATCGCTGGGTGTGGGGGGAGGGGAGGAGGAATGTATAGGTGGAGCAGAGGAAATTTTTAAGGCAGTAGAAACTATTCTGTATGATACTGTAACAGTGGATTCATGACATTATACATATGTCCAAACTCAGAAACGTATACTACAGAGAGCGAACCCTCAGGTACATTATGAACTTCAGTTTATTATAATTTATCAGTAATACTTCATCAGTTCTAACAAATATACCCCATTAATGACAGATGGTAATAATTGGAGAAATGTTGGGGAGAAGAAGGGGTATATAGGAACACTGGTACTTTTGTGCAATTATTGTATATATCTAATATTGCTCTAAAAAATAAAGTCTATTACCAAAAAAAAAAAGGCATAGAAAATAACCATATTCGTGGCTAGGAAGATAACAGTATCTTGAAGCTGTCCTCAGATTAATTTGTAAAGCAACTACCAACTAAAATGTTTACTACTTTTATTTGGGGTGGGAGTATTAGACAAATACACACAGATCTAAAATTTATATGGAAGAGCAGAGAAAAAGGAAACCAATCAGAAGAACCACAACAAGATGGGACCTTATGCAGCTGGATATCAAACCTATAGTAATTAACTATGTGATATTGGCACAAGTATCAATAACTAGGTATGGACCTTATATTTGGAAATTATATACCTAGTAGAGATGGCCTAATACATCACTGGGAGGTAGGGTAGGTTTTATTTGAAATTCAATTATGTACATAGATAAAAACCAAAATATCACCCCCCCAAAACCATACATAAACAATTTAGGATAGAACAAATGACTGTGAAATGCAAAAACTTGAGCTTTTCCATGAAAATATATTAGTGATCCTGAGGATTTTTAAACTGTACCTGCCATATACATGCCACACACACAAACACAACATGCGAAGAAAAAAAAAATACTGAAAAATTGAAGTCATCAAATTTTTTCAGATGTGGATCTTGACACCTAATTTTTTAAAAAAGCTATACATAGGATGGAGACTTTTTCGGCTGAAAGTACTAAGGAAGCATTATTATCAAAATTTTGAAAGTACTGTTTCAGATAAGAAAAAACAAAGCTATCAACCAATAGAATAATGGGTCCCCTTTCACAATTTCAGATTGGCAAATATTAAAAAAAATATCTTGCAATAGTAGTTACAGGCAAAGACATTGTACAACAGAACTTATTGGCTGATGTTAGGTATATTAATTAGTATATCTACTTTGGAAAACAGTTTGGCAATACCTAGATAGTCAAGTTTAGGATACACATAACCTACAAGTCAACAATTCAACTCTGAGATAGGGTGTTTTTCAATGAGGCCTTATTGTTAATTTGGTCAGGACACGTGTCTCTTGTAAGATACCTTTCGTAACTCTGATTTGCTGCCGCTGTATATGAGTTATGCCCCCAGCTTTGGTCATTAAAACAACCATTCTTTACATGTTTCTAACCACTTTTAGTGGAACAGTCCAGAGATGATGGAAAAAACTCTAGGGAAAAACTAACATTAGCACCAGAAGACAAGTCAAAGAATAGCTTTTATAAAGTCTGCTTACTTCTGTTTTTAGTAGTAAAATGGACTATCTTCAGAATCCAGCTGCAGGAAAATTAGTAAATAAGTTAAAGCATCTTCTCACAACAGAATATTATACTGTCTTTAAAATGACTTTAATAAAGCTACCTTTATCATTGTGGATATAGTTCCTGAAGATAATGTTGGTTGAAAAGCATGCAGTAATACATTCCTTATATAAAATATATACTAAATGGAGCTTCTAATCTTGAAAAATAGTGCTGTGTTTATCCTGGAATGATCTATAACAAAATACATGCATACAGTAAATTCAATTCTGGACTATTGATTCCTTCCAGCAGGGTGTGATGGGAAAGTCATCAGAGAGGAGCACATAGAAAATGCAATTGTATTTAATTTTTTCTTCCATAGGTGTGTTTCTGGCATGTTCATGTTCTATAATTTTCTATGCACACTGAAGAAATGGAAGTATGAAAGAACAGCAACAGGAGTAGATGAGGGATATATCACCAAGGCTGAGAATGTTTGAATAGAGCTAATCCAGGGATCTGAGAATTATTGTGGACTGAGTTGAGTGAAAAATGAAAAACGTCAGGCAAGCCAAAATATATGGCAGGACTTTACAACTGTTTAGAACAGGAAAAACCAGGAAAGATGAGAGAAGATCTCATGTAAAGTAAATATAGTGATAAAGTGTGGAACCCACCCCCCCATTTACTTAGTATTTATTTCCTGTTTGCAAAGCGCTTTGATGGATATGATCTCCCTAGCTCCTACCAAGGGAGATGGTGACAAAGCAAAAGACATAAGTAGGAAAAGAAGTCCATGGTACTTGACATAGGGGTAAGTTACTTCTTAGGTTTTTTACTTAATTAATCTCTTTAAGTGCAGTTAAAGTGAAATCCAGTGTGCTGAAGAAATTTGCCTTTATGGTCTCCAAGAGCCAGTGTTTATACCTTTGTAATGAGTATAAGGAATGAGAAGGTTCTACAATTCTAGACCAAGATAATTTTAATTCAGGAGATAGGGTGGAAAGCATTGGGAAAACAATGGTGCCCATGGTCTCTGTCTTCCCTGATACCATGGAGATGTTCTGCAAGGTGTTCCATAGAAAGGTGGCTCAGTTTTGCTGTCGGAGCACTACCTTTCCCCAGAAAGTTGGGTTACTTCTTCTCAGCTGTTAGGTTTCTGGTTCCTCTTGAATGTTTCTGTATGCCACTTGGGTAAGCATGGCCTGTAGAATACCACAGATTTGATCACCTTGTTCTCATCTCTCTACTTCCCTTGAACACCCATCAGTTTATTCCTTAAGTTGAACTTCCTGTCTGTTCTTGCTTGCATTTTCTAAAATTTCAGTGTTGTAATAAGATTTTGCTCTTCTTCTCCATCTCCTCCCCCTCCCCACCTTCTTTTTCTTCCCTGTTTTGTTTTCTTTTACTCCTGGTAAGAAATGAATCAGAATAATTTAGAATCTTTCCACTTCTTCCAAACCTGTGCATTTTAGCAACTTATGCTAAATAGTGCACCGAAGTTGCAACTGGGGGTCCCTAAGACCATTCCCAGATTTGGTGGCTTGTTAGGAGGGTTCACAGGAGTCAGTCTTTGGTCTTACAACTATGATTTACTCTAGGAGAGGATACAAAAGAGAAAATTGCACAGGAAATGTGGAAGAAACCAGGTACCAGTTTCCCAGTGGGGTCAGATAGGACATTTTTAATCCCTCTAGCAATGAATTGTGACAACACGTGTGATATGTTGTCTACCAGTGATGCTCATTAGAGAATTTTTTTCCATTGAGTTTTTATTGGGAACTGGTCACATAGATATCCCCTGCCTAGCATGGACCAAAATTCCAGTGTCTTAGAAGGAAAACAGGTATTCAGCATAAATTGTTTGCATGTACAATTAGGCACAGTGAGTCACTCTTACCCTCACAATGAGTCCTTGTCAGTTAGGGTGATTGGAAACCTTCCAAAATCTTAGGTTCCCAGATACCAGCAAAGGACTAACCTTGCGAGCAGGATTAAGAGGTCAGCCATCTCAGACCTGCCAACTGTGCCTTACTGCACAACTATTTTATTCTTTTGTTAAATGGAATGTTAACTCGTCAGGGCTTGCTTAAAAATCATGCATACCTTTTGTTAAACTCATTCTGGTCGTTTCAGATAGAGAGTGTAATTGTGGTTATCCTACCAGAGGTTGGAATAAGAGTGTAAACCCAGGGCTTCAGAAACCTCAGCCCCTTCCCCTTTCCTCCAATCCTCTCCAAGCGGAGTATGAATTACAAAATATTGATAAAGAGAGGAGCAATTCTGGGACCCATTTTATGTAGATGAGATTTTAAAGAGACTAGTGGTGGGGCAGAGTATCGTGTTAACCAGAGGAGACAGGAACTGCTTCTCTATTAATGCATTTTGTTTCTTTCCAAGAGCATGTGTAGTGGGATTAAAATAATGCATCCATCCCGGTTGATCTTAATTTTGGAGGGGTTTCTGTCCCCATGTTATATTTAATAATTTGTCTAATATGTAGAACGATCTCTTCTCTCTCAGTTGGATTACAAATTTAGTAGCAAGTTGAGTGATTACTGGGATGCTACATTTTTAGGGGGAAGAAAAAGCCAGATTTATTTTAAAAGCAGATGCATTTTCCCTTCCTTCCTTTCTTTCTTTCTTTCCTTCCTTCTTTCTTTGTCTTTGATTTTATTTGTTTATTTATTTGAGAGAGAGAGAGCGAGAACACAAGCAAGAAGGAAGGGCAGAAGGAGAGGGAGAAGCAGACTGCCCTCTTAGCAGGGAGCCTGACACAGGACTTGATCCCAGGACCCTGAGATCGTGATCTGAGCCAAAGGCAGGCACTTAACTGACTGAGCCACCCAGGCGCCTGCATTTTCTGTTTTTTATATGAAACTGATCTGGGGAGACATTTCTATTAAGGGTACTCTCCTTTAGAGACCATGTTTTTATGGTGGGGAAGTTGTTTCTACTATAAGCATAATTAAATATAGGCAATGTAGAGATTCTTATCCCTGTTCTATCAGAATGCTAATAATCCTACTGTAGAATGTCATTTGCCCATCCTTTTCCATAGGATGGGTATGCCGTCTGATTTTCACTTCCATTGAATTTAGTTTAATTCCCCCCAACCCCGCCCCTGCAAATTTTAACAGGATGTGACATGAAATTTCCTTTACTGGTGATAAAAAATACCTTAATGATTAACTACATTCGGCCTAGTTGTAACCACTTGCTCTGTCATTTGATATTAAATCGTGAAAACAAACCCTTTTCTTCATATTTACGCTAAAGGAGAACTTCAGGAAGCACAGTCTCCCTCAGTGTTACTGGGTATCAGACTCCTTCCTCCTCTGTGTCTTATTCACACAGTGGTTGTGGTGCAGATTCAATCAGATACTTTGGGGCTGGCATTTGAAAGGGTTGCTGTTCTTTTTCCATTTGGCCAGTGGCTAGCAGCCGGCTGGGGAGGATGTCTGGGTTAAAACCATGATAAATGGAACTTCCATTAGGCTTCTTGGCTCAAGGCCGTTTCCTGTAAAGACCTTATCTTGCCGTCAGTGGTTTGAAGAAGGAGAATGTTCTTTTCGTTCCATAAATGAAAGCTGCCGTGGAGTGGGCTGGGTAGTGTAGGTATCTCTTTGTGTGAAGAGAGTCTGCTTCTAGTGCCGATGCTTGGCAGAGCCTGGGTTACATTTTAACTTGTAACGCTTTGGATGTTACGATGATAACCTATGGATGTATGTCCTCATAGAAAATGGAACGGATATGTCTGAGTTTGTTTTTTAGTGTTCTTCGAAGTGAGGAGAACTGAATATCCAGATAGTTGGATGTATCTCACCAGCTTTTTCTTCCAACCTAACGGTTCCTTGAATTATTCCTTATTTTTTTTTTTTTAAAGATTTTTTCGAAGATTTTATTTTTTTTATTTGACACACAGAGATCTCAAGTAGGCAGAGAGGCAGGCAGAGGGAGAGGGGGCAAGCAGGCTCCCCGCTGAGCAGAGAGCCCAATGTGGGGCTCCATGTGGGGCTCCATGTGGGGCTCGATCCCCGGACCGTGAGATCATGACCTGAGCCGAAGGCAGAGGCTTAACCCACTGAGCCACCCAGGCGCCCTGAATTTATTCTTTCTTTAGACTTTCTTTATTCAGAGGATTTCATCATTGATTGGAGGTACAGTGTTTTCAAGCATCACAGAGACCACAGTCCAGCAGTGTATTAGCTTTATGCACACCTTTAAGAACACTTTTTTCTTCTGGGCACATATTTTAGTATTTATATATTCATAGTTCTGTACATCTCCTTCTGTACTACTTGCACACTTGGGGAAATAATGGTTGGAATGATTTTGCAAAACGTACTAAGAGAGTTCAGATTTCAGGTAAAATGGAATAAAACCACTCTCGCCTTTTCTGCCCATGGGACACAAGTATGAAGCCAGGGCAAAATGCTTGGTGAAGCTAGGTGAGATCTCTGAAAAGTAAATATCATGATGTAGATGAGGGAGGACACCACAGTCGAAATACCAATGACATCAGGTAAGTTTACCATGTTCCCCTCTCTGCTAATCCCCTGCCTGAATTCAGTGCAGTCCGCAGTCTAGGAGTCAGTGTCAAGGGGCACCCGGCTGACTGTCTGTAGAACATGTGACTCTTGATCTTGGGGTTGTGAGTTCAAACCCCATGTTGGGCATGGAACCTAACTTAAAATGTGAACTACGAAAACAAAATATAGGAGTCAGCATTGGAAGCAGACTGAGAAAGGACCAAGAGACACCCTCTAGTTCTGGCCCAAGGAATAGAAAAGAGAAGCCCTAAAGTTCAGAGAGAGGGGAGAAATCCCCCATCTTTTGGTCTCCCTTTTCTCTATTTTGTCATGTACTGGCAATCTTGTGGCGAAGGCAGTAGCAACAGAAGCGGGAAACAGCAGGAACCAAAGCAAGGAGTGAAGGGGATGCCCTTCCCATTTTGTGAAGCTGTCAGTTTGAGGGCAGGGCTAAATAAAAAAAACTTGTATTTGTTTATTTGTTTTAATGTGTCTCAATCCTCCCACTACTCTGGTGGCATCACAGAAGTGGGTTGTTTCTGATTAGAGGATTAAAAAGGGGCGTTCCAGAGTACTAGAGAGTATCAGGGGAGACAGCTGAGAGGAGGGGCTCAGGAAACAATTCCATAAAGTTTGTGAATTTCTGGACTCATCTATGCATCTGATCATGATTACCATACTGTCTACTTTGAGAATGTAGTTAATGAATAGAATTCCATGCAAGTCTCAGTAACTTCCACATGGTGTGCGCCCAAAGCAGACGTGAATGGCCCTTCCTAGCTTTTGAAAACAACACTGACATCAGCCTGCAGAATGTGGGTTGGAATTTGGGGTGAGAAGGTAATCAGATCAAATGCCTGGCAAAACAATAGTTTCAACATTCTCTATAGATTTAAATAAGGCACAAGATTTTATGAGAATATTCAGAAAGTCTAGGATATAATCCATGTTGGAATATAAAGAACTACAAAATTCTCAAATCGCATGGGAAAAGACAATGGATGACAATGAAAATATGACTTTAAAGAAGCTGTTATAAAAATGCTTCAGTAATGGGGCACCTGGGTGGCTCAGTGGGTTAAGCCTCTGTCTTTGGCTCAGATCATGATCTCAGGGTCCTGGGATCGAGCCCCCCATTGGGCTCTCTGCTCTGTGGGGAGCCTGCACCCCGCCCCCCCACCCGCCCTGCCTGCCTCTCTGCCTACTTGTGATCTCTGTCAAATAAATAAATAAATAAATAATCTTAAAAAAATAAAATAAAATGCTCTAGTAAATAATCATGAATTCTGAAATAAAAGATAAGTTGAAATGTATCTGTAAAGAAATAGGAGATAGGAAGTAGAACCAAGTGGAAATTTTATAACTAAAAAATACAGTAGTTGCCCCACCTTGCTGTCTCCTACCCTCCCCCACATTCTTTACTAGATAAAGTCAATAACAAAATGGAGATGACAGAGGAAAGAATCAGTAAACCTGAATGTAAATCAATAAAAAGTACACAGTGTGAACAAAGGAGAGGAGAATGATTGAAAAATACTGAACAGAGACCCTTGGACTGTTGGGCGATTACAGAAGGCATTTTGTTTATATTATTAGAGCCCCAGAAGGAAGGGAAAAAGAATGTGACTAAGAAGTATGCCAAGAAATAAGGGCTGGAAACTTTCCAAGTTTGACAAAAGATAGAACCTTACAGATTCAAGAAGCTAGGCTACCCCAAACAAGACAAACCGAAAGAAATACACACCCAGGCATATCATAACTGCTTAAAACTGAGGACAAAATCTTGAAAACAATCAGAGAAAAAGTGACACTATAGGAGACAGAGATTCAAATGAAAAATTTCTCAGCAGAAATCATGGAGCCCAGAGGAAATGTCTTACCATTTTTAAAGTGCTGAAATAAATAAAAGTGCAGAGCCCAGAATTTGGTGAAAATATCCTTGAATGTGAAATGAGGATCTCCTCGTTTCAGGTAAAATCAAGAGAATTTGGAGTCAACAGACCTGCTGTAAAATAGCAGGTTAAGGAAATGTCTTAGGCTATGGGAATTGATATGAGAAATTTGGAATATTAAGAATGGAGGAAATAGTAAATATAATAAGCTGTTCTCTTCCTGAATTAGTTAAAATATGGTTCGTGATTGAAATCAAAGTAAAACCTTGTCTGACAGGAATTTTATAAAGTCAAAATCACAACTGATAAATTAAAATGAACACTAAAAAAAGTGAAGGAAGGAAAAACAGGAAACGGAAACAGAAGAATAAAAAAACAGTGGAAACAGTTACATTGGGAAACCTTCATATAATACAAACATATAAATTATTATGTTAAATTTAAATGGTCTGTACAAACCAAATAAGAGTCTGTCAAAATGGATTTAAACAGCAAGATGATATTAACAGTTGTAAACATGTATACAAATAACAAAACTTCAAAATACAGAAGTAAAACCTGACAGAACTAAAGGAGAAATATATAAATTCACAGTTATGATTGAGAGACCCAGCATTTCTCTCTAGGTAATACTAGTAGAAAGAAAATCACCAAGAGTATAGAAGAATTGAACCATCAACCAACTAGATCTAATAAACATTTATATAACTCTCCACTAAATGCTAATCGACTAAAATATTTCTAAATGAATATAGAAGAAATTCTTTTTAGCATATTTGCAAGTTAAGCTATGGGAGGTGAATTAAATAATGTATTTGTGTCTTGCTAATGTGAACTACAAGTTTATGTTTAGAACAACATTTTACAAAGCAGAAAAAGTGGTGAAATATTTTCAAAGCTAGAATGACTCAGCATGAAATAAGTGAAATAATTTAAAAACTAGCTAACATTATCTTAAGTATTTACTCTGTGCCAAGCACTATTCTCTTTATTTTTTTATTTTTATTTTTATTTTTTTAAAGATTTTATTTATTTGTCAGAGAGAGAGAGAGAGATAGATCACAAGTAGGCCAAGAGGCAGGCAGAAGCAGAGGAAGAAGCAGATTCCCTGCTGAGCAAGGAGCCCGATGTGGGACTCAATCCCAGGACGCTGGGATCATGACCTGAGCTGAAGGCAGCCGCTTAACCAACTGAGCCACCCAGACGTCCCTATTCTTCTCTTTATAAAGACAAATTCATTCAGTCCTCACAAGAGGCCATCAAGGTAGTTACATATACAAATAATAATGAGAAAGAGAGCTCTTTAATAAATTAAGATACCAAAATTGGAAATTGTAACAACAGTATCAGTAATGATTAAAAAAGCTTTTCTTGACTAAATACTTTTTGTGCATTTGACACTGGGCCTTAAACCTTGTATTATTTGGTTTCCACACTATGATGACTTGCCCCTAATAGTACGTCTAAGTAAAATGTGACACAGCAAAATTCCAAATCATGGAGTCTGTCTCTGGAACCCAAGTTCTTTATCCCTGTATTACCTTCTGAAGATGCCCATTTCATCCTGGGAGAAGCTATTGCCTGTCCTGGTGGTCATCCAGTGATCCAGCAAAAGCTGTAGATTCTCATAGTCCTGCTCTTCCAAAGGCAGTGACTTCCCAATGACTAAATATCCTGTCCTAGAGTAAGATAGGGCTGGGTACAAACACTTGTCCTTGATCTTAGAAAATGTGTTTTCTTGTGGCTCTTGGCCTATTTTATCTTCAGCCAAACATGGCAATGTAAATACAGGCCAGATCAGAATTACCTGACTCTGCTGTTCTTTTTCATACTGAAAGGATTTATTATGAGCTACTTGACACATAGAATAAGGTTTATTTCTCCAAAGTTGATTTTTTTTGGATTAAACCCCTAAGACCTTCAGATAATTTTCTTTTTTTTTTAATTTATTAGTTTTCATTATGATAAATGTACTCTTTAATCCCTATCCCCTATTTACCCCATCTACAACCCCCTCACCCCTGTAACTATCAGTTTGTTCTCTTGGTTTCCAACTCTCTCTCTTTCCTTTGATCATTTATTTCTCAAATTGCACATATGAATGAGGTCATATGGTATTTGTCTTTTTCTGACTTATTTCAATTAGCATTTTTCTTTTTAGCTCTACCCATGTTGTTGCAAATGGCAAGATTTCCTTCTTCTTTATGGCTGAATAGTATTAGTGTGTGTGTGTGTGTGTGTGTGTATCTTTATCCATTCATCTCTTGATGAATATTTAGGCTGCTTCCATAGAGTTTGGCTATTATAAATAATGCTGCAATAAACATGGGGTGCACGTAACACTTTGAGTTAGTATTTTTGTATTCTTTAGGTAAATACACAGTAGTGGAATTCCTGGATCAAAGGGTAGAACTATTTTGATTTTTTAGAAGCCTCCATGCTATTTTCCAAAATGGCTGCATCAATTTGCATCCCCGCCAATAGTACATGAGGGTTCCTTTTTTCTCCACATCTTTGCCAATATTTGTTGTTTCTTGTGTTTTTGATTTTAGCCATTCTGACAGGTGTGAGGTAATATATCATTGTGGTTTTGATTTGCATTTCTCTGATGATGAGTGGTATTGAACATCTTTTCATGTGTCTGTTGGCCATCTGGGTATCTTTGGAGAAGTGGCTGTTCATGTCTTCTGCCATTTTTAATTGGATTATATGTTTCTGGGTGACGACTTATATAAGTTCTTTATATATTTTGGATACTAACCCTTTATCAGATATGTCATTTTCAAATATCTTCCCCCATTCAGCAGGTTGCCTTTTAGTTTTGTTGATTGTTTCCTTCACTGTGCAGAAGATTTTTATTTTGACATAGTACCAATAAGTTATTTTTTGTTTTATTTCCCTTGCCTCAGGTGATATAGCTAGAAAAATGTTGCTATGTCCAATGTCAAAAAGATTACTGCCTGTGTTCTCTTCTAGGATTTTTATGGTTTCAGGTCTCATATTCAGGTCTTTAATCCATTTTGAGCTTATTTTTGTGGATGGTGAAGAAAGTGGTCAATTTAATTCTTTTGCATCAAGATTTGACTTTGACTTGATCCCTAATGAGTCCAACCTGTAATATGTCAAATCACCCCTTTTCCTGCATAGTATTTACCACTCTGTATAATTACATATTATTTGTGAAGCATTCCGGTAATTCACACCTAACTGTTTGTGGGAAACACTTTCAATCATATATTCTGAAGCTAAAGCTCTGAAGCTTGCATTTATTGAGATTTCCCTTATAGTTTTGTCAATTTTTCTGACTTGGTACATTGGAGCAAGAACAGGCCTCTTACTTCTATAAATGCTTTTCTCTTTAGTCAACCTTATTTTTACTATAAAGTTTTAAGATTATGAGGTGGAATTTTTGTCAACATGAGTATGTGTGTATCCTTCAAAATGCACCTGTCTTGCTGGAAAGGAAGATGGTAACTTTAAAGCAGGGATTGGCCAACTACACTCTGCTGCATTTATGTAAATAAAGTTTTATTGGAACACAGCCACACTCATTTAGGTGTTGTCCATGTCTCCTTTGGTGCCAAACAGCAGAACTGAGTAATCGTGATACACCATGTGGCCTGTAAAGTCTTAAATATTTACTAACTGATTTCATACAGAGAATCTTTGTCTACCCTGATTCAAACACTAAAAGGTACTGGTTATTTGATAATATTGATTAAAGATGCTGTTATTGTGTTGGTAAATTTTGGCTCTGCTTTCCCTGGGGCAACATAAGGAAGTAGTCTTTTTTCCCCACGTTTTAGTTACAAAACAAATATTGTATGTGTAGAAATTATGTGTGTGTGTGTGTGTGTGTGTGTGTGTTTCGGGTAGACAACATGAGTTAATTACATGCATTGTGAAATGAGTACCACAATCAAGTTAATTAACATATTAACTTGTTAATTTGTAAATTTCACCTCACATATTTAGAACTTTTGTGTATGTGTGGTGAGATCACAGAAGATGTACTCTCTTAGCAAACTTCAACTGTACATGGCTATTGTTAAAAAAAAAACAACAATAAGAGATCACAAGTTTTGGTGAGGATGGGGAAGACAGAGAGCTGTTGTGCACTATTGTCGGAAGGTAAACTGATACAGACACATGGAGAACAATATGGAGGTTCCTCAAAAAACTGAAACTAGAAGTATTATATGACTCTGGGTATATATATCCTCCCAAACTAAAATCAGCATTTCCTCACTCCTTTACTCCCTTGTTCACTATAGCATTATTCACAGTTGCCAAGATGAGGAAACAATCTAAGTGGTTATTGAGGGATGAATGGATAAAAAAATGTTGTGACACACACACAATGAGATATGAGTTAGGCATCTGGATAGGAGGAAATCCTGCCATTTTCAACAACATGGCTGAACCGGGAGGGAGGACATTAAGTGCAGTGAACTAAGTCAGAGAAAGCAGTCTTCTTATGAAACATTCTTTTCACATCAACCTCACAGTTCCATTCATGACTAGAATTTTTCTATGGCTCCTCTGACAAAAATGTTAAAAATTCAGTGTCTTAAAAATGCTTTAAGGGGCACCTAGGTGGCTCAGTGGGTTAAAGCCTCTGCCTTCAGCTCAGGTCATGATCCCAGGGTCCTGGGATCAAGCCCCGCATCAGGCTCTCTGCTCAGGAGGGAGCCTGCTTCCCTTCCTCTCTCTCTGCCTGCCTCTCTGCCTACTTGTGATCTCTGTCTGTCAAATAAATAAATAAAATATTTTTAAAAAATGATTTAAAAATATTTGTAAACATTACCAACCAAATGTTTCCGTCTCAGTCCCTTAGTGGAACGTGTGAGACTTTCCAGTCACATCTTACACTTCAATGTGCTTAGATACTACCGAGAAGGCTCATTTGTGTTCTCTCTCCTCACATGGTGTTTTCTAGGAGCCGCTGTGGTTGTTTCCCACACAGAGGAGCTCTCTCATGGAGTGACTTGCTGGGTCTTCAGGCAGCCATGGAGGATAAACCATCTGTCTGGGGCTCTTTGAAACAGCGGACCAGGCCTTTGTTAATCAACTTGAGCAAGAGGAGGGTGAAAAAGAACCCGAACAAGCCCCTAGACCTACGGGCAAGGCGTTCCCTGGACCGCCGCCTCAGCCTCTCTGTCCCTGACCTCTTGGAGGCTGAGGCCTTGGCCCCAGAGGGCAGGCCTTACTCTGGGCCCCAGTCATCCTACACCTCGGTGCCCAGCAGCCTGTCGACAGCGGGGATCTTGCCCAAGAGCAGCAGTAGCTCCTTGAAACAGTCTGAGGAGGAATTGGACTGGAGCCAGGAAGAAGCAGGCTACCTCCGTGTGGTGGAAACGGACTCCGAGGAGGCCTATGCCTCTCCCGCCGAGGACAGGAGGCCTTCCAGCAATGGCATCCTGGATCTGCTGCAGAAGACACCGGCTGGAGAGGAGGCCCTGGAAGAGCCAGAGGTGAGACCAGGGCTGGGCACTTTCCTGCTCCTTCTTCTGTTTTTCTCCTTTCTGTGTGTACTCCTTGCCCTTGGAAGATTTGGTTTGGAGTTATTTTTGTGGTTAGCTTGGATGGAGAGAATGTTATTTATAAGAATTTAAATTCAGGTAATATTGATTGTGCCCACTGTTCCCATTCATTTTAGAGTTGACCTCTATGTATTTTAAAACTATTACAAATAAACTCTCTGGGATACTTTAAGGCATTAAAAGCCCTATTGGATGAGTTTTCCTTTTTCCATGTTCCTGGCAAAGAAATTAAAAGCATAACTTTTCCTCGAACTTTTTGCTTTAAGTGTGTGTATGTGTGTGTGTCTCTCTCTCTCTCTCTCCACCACTGCTCAGTGTTATGGTAAACAAAAATGCATGTTAATATTCCTTTAAAAAAAAGATGAACCATGAAAGACTGTGGACTCTGAAAAACAATCTGAGGGTTTTGGAGGGGTGGGAGGTTGGGTGAGCCTGGTGGTGGGTATTTCAGAGGACACGTATTGCATGGAGCACTGGGCATGGTGCATAAACAATGAATTCTGGAACACTGAAAAGAAATTTAAAAAATTATTAAAAAATAAAAAAATTAAAATTAAAAAAAAAATTAAAAAATAATTAAATAAAATAGATGAAAAGTGTTCCCCAAATGTGGAAGAGGGAGGTTGAAGACTTGGAGTCAGAGTAAAATTTTTGGATGTCCTGTTGCTGGCTTTGAAGGTAAATGGAGGACACATGAATTAGCAAGTACAGGTGGCTCTAAAAGCTGGGACAGAAAAGAAAACATATTCTCCCCAGACTTCCAGAATGAACTCTTCTATGTAGGCAGTGATTTTAGCTCAGGGAGACCTATTTCAGATTTCTGACCTCAAAAACTATCAGGGAATAAATTGATTTGTTAAAAAAAGAAAGATTTCATTTATTTATTTGAAAGAGAGAGAGAATGAGCAGAGAGAGGGGGAGAAGCAGACTTGCCTGCTGGGCAGGGAACCTGACATGGGGCCTGATCCCAGGACCCTGGGATCATGACCTGAGCCGAAGGCAGTCACTTAACTGACTGAGCCACCCAGGGACCCCTGCATATTAATCTTCTTAAGAAATGTATGAATGTGTCTCTCCGTTTGACTGTCAGAGGGTTTGAACTTGCTCCAGTCTCACTCGTATGTATGTGCATTTGTGTGTGCTTGTGAACACGTGTGCATGTTTGCCTGTGGACAGCTTCACTTGCATTCTCTAAAAAAAAACCAAAAAGAAACTGAAGGATGCAAATTCTTATGGTTTCATTGATTTTTTAATGCTTTAGTATTTCGATGAGCTAAAATAGCCAAATACAATTATGAGAAAATCTTATATATCTAGAACAAGTTTAATATAAATTCAGTCCCCAGATTAGTAAATTATGGTGACTGGTTTAATCAGTTTTTGTTTTGTTTTGTTTTTTAATTCCCCATCAGTGACACTAAAGTAGGTTACAGCTTTGAGGGAAGAAGTGAATTTTTTTTTTTTTTTTTTTTGTGGAGACTCTAGGTTCCTGTTATAATTGCATACAAACCTGGGTATTCAACTGTGATTTTTGGTTTTACTTTCAGAACCAAAGCCTGTTATATATTGGGGTGTCATATATTTATTTTTAATTGTGTCATACATTTGGGTGTCATTATGGAATGGATCATGGATATCTGGAGGATGTAGTGACCAGATTCCTATGGAAACTTAATGATAAGTCACCATTAACCATTCAATGACTTAACTGTCTTTTTCCTTACCACTTACTTTTATGAAATTCTTTTCATAACCATGTTACAGTTTTTACCATTGTTTATAAATTTGAAATATGTTTTTCCAGTAATCAAAATATAAATCAGGTGAATTATTAAACCTAATTCATAATTCATAGTTCGCTGTGAAGGGGGTAATTATATCCAATGTAGAATCTGATACTGAAGTTTATCTTCTTGTTACATTATTAACTGATCAGAAGAAAATGGGTGGGTTTTTTGGCTTTGATAGGCTAACACTCTCAGATTAGAATTCTTTTAAGATTACTTTTTTAAAAAAGATTTTATTTTTATTTATGAGCGAGAGAGAGAGAGAGAGAAAGCAGGAGCATGGAGGGAGGAGGAGAGAGAGAGGGAGAGGGACAAGCAGACTCCCACTGAGCGGGGAGCCTGATGTGGGGCTCAATCCTAGGACCCTGAGATCATGACCTGAGCAGAAACCAAGAAACAGACACTTAACTGAGCCACCCAGGTGACCCTAGAATAATTTTTTTTTTTTTTTAGGTTAGCACCGTGAAGTTGTTTTGCTGACTATAAATATTTGAGTACCTACTCTAACTCAGGCACCATAAAGGTCGTGACTAGAAATAGAGATGGATAGGAAAGTGACCCTGCCTTTTAAGTTATGAGGTATTAAGAGACAGCTTTGTATAGCTCTAAAGGAAGCATAAGAGGCAAGAAGATATTGGAACTGTCTGCGCAAAACATCTAAGCCTTGCCTTTGGCAGCCTGGTGGATGGAGGATATCAGTGCATGGGGATGGACAGGCATTGTGACAGGACGTGAGGGATTGTGCAAGCTGGCATAGATTTGATAGGTGAGGAAATATGCTGGACACAACCTGAAGTGTGAGTGGGGTAGTTAGGAGGTGGTGAGCATTTTGCTGCTCCTGACATAGGTATTTGAGGAACTTTCTGGTGTGATGTGTGCTAGGAAGGGTGGTCTGTGTTGGGGGGCTGTTTATGGCTGGTAAATGGATGGTTGGTAGTGGTTACTTTCTCTTCTCTGGGCTAAATGCAAAACTCTTGGAATAATTTAAAAAATTATTTTAAATAATTTTGCTTTTTAACTCACCCATTTAAAAGAAAACAAACTCTTTTTTAAATATTTTATTTTGAAGTCATCTGTGCACTGAACGTGGGGCTTGAACCCACAACCCTGAGATTAAGAGTTATGTGCTTCATCAGCTGAGCCAGCCAGGTATCCCCAAACCTCTTTTTTGAATACAAATCTGCTTCTCTTTTCCTGTCCTAGGACATACAAGGGAGAAACTGAGACTGATCCTCCCATGGCCACTTGAGTGCTATGTATCTGGTTGGTTTGCAGAGGATGGCGGGACTGGGCTGTAGCTAATCAGGCCTATGGGATCACATGTGGTCAAGTGCATTGCTCTGCCTATCCCCCATTTGAGCTCCCTTCCACCATATTGAGTGGGCTTCCCCCACTACCCTAGTATCCAGAATTTATTAAATAGTATAGAAGTTAGCCACTCCCTTGCTTATCTTCCCCATGAGGCTGTGTAATTTGGTCTGTGGGTAGGTCTAAAGGAGTCATGTCTAATTTGTCTTTGTTTTCTTGGGGCCTTGCTGTGTGCCTGACACAGAGCATGTGCTCAATCACTATTTATATATGAGGAAATCAACGATAGTAATATATCCATTCAGGTTCCTACAGTTTTTATCAGTGTCTTTATTGTGAGTTCTCTTCAGTTTATGATTTCATTAAAGTCAGAATTTCTTTGTTTATTTGTTTAGGATTTTTTGGAAAGAAACATACTGTAAATGAAATTTCTATCTATATGATTTCACTGAAAACAGAGATTTAGACAGGTGTAGACTTTTCCACCCAAGTCTGATACTAGCCTTAAATCTGAATGTGTTCTTATCTTTTTTTCAATGAAGATGGAAGTTTTGGTGAATCCATGTCATGTGAGTTTGGGGGTTGGTGAATCTCTATCTAGGATACAGGTTATCTCTTTTCTACCTGATGAGTAGTGGACAGGTTACTCTCACTTTCATGGAATGGGAGAAGCAATGAGGAGGGAAGAAAGGATTGGTGTGGACTGGGCTGTAGCTAATCAGGCCTATGGGATCACACGTGGTCAAGTGCATTGCTCTGCCTATCCCCCTTTTGAGCTCCTTCCACCATGTTGGGGTACCACAAGGACAATAAGATGTTTGCTGAGTATTCTTGGTGTGGCTGATTTTATTTGTAGCTTTCCAGAGCGGGGAGGGGTAAAGCAAGGAACATCTGTGGTTCAAGTACCCATTGATGTTTGTCTCACATGTTTTATGTCCAAAGGCAACTTCAAGGCTGAACCTGCAGCAGTGGGATAACACCCCAGATAATGATGTTGGCTGAGTGTCTTCCAGTTTTTTTCCCACTCCTGTCAGGGTCAGCAATGAAGTGAGGTGCGGGCTTACATTTAGGGGAAACGGAATGAGAAAGCAAAGAAAAAAATTAAGAGGGAAGAGGAAAAAGGAATGTGAGAATGTAGAGGCCACATGGAAGTCTGAAATAGTCAAGTCTGGAATAGTCTCACTGTGGTGCTCAACCATCCCTAAGACCAAAGTGGAAGAAAGTCATTTTAGAATAAAGGATGCATTTGCTGGAAGAGGATTCTCCAGACTTTTCTCTTGGGTCCCAGATTCATACCACACTGGATAGTCCACGGAAACCTGATCTCAACTTGTTCTGGCAGAATTCTCTCTTGCTGAAGTGCTCTCACAGATACAAATATTTGTTTCTTGGCAACATCACCATTATGCACCAGGTGGCACCAGTGAAATGCCGTGAAATGATGTTAGACTGTTCCCCTTTCCTTGCTTCTCATGGTCTCTGTAATCTTCAGTGACCCATCTCACATCTGTCTTCTCCTCTCACATAAATTCTCTCATCCTTCAAAGCCCAGCTGAAAATTTCTTTCCCTGTCTGGGTTTCCTGACTATATAATCTGTATCTTCCCCCTACCTTTGTTTACACAGCATGTCACTTTTGCTGTCATGGGACACTAACCTCATTCTGCTTTCTGTAGAAATCTGTAGAGGGAGAAAGGGTTTGGAGCACATAGAGGGAGTAAAGAAGGGAAGGCAAATGGGTAGTTGGCAAAAGTGTCACTGAGTAAGACCCTGAGAAGATCACTAGCTTCCAAGACTGTATTAACTGTCCACTGACCATCTGGCTCAGAGTACCAACTCATGATAACCCAATACCCATGAGGCTGAGCTAGAAATGACAAATGGTGACTCATTTGCAATGAGAATTAAATACTGTGTAGACTCTCATATTTATTTTGATATAAACAGCTCACTGTGTCATTATTGTCAAGTTATTTGGGAAGTCAAATCACAATGAGCATCAACTTCATTAGAGTGGAGTGAGCAATAATTATATCAGGGCCTAGAAATACTTTCGAGAACCTGTTGGGTGTATTGGCTCCCTGAAGTCAGCCTACATTACAAGTCACATAGAATCAGGAGACTGTTTTGTGGACACAAATCCCTGAGAAGAGAATGGATAGGTTCTACACTGAATGGTGTAGATAGCTAGCTAGCTAGATCTATCTATCTATAGTAGTAGTATAGATAGATACTACTACTATAGTAGATAGATAGATAGATCCATCTCCCAATAGCGACTGAATTCCAAATGAGAACTTGACATACTCACACTTCGTTTGGTTGGGCCAACGACATCCATGCCCACATGCCAACCTGCCTAGCCCATGAAGCCAAGATTCTTAGAGTCCTGTGGGCTGGGCTCTCTCTTCCCTCCATAGGGTTCAGGAGTAAGTCCAAACTTTCACCCAGGTCTTCTTGCATGACCTTGTCCTCTTTTGGGTTGATACGCTATTTGATTAGCTGTGTAATTACCACTTTCAGTCAGGCTGAGAACCTTGCATGGTTGCCCGGCAACCAGATTGACTCTTTTACATGACTTTGTATGTCTGGTCTCTGATGGATGAAAGGTGGTCTTACAGTTTTACCCTGCTTGCTGTCATCACCAAAACTTGGGGATAGGAGGTGGTAAAGGGCACCTTTTTTTATTGCCAAACCCCTCCACCATTTTGTATTTCATTGGTTGTTTAGAAGTTGTCAACTCTCTCTCTCTCTCTCTTTTTTTAAAGATTTTTTTAAAATTTATTTGACAGAGATCACAAGTAGGCAGAGAGGCAGGCAGAGAGAGAGGAGGAAGTAGGCTTCGCTGAGCAGAGAGCCTGATGTGGGACTCGATCCCAGGACCCTAGGATCATGACCTGAGCCAAAGGCAGAAGCTTTAACCCACTGAGCCACCCAGGTGCCCCTTGAAGTCGGCATTTCTTATTAGATTGGGAGCTCCTGAGGAACAGACACCATGCCTTTTTTTCTTTCCATTCCAGCTTTCTGCACACCTCATTTATGTGGGGGGCAAAAAAAAAAAAAAAAAAAAAAATATATATATATATATATACACATATATATATACACACACACACACACACACACACACACATTTTAAAATATTTAATTATTTATTTAAGTGGTGGGAAGAAGGAGAGGGAGTGCAAGAATCTCAAGCAGATTCTGCATGTTGAGCGTGGAGCCCTGCGTGAGGTTCAATGTCACAACCCTGAGATCATGACCTGAGCTAAAACCAAGAGTTGGACACTCAACGGACTGAGCCACCCAGGGGCCCTTATTTGAAATATATTGACTCATGTTTCTCCACAGCTGATTTTCAAGCCACAGGTCATGCTAGGTACTGTGGGGCTGCATGAATTTCCGCTGGGTTGGGGAAGGTGGTGATACGTGGAGGCCTGGGGAGGGCGGGCGGGCTCTAAAGGAATTCCTAAGTGTCAGGTTAAATACAGTTAAGGAGACCCCGGGGTAGAGTAGCTTCTTTTTTCTTCTTCCTTTTTTTCCCCCCCTTGCCTTTGTTCTTCTCACTTCCTTCCCCGGTACTCATTTTATAAGATACTCTCTCCTGCTTTATAAAGTCAGGTATTTAGAAAATACAGAAAGTTGCCACTGGTTCCCCTCCTTGGTGTCGATGGTGGAGTTGAGCGTAGGCCCAGATTTCACAAAGACAATGACAAAGATCTGAGGTGGTCCCAGCCTCTGATCCGTGCTGGATCACTGGATGAGGTGAGTGGGGAGAAGTCACGTAGCAGGAGGTCAGGAAAGGGCCTGAAGAGGGAGGGCACATCCACTCCAACTCAGGCAGGGAGTAAGCCAAGTCACTGAGTTTCATGCAAAATTTTAAGGCCAAAAAAAATGGAAGGCTCTTAGCTCAGAAATAGGTTGAGGGCACAAGCACCTGACATGGTTTGCATATTATGTTTGTATTTATTAGTTATTATAGTTGTTTCTACCATTACATTTCCCGAATGAAATGAGGGCCCGGAGGGTTTAATGACTTACCTAATATCATCGAGCTGGTAAGTGTTAGAGCCAGGATCTAAATCCAGGACTGTCTGAATCCAAGTGCAAAACTCTGTGTACATCAGGAGTTTGGAAATGTGACGACTCAGAGCCGCTGATCTAAAAAAGTTGGTAGTCAAAGGGAGATTTTTCTTTTTTAAGATTTATTTATTTTAGAGAGAGAGCACACACAAGCAGGGAGAGGGGAAGATGGAGAGAGAGAGAAGCTCCAGGAGACTCCATGCTGAGTGCAGAACCCCCCAGTGCGGGGTTTGATCCCAGCACCCTGAGATCATGTCCTGAACCAAAGTCAAGTGCCAGGTGGGCGCTCAGTCGACTGAGCCACCCAGGTGCCCCTCAAAGGAAGGTAGTTATTTTCGTGTGTCCACTGTGCCCTTTTAAAGGCGAGGATAATTATAGTGGCTGAATGGCCTTATTATCGTGCTCAGCGACTAATAACCCTGAATGAAAGGATTATTGCCTCCTACCACCTCCTTGTCCATGTAGTTGCCCACTGGGGGTTTCCTGACATTTCATTTGGCAGTTGGGGTTTTAAATAACCAGCTTTGGTGCTAGCTTATGCAGATGAGTTGAGTGGTTTAGAGAAGTACCTTACCTTATCGGGAGGTTTCCAGAAACACTACCAGGCAACCACAGAGCTTCAGTTTCGTGACCACAGAGAAGCACAGTGACAAACCGGTACAGAGGAACTAGCTTACAGCTGGCACAACTGAACAGGTACATTAATTTCTCTACCTTTCAGTTACGTGTTCTGTACTGTTAGTGATTTATCTCCAGTCATTCCTCACCATCACCGTGTCCGCGAGACGGGCACGTCAGCCATGTTCCAGGGTCTTTCGTGGGGTTGGCCTCTTTCTTCTTCTTCCCTCCCTCCTTTCTCCTCTGTTGAGTGCCTACTACGTGCAGATGCTGCTGTAGGCACCAGGAACACAACCATCAACCGAACAGACAAACATCCACTTTCTCGTGGAGATCTCATCCTGATCGCAATGGAGGAAGGCTACAGATATGTTCAGAGAGGGCCAGGTGTAATGGAGAAAAACAAAGCAGAGAAGGTGACTGGGAGTGCTTGAACAGAGAAGTCCGGAAAGACCTCTTCTGGGCTGGTCGCATTTACCCAAAGACCTAGAGGAGGCAAGGAATTCAGGTGTGTTGGTGCCTAGAGAAAGAGCTTCTCTAGAGGAGAGAAGAGTAAGCGTACAGGCTCCAGGAAGGCAGGGGAGTGCCTGGTGTGATTCAGGAATAGCAGGGCAGCAGTGTGAGGGGGCAGTGGTTGGGAATGTGAGCTACTTTGGAGGCTGTGTGCGCCATGTGGGCTTTCCTTTTCCGTTGGGCAAGCTTGCGAGACCATAGAGCTACCTGAGGGTACCAAAGAGTGGGCTAAGAAGGATCCCTTTGGGCTCAATAATGGTGTTGCTCACAGGCAGGGGTAAGTAGTATACAGGTGGTGCTTATAACACCTGCTGTAGACACTGGGAATAGCAGTAAGTGGAAGCTTTGCCTTGGAGGAGGAGAGCCATGGAGGAAGCATGCACAGGTCGATGAGCTGTGCTTGGAAGGGGAGGGGGCACTCTCCTGAGACTTCATTACCAGCCCCCTAGCTCTGTTGTGATGAAAGTATCAGAGGGAAAGGATGGTTGGAACGAAGGGAGGGACTTGGTTGACTGACCACCTTCGTTGAGCTTTTTTCTCCAGTCTTCCTAAATACACCCCCTGCCTTAATAACAATCATACTAGTAAGACAGCAATACTACCAGAGAGGCAACACCAGTATCACTTTCTGAGAGGTTACATATAAGGAACTGTGCTTGGTACAATATAAGAGTATTATCTCATGGGACCACATCTGTTTGGGTCCCTCTATATACAAGCAGCCTAGTAAAGTGTCTGGCCCAGAGATAGCCTTTGAATGAATTAATTTTTCTCCAAATAATCTGTAAAGTAAGTATCTTTTTTGGCCCTTTTGGAGATGTTCTCATGTCTTGAATTTTAAGTAAATTTTGCAAGAACCCAAAGATAGGAAGTAGAACAAGTAGGATTCGAAATCAGGTCTTTCTGACTCCCAAGTCTCATCCCCCCCGCACAGAGCTGGGCATTCTAATTTTGGATTCTCCTGGATATGGGCACAGTGAAAAGAGTGGAGGACCCAGGACACTCCAGTAAAAGCCTAACTCTTTAATTTCCCTTCAGCAACCAATTATCCTCTTCACTTCGGCTTCCTTATTTGTACATTGGTGATACTGATGACAGCCTGTGGGCCCCTTAACAGGAGCATGTGTATATTTGTAAATTACAAAGTGCTAAGAAAATATAAAGGGGACCATTATTCTTTTAAGCTACCTACTGGTAACAAGCGTGAAAACAGTGTGTGCAAGGTGAGTGGACAGATATTACCAAGTGCGAAAAGAAAGGTTGATTATACCAGGGGTTGGCAAACTTTTTCCACAAAGGGCCAGATAATAAATATGTCTAGCTTTGTGGCCCACAAGCCTCTGTTGCAACATCCCAGCCCCCATACAGTATCGTGAGATCAGCCATAGATAAACATGTCAATGAATAGATAAGACTGTGTTCCAAAGTTTAAACCTTATCTGTAGAAAGAGGTGGTGGGTTGGACATTGCTGACCACTGCTTTATACTGACATGTGATTGAATAGGGCATATATGTATGCACACATGTGCGCGCGCACACACACACACACACACACACACATGCATGTGTGACTTCTACTTTGCATCTCAGTATCCCGGGGTAATCACTTACAGAGAACAATCTTGGGAGTGTGTGTGGGGGAACTAAATAGGTAGCCCACTATTGTACAGTCAATAGCCCCTTGAAAAGTTGTGTACAAATTTAATAGGCATAGACTCAGCCATTTGGTAGACCTGAATTTTTCTCAACAGACGTCTTAATTTTGTCCTCTCATCGCCACGTGAGTTGTTTTGATTCTGTCACTGTATCCAGTCTCTGCCTTGGGGTCTGTCCAGCCATTCTATCTCCTTCGTGCATTTTGCTACTTCCTTTGTCTTGTAGGTGTTTGTGTGTATGAACGCTGCCATCCAGAGTGTCTCAATTCTCGGGAACCTAGATGCGGGTACAGTCGTTAAGTAAATCTGTATCCCATGTATTGTTTGCTATACTGATGTACTCTTGAGTATTTTTCAGAGACTGTAGAAGTGCTCTTCTCAGCCAGCATTTTACTCACTTAGCTTTTCTGGATGTGGGTTTATGTCTCCTTGTATTGAGGTTTAAATGCCCAGCGATTGTTTACATGGTTTATAATTTGGCTTCCTGTGTGTGCTTCATGGTGAGAGCGTTCAGATGAGCCCCATGAGAGGTGGTATTTGTACAAGATCACGCTTTGTGCACACAAAAGGAAGATGTTTACTCTCATCTGTGTTTTGCTCTTAAGATCCTTGGTGAGTAGGGGAGATTTTCTTTTTTATATCATTGGCCCATCCATGCTCATATCTTCCCATATCCTGCTGAATTTTAATAAACCTTCATTCTTGCAGATAGAGGACTCTCAACTAAAGAGAATGCAAAATATACTATCTTCCCACCAATTTCAATTTAGGTAGAAAGAAAATACCAATGCAAAGTCTGTGTCTTTAAAAACAAAACCAAACCAAAAGCACAAAACCACTCACCCAAAAAGCAGCAGTGAGAGTTGTGTGAGAGCTGGCTAACCTTATACTAGTTTTTATGCTAAAATGTTGGTGCTGTATTTTTTAATGTTTCTATGTAATTAGACTGTTTTGTCATATTAAACTTTTTTCTTTTTTCTTTCTTTCTCTCTCTCTTTTTTTTTTTTTTTGAGAGAGAGAGAGAGAATGCATGAGTGGTGAGGTGGGGTGGAACAGAGGGAGAAGAAGAGAAAGAATCATAAGCAGACTCCATGCCCTGTTCAGAGCCTGATGCGAGGCTCAGTTTCACAACCCTGAGATCATGACCTGAGCCAAAATCCACAGCTGGACACTTAACCTACTGAACCACCCAGGTGCCCCTGTCATAGTAAACTATTTAGTGTTCATGGTATTCAATATCATTTATCTTTCCCTGAGTCCTTGGAAATCATTTGGTTGAAATGTTTGAAACCTGCACTTGTTGGATAAATTATGGCTCATGTATTCAGTGGAATACTATTCAGCAATGAAAAAGGTTTAAACGATTTATGCAGAGGACCACTTGGATGGATTTCAAAGGCATTGTGCTGAGTGAAATATGTCAGATGTCAGGTTTGCATACAGTATGAGTCCCTGTGCAGGATATTCTGGAAAAGGTGAAACTACATGGGGAAGACAGGCTGGACCCCAGTGGGGCTGCATGAATGAGTGCTATCAGGGGACAGAACTGTTCTGTCCTGATTATTGTCATGGTCCCACAAATCTATACATGGGTTAAAAATTGTAATGCTCTATACAACAATTTTTGTGTGTTAACTTTTCAAAAGTCCAAAAACAGAGTGCTTGATTATGCTTGTTGAGAACATCAAAAATATATCCTTGTGATTGTGGGATACCAGGGATTCCTATGAGGAAAGTCATAACTGTGCTGTCTTTAAAGAAGAACTCATTGATGCAGTTACTAGGTTTACAAAGAAGTGAAATCATATAACTTCTACTCAGTGGATAATACCTTAGTCTCTATGCAGAATGGAAGGGAATAGTCAAGGTTATGTGTCCCCCAGCGGCCGTAACTTGGTCCTTGGTGCCTATGTAGCATTTCTGCTCTTCTTTATGTGATCGCTTTCCTTCGCTGGTGTGTATATATGGTGTGTGACAGTTATGGTGGCTGTGGGAACCATAACTTTAAGTTCTGTGACTTTTCTGTGAGTAAAACCAGCCATAATATTGAATTAATGTCATTCTTCACATTTAATTTCCATATTGTTGTAAGTGGAAGACTTATCACATATTTGAATAAGAGCTCTGTGCTCATGTTTGATAGCGTGTAAGTGACGGTGGTTGTGTGGACTCATTTTGTCCTTTAATTAATGTTATCATTAAGCACAGAGAGGCCAATTTGGGGGAGAGCATGTTTGGTGTGCCCTCTGAGGGGTGACGCTTTAAAGCCCCTATCCGTCCACTGTTCTCCTTGGGTGATAGAAAATTCTGGGCCACCACAGTCTTTGGATCTTTGGCTAATAACTGTGCACTCTGAATGGAAACTTTGAGCTCAGCACTGGTAGGTTTGTGATAGGTTTGTGAGACTGCAAAATGGGAGACATTACCAATGGGTCTTCAGGCTGCAGAGGATCAGACAGGAGATGTTTTTTGTTGGTTCTGCTTGTGAAGATGTGGCTGGTCTCTCTTGGGTTTGTAAATCAGGCAGAAGAGTTGCTAAGCTTCCAGGAAATAATAGTGTGCAGTGTAAAAGGCATGAGGGCAAACATTGAAATTGGGGGAGTAGAGTGAGATTCTGATTGTCCTCCTAATGCGGTCTTCAGATATCCTGTCCAACCACCCTAGGATGTGTTTTTACATAGAGCAACATGAGAGGTATGAAGAGCCAGAGAGGAGGGTGACTAGTGAAGGACCCGCTGGTGCCTCTCTTCCCGTCTGCTAACAGATCTCCCACACACAGGGTTGGGGCTCCTTTCCTGCCTGGGCAGCAGTGGTCCTTCCAGGGCCGGGGGCCTCTAGTGGCTGCAGTGCTGGGATCCTAGGGGAAAGGTCAAAGTGTCTGAAATCACCCTTGTGATCGTGGTGAATGAATGAGAAGATGAATTATATACACAGTCAAGGGACATCAGGGCTGGGACGGGTGGAGAAAGAGGCATGTGTGAGAACCACAGACGCAGGAGCCGTGGGGCCTCCGTTCTAAGTGGGGAGGACGTGTGAGGCTTCAGACCATCCTGGGACCATTGCTGCCTGGTTGTAGCATTTCATGATGTCACTGCCTGCAGAGGGGGTGGACCAGAGGACCCCAGCTTGTCTGCAATCCCTCACCATCCCTGCATCTCCTGGGGGCTACTGCTTGGGAACCCAGATTCTCTTGCTGCCTGAAGCTCTACTTGAGAGAGAGAGAGACACACACACACACACACACACACACACACAATGTGTGTGTGTGTGTGTGTGTGTGTGTGTGTGTGTGTGTGTTCATGTCTTGGAAGGTAGCCTACCCTCCAGGCAGGATCTCTGACTTGTGTTTGGCCCTCCCTGATGAGCACTGTGGATGGGAAGGACCAGTGACCACAGTGCTCCTGGTCCTCATGTCTACTCTCAGAGGTTCATGGTCATCAAAGCTATCTTTGCAGGTTGACTGCCTGCCTCAGTTTGCCTGAAACTTTGGAGTTACCCAGCCTTGTTTGGAGGGAGAAATCCCGTGTTTCTCACACAAGAAATCAGCCCTGGCTAAGTAAGGCACCAGCCCGACAGGAACATATCCAAAATGCGGGAAGACCATTAATTCACGTCCCTTACACTCTGCCTTTCCACGCAGACAGCTGTCCTTATCTCCAGCCCAGAACACCTGAAGGGGTCCGAGAGCTCTCCTGGACCCTGCATCTGTGCATCTAAAATCTGCACAGTGGATATGTTTACTGTATCCCACACTAACTACCGACCATTTCCTTGCCCTGTGGGATCATTTCATGGGTATCTTCAGTTAGGAAACCCACACCCCTCCCATTCTGAGCTTTCGTTCAGAATTCCATTTTTTACTTTTTGCTTGGTGATTGTACAGACTCTGGAAGATAGGGTAGGAGGAAGGTCTTCCAGATCACATTTTGAAATGTTCCCTCCTGAGCGATGAGCCCAGGTCTCCGCCATGTGATCTGCCCACTTCTCTTTGGTGGCAGAGGACCAGGGAGGCCTGCCATGGGAGGGACCTGGTGGGAGGGCTCAGCTGCTCCCACTTCATGCTGCTTGCCCGCTAGAGCCTGGATGAATGAGGGATGGCAGAGCAGCCTGGTGGTAGAGCAGAGTGAGCCTTATCCATCCTCCGATCGAGGACTAAGTTGGCAGAGGCTGTAGCCAGAGGGGCTCTACCGAATCCAACTGTTATTGCCAACACTGGCCACGTCTGCGGGAAGGCAGCCTGCGTACTTGAAATTGACCGTGCAGATGGCAGACTCAAAGCGAATGACCTGATAAAGGCTATCTATCTCTGTAGGCTGATACCATTTTGCCTTTTGAAAGCGGGATTGTTTTTTTTTTTTCTTTTTTTACAGAAGCTATGTGAAAGTGGTGATCTGAATGCTTCTCTGACATCCCAACAATTTGAAGAACAATCTGTGAGTGACATTTCTTAAAAAGAAACACTGGAGTAAATATAGCAAATGTGTGGATCTCTATTTCTTTGCCTGTTTTTAAAGCATGCTGAAGCGGATCCACCTACAAAGGCAGGCCTTGCACATTATGGCTGGGAAAGATTAATTCAGGGTCTATCGATCTGTCAGTCTGGGACTGAGTTTTCTAAAAATACAGAGCAGCTAGGCAGTTGAGTGGGACGGTAAAGGAGACAAAGCCGTTCGGAAGTGCTTTGAAACCTGGATGGGGGAAACTTTCCAAAGAAGGCTGTCAAGGGAGACCCAGCCACAAAATCGATTAATTGAATGTCCAATAAGTGAACGATAAATTACTTTATCTGTCCTTTCTCTTTGGAAAGACAAAAATTTGAACTGGAGTGCAAAGTTCTATTTCAACACTTTAGTTGGATTCATTGAGTAAATATTAAAAATATTAAAAAATGGACTTGGAGTCGACCTTGTGGCCGGTAGGAGTTAATGAATCCCTGGACAGGGAAGTGAGCCATGTTGAGGGGAGGCAAGACTGAGGGTAAGTGGAGGAGACACCACGGTGGGGGCAGGGAATGGAGGAAAAGTATGCAAAGGGGAGAGCGCTCAAAGTGTGTCACATGTGGACATGGGAGGGGTATGTGCCCGACGGATGTGTGGGCTCCGGGCTGACGGTGGAGTGGTCGTGAGCAGAAATGTGGAGGAGGTGTGCCAGGGTGGAAAGGTTTGGTGGGAAGGGGGAGAAAATTAGGAAGATGCTTTGCATCTGAGTCTGGACCCATGTCTGTGGGACACACGTGGAATCCACAGGTGCTACTCCCTCCCTCTGGGCTGCCCCTTGAGTTCCAGAAGAAAGAATCCTACCAGAAATCACTGAGCTTAAGGGTATGTCAGATACTGGCTTACCACGTGTGTGATTATGTTGGGGCAGAGTTAAGATTGTGAAGATATGATCAGGAATTCTGGTAAAAAATCCCACTGGGGAGAAACATGAAGGACGTGCTAATAAATCATTGTAGCCAGGTCATTAAGCTTGGGGGTGGGAGATGCAGCTTGAAGATTTGCCTCTGTAGTGACTTTTGCTTCGGCTCTGAAATTCTCTCCCTCGGTCGCCAAACAGCAGACTTAACCTACTTCTCTGTCTGTGTAGATGTTTGGGGAAGCCGGTGATGGCTTGAGTAACCTGCCCAGTCCTTTTGCCTACCTCCTCACCATCCACCTGAAGGAAGGCAGGAACCTGGTCATCCGGGACCGCTGTGGTAAGCCTGGCACACCCGCGTCTGTACTCTTGTCTCTACGTGGTTAGGCCGTCTTTCCCATCTCCTGCAACAGAGTGGAGCTCAAATCTACACCCCTTAGGTATCAAGGCCTTTGCAGCAAAGTTTTTAAAACCCCTGAATCTTACTGTCCTTTACTGTTATTAAATTAATAAGAATAATGATATAGTAATAATCACATAAAGTTGTTTTAAATGAGATAAGACGATGGTAATAGCTTTATGCCTGGCATATAGCAACTGCTCAAGAAAATGTTTCTTTGATTCTACTTTAATTATGCATAGGAAAAGATGTGAATGCATCTATAGCGTGAAGCCCTCAAACGTACATGTAGATGGAAATGCCCTTTGAATTCCATCTCTCTCCTGCCCTGAAATCCCACTGGACTCCCCGCCCCCAGGATAACATCTGTTACCTTCATGATTTGATTTGTTCACTTTTTCTGTTTCTGTGCCTTTACACACATACACATGTGCACACATGTATATTTTTAATTAAAATACTATAATGGCCATATTATTCTGCAATAAGCTTTTTTTGTGCTTCACTAAAGATGTCTTCAAGATTGACCATGTTTTTCTATGTAAATGTGTCTCCTTTCTTTTAAATACCACATAATATTCCATAATAGGATATAGGATATGTGTGTGTGTGCTTTTTCCTTCTTAGGAATATATATGATACTGTGATGAACACCTTGAGTATGTTTTCATACACAGATGAGACTATATCCTACAAAAACTACATGTGCTTAAGAGCAGACAGCCTGACTGTCTGGGCTCAAATCCTGCCCTTCTCCATTTATTGTTGTTTGGTTTAGGAAATGTTCCTTGGCCCCTCTGTGACTTAGTTTCCTCAGCTCTAAAATGAGGATAGTAATATTAACCTTTGTTACAGGCTATTGGGAGTACTGAATGTAGTAACTTCTTTAGTACTTAAAACTATGTCTGGCTTCTAGTGCTTCATGAAAGCTAACTGTCGTCACCAGCTAGGTCAGAACCTGGAGATGGAAGTCAAGATCCAGGGGATACACATTGTTAAATTTAAAAGATCCTGGCAAATTGCCCTCCAGGAGGTGCAGAATATGCCCTCTCTTAAAATATGTTTACAATTTCCCCACCTCCTCACTATTGAGTATCTACCTTCCCGTTCTTAGTTCTTGGCAATCTCATAGGTTGGGTGTCAACTCTCCTTGTTTTAATTTGTACTTTGCAGATTATCACAATCACAAATGTGGTCATTCAAATTGCCTTATTTTGTGAGTTTCTCTCTATCATCTGTCCAGTTTCCATCGGGGCTTTTTCTTCTGTTTTTAATTCTTTATAACTTTCAGCATTAATGGTTATTTGTTACAGGTTACAAGTATTTTTTTTTTCTCTCAATCTGTTGCTTATCTTGTGTTTTTATGTTGTTTTTATCCTTCAGAGATTTCACATTTCTTTACAGGCAAGTATATTTGAGATTTCTTTATGGTATTTTAAAAAATTTGTTTACTAAGAAAGACATTCTATTCTAAGAAATTGAGTGTCTCCCCCAGACTCTTCCCTCTGTCCTCAATGTCTGCTAGCTTTTCTTTCTCATTCTTCCCAGGACTTTTTCCTTTCAGGGAGAATTCCTCCATTTGGCCTTCCAGCTTTCTCATTTTCTTGTCCATTGTGACCACTTTGCTGTTCCATTCATGTGTTGAATTGCCATTTTTTAAATTTTTATATCAGCCTATGATTGTTTCCTAAATGAGATGATACCATCCTATGTGTGAGAATACTAAGTAGACATTTAAAATCTCCTGTTCTGTACTTTATCTCTTAGCTATTCCAGTTTGGAATGTTGCTGCTCATCTTTTTGTGTGTCTCTGTGTCTCTGTCCCCCCATCCATGGATGTTATTTTTTCTTACTATGTCCTGTCTTCCCTGTTAGCAAGGAGGACTGGGACACACGACTGGACAGGCTGAACCAGTGGTTCAGGCTGGCTTCTTGCCATTCCTCCTGGTTATCACCAGTTCCTGGTTACCACCTATCACTTAAAGCTTTCCTCCCTGGCTTACTGTTCATGCTTGCATTCAAGGGCTTTTGCTAATCATTGCTTGGCATCAAGGGGAGAGGACAGTCCTGGGTCACCCAGCTGCTGTACATATGCTGTGCCAACTGGTGACCCTGATGTTTTCTCAGACTGTCTTCTGCTTCCCGCATCCCCTGCCTGCAAGCTCAGAGCATCCACGGTTTACCTGGCACATGCCCTCACATTCTCCCACCCAGCCCTGCTTCTGAAAGCTCTTTTGTTGCTGTGATTTTCTTCTGCTCATGTTTTAGATTATAGATTCATCTATCAATCTGATCTCACCTGACTTCCATCTTTCAGGGTATATAAAATACTCCAACTTAAAAAAAAAAGATTTATGTATTTAATTAATTATTTATTTATTTAGAGAGAGCACAAGTAGGAGGGACAGAAGGAGAGAAAGAGAGAGAATCTCAAGCAGACTCTGCACACTGAGTGCGCATCCTGACCTGGAGTTTGATCTCATGACCTTGAGATCAGGGCCTGAGATCATGACCTGAGCTGAAAACAAAAATCAGTCACTTAGCCAACTGTGCCACCCAGGCACCCTCCATTTTTTTTTTTTTTTAAACAAAATTACTCTCTCTCTCTCTCTCCCTTTGTCTTTTCTCAGACACAGGATTTCAAAGTAGTGGAAAAACCTCTAGTGTTTTTACTCATTGGTTAATTTTTTTCCCACCAAAATCATAATTTCTCTCAGTCATGTGACTTCCAGTGTTCTACCACTTACATGCTATAGTTATAAACTCATGCATTTTAGTGAATCCATGTCTTATGTTATTGTTAATGATTTGACCAGGTAACATTTCACACCTGAAGTAACATCGAGGCAACGGTCATGAACCAGTGTGAAGTGAACTCCCACAAAAATCCCAACTCTTGCTCTGAATTTGCACAGTGTCCCATGGGTGATTCTGTCAAACTAAGATCTTTATCGAGCTTGTTCTGTGAAAGCTTATCTGGAGTGGGAAGTGTGTTCCATGGAGAGTGTATTTAACTTTCCAAAGAAGAAAGTATTCTAAACCTTTTTTAAAAACATGGTTTTTCTTTTGTTTTCTTTTGTTTTGTTTTAAATTTTGGAACTCCGTTAATAGTTTGTAACTTTGGGGATGAGTGCAGACCCTGGACTACTTCTACAAACCAGCTCCCCTCTTTCCAGTGGACCCACCATCTCTGGATCTTTCTCCCAGTGGTCTGGCTCCACCACCCTTGATATATCCTAATGATGCACTTACTGCACATTCCTAGTAGATGGCAGTAAACTTAGTAGATGATGAAGAAGGCATCACACATATCAGAAAATGACCAGAAGAATGAGGTGTGTATGTTTCTGCTCTATACCTTTGCCCTTTTAGAGACAAAAGAGAAACAGTCATCTGTACTATCATCCCAGCCATTGTCATCTCTGAATAGTTTCATCGGAGTTAAACATCATATGACTTTGGTTTTATCTTGTGTAAACTCAATATGATCCAAATAAAATACCTAGTAAGGCATCCAGGTCATCAACTGTGCTGTTCCAGCACCGCTATCTTTTGGAACCAGTAGCGACTGTTCTTGTCTGTTTTATTTACTGGGAAAGTTCATCATTATTGAGAAAATATCTCTCTCCCAGGCAGTTCTTTTTCTGTACTTGGAGGTGTGGTGTGCCTTTCTACATGGTGACTCTATAAATTTCTGCTTGATTTTCATAAGCATTATGTTAGTGATCAGGGAAATGTTCCAGAGACCCCTCAAGGCAGGGTAACATTCAAGTGGGGACTGTTGATTTAGGCAGGGATCGGAATGACCATCACACATGCTCCCACTCCTGACTCCTTGCCTGGCACGGACATTCTTTATCAGTACAATGATAATTTCTATGTGACCCACAGCATCAGAATTTTATCCAACACAGTCCTTTGGACCAATAGTTTTCAAATTTGAATGAACACCAAGGTAGCCTGGAGGGCTGATAAAAACACACATGGCCCACCCCCAGAGTCTCTGATTCAGCAAGTCTGGGTGGTGTGGGTGTGGGGAGACCAAGGATTTGCATTTCTAACAAGTTCAGGGCAATCCTGAATGGGTGGTCCAGGAAACACACTTGAGCACCGTTGTTCTAGGCAACCGCCATCCACCAGTACGTGTTGGCACGTGAGAACAAGCACTAGCTTCTCCTGATGGGCAGACTCTCAATTCTCTACTAGGCACAACATCTCCTTTTCCTGAGGCTTTACCTTGTTCCCTCTTTGCTCTCATAGTTTGTATTCTCTGAACATAATTTAATTTGATATTAGCCTGATTAACACAGTTCAATACAGATAACTGTTTGATATGCCAAAATACTAAATACAAAAGGATTTTTGAATTATCCACAAATTACCATTATTTATTCTATGAAACATGTCCTCCAGTTCTGTGGATATAAGCTGGATAGCCAATTGATACAATACGAAATATCCTTCAAGATTCATTCAGATGCCACTTCTTCTTCTTCTTCTTCTTCTTTTTTTTTAAATATTTTATTTATTTATTTGAGAGAGAGAGAATGAGAGAGAGAGAACACGAGAGGGGGGAGGGTCAGATGGAGAAGGAGACTCCCTGCTGAGCAGGGAGCCTGATGTGGGACTCAATCCTTGGACTCCAGGATCATGACCTGAGCCGAAGGTAGATGCTTAACCAACTGAGCCACCCAGGTGCCCCCAGATGCCACTTCTTTGTCTGTTTATCACAGACACAAGTTCTCTCTCATGTCAAGCCTATAAAAATGTTACCTCCATGAAACATACACTTTTACTCTTAACTGGATAAATGATCAAGTTGCTGTATTAAGATATTAGGGCTCTATTAGCTGAATGGTGATTTTATTCATCTTGTATATCCTACAGTGCCACAGTGATGGTTTACACATAGAATGCTTCCTTAAGAAAATCCACCAGGAACTTAAAGAAAAGGAATGCTAAAGACTGTAGTAGGAGGGGAAAACATCCTCCCCAAAGGGAGGAGAATTCGGTCACTCACTCCCTCCTTCAGTTAGTGAGCATGGTTGAGTACCTTCCATGAGATGAGCACTGCACTGCTTCTCTCCTAGGACCCGATGGTGAAAGTCACGAAGAGATTCAGATGATTTTGGAAATTCAGGACCTCATACAGATTACCTGCTTCAATGGCCAATCCAACAGAAGCTTGAATTCTGGAGACTGAAGTCCAGAGACTATGGGACCTACCGAGGTCACACAGGGACGCGGTGTATGAGGGAGCTCTCCGCATAGCCTGGGTGGCTCAGTGGGGCAAGGAGAGGTTTGGACATTATAGCCTATTTCCCAGCTTGGGACCTTCTATGGCAACTCCCTCAACCTCTCTGAAGTTGAGTTTACCCATCAGTAAAATGGGCATGATGTCATGATGCCATTATAAGGCAGTGGAGTCATTAGAATGAACAAAAAGGAAGTAGATGTAACATAGAACCATACATATAGAAAACACTCAGTAAAGGATAATGAGTGATATTATGGTTCTTTTTTTTTTTTTAAGGTTTTATTTATTTAATTGACAGAGACACAGCGAGAGAGGGAACACAAGAGGGGGGGTGGGAGAGGGAGAAGCAGGCTTCCCACCTAGCAGGGAGCCTGATGCAGGGCTCGATCCCAAGATCCTGGGATCATGACCTGAGCTGAAGGCAGATGCTTACTGACTGAGCCATCCAGGTGCCCCATGTGTTGTTATAGTTCTTAATGAATAATAGTAATGAGAATAGCCTATATTCCTGACTCCCAGTGAAGAGCTTGGTCCTCTGTTCCATGTCAACGTCCCCATCAGTGACCTTGGAACTGGGTCCTTCACCAGTCTCAGTTTGTCGCACCCCCGTGCCCTCTCTTTATGCTCCAACTACAAACATAGGAGTTTGTTTATATTTTGTTTTCCTGATAGTGAATCATAGTGAATCATGTATTTAATGTTTAAGCCTCAAGCAGAATGGGTCAAATGGACCAGATAATGATTTTCCGTTACGACAGGTCGGCCTTTGGAATATCGTTGAGATGTTTTGGGTCCTTGGCCCTGGAGGGACTTCTCTGGGATACCGAAGTCAGTTGCACAGTGTCATTTTTGAATGTTTAGGGAGAAAAACCGTTTTTTTGATGAATCATCCTCTGAGGAAAGAGTTTGGTATTTTCTTTAGATTGTTGTGTAATCGGTATCGCTTATGTAACTTTCTGTCTAGGATGTGGTTGGCAACTTTTTCTGTCCAGGGCCAGAAAGTAAATATTTTAGGATTTATGGGTCATAAGGGCTCAGTGACAGCTACTTACCTCTTGCTGGTGTAGCGCCAGAAGAGCCATTATCTTTAGATCCATTTTAATGATTCATTTCCTTTTTGGTCACAGAGCTGCATCACTGAAGAGGAAAGAGAAGAATCATTGACAGTGTGACTCTCAGGTGCCGATAATCCATTGTACAAAACTGACAGAAGTTATCCAGAGTGCTATATCACATCTGGTGTATTATTTAATGTTTTCTAAAGTGAAAAATGTTAGCAGCTTTCCAAAAGGCCAAATAGAGGTAATTCTTGGTTCGGATTAGCATCTAAAGATAATATGCAAACTCATGGTCATGATTAGGTTGGACTCTACAACTTTATTTACCAAAACAAGCCGTGGGCTGGATTTGACCCATGGGCCAAAGTTTGCCAACCTGCATCTTAGAATACTATGTTCTGATTTTGGAATTTGGCTTGCAGAAACTGCTTTTTAGTGGAGCAGAGTAAAAACTTGATTTAAAATGAAGAAGATGTCATCTAAATTTGGGAAAGCTCACACTTTTAACTGCAGTAGCTAGGAAACATTTCAGTAATATGACCTCAAATGAAAGAAAAATGTCTGGGGATATTAGGTGGTAAAAGGCCATTTTTTTCTATATATATATTTTTTTATTGGGCAGTAAAGTGGAAAGTCATGGTATCTAGGAAAAGACATTTCTGACATCCCCCAGAAAATGGGCTTACAAGGAGCTTACAAGTCTTGTCACTGAGGATTGGAAACTTTCAGTCAGTTGACCCGTCCGAAAACAAGTGGGAGGCAGGTTCTCAGACCCCAGAGCACCTCTCTTCATTATGATACCATCAGCCAGGCCTGGATGGTAGACTTTTTTCGTGTAAAGAGTGCTGTGGACATTTTATCGAAATCTCTCATTTCTCTGGCTCAAACACAATGCTGGTTTTTAAAATAGACTATCAAGGTGGAATTTTGAGATTTTCTGGGGTTTTGGGTGAAGTTGGTTCAACTTTACACTTGAGAATTATTCTTTGGGCAGAATTAGGAGGGAGCTCTGGCTTCGGAACAATGGGCAGGTTTAGCCATCAGAGGGTCTTTTGTTGTCAACTGGTCTTTCCTTTGTACAGAATATGTGTTGTGTGTGTGTGGGGGGGGCTCTATGCCACGTGCACTAAACAAACCCAGCAAAGCCTACAGGTCATTCCAAAGCACTGACGTTAGTGGGTGGCCAGTAACTCCCGGCCATGGACATGGCTATACCTGCAGGCATCATCCTGGATATAAGAATAGCACCTGGGAGGTTGAGAGGGTTTAATGAGGTTGTGCTAGCAGTGTGACCCCATTTAGAAGATTGCCCCCTACAGGTCGTTTTCTAGGTCTTCATGAATTTCCTTCCATTCCCTGGCAGGTGGTGTTTTAGCCTTGCCTGAACTCGGTCCAGTATTGGGGAGCTCGGTCCTTATTAAATAGCCCTATTCTTTCTGCTGAACACATGGGGTGCTGTAGTGGTGTTTCTAGGAATGAGCCTACTTGAATGCTGTAGATGTCCAGGCATTGTCTTGAGATCATCTTCCTGAGCAATCTGAGGGAAAGCCCAGAATCCCCACCTCTCTACTCTCTCCCAGATACTGCCTGTGGCCTGTGGGTATGTCTTTGCCTAAGCCAGGCTTCTGCCTTGACATTTTATTTTTTATTTTTTATTTTTTATTTTTATTTTTTGCTCTACTTCCCTTTTCCTCATCCTCACTTCTTCCTTTATACTCCCCATTTCCTTCCCACTTTTTTTTTTTTTTCTCTCTTGGAGGTTCTGCAGGCTGTAATATTTTTCACCAAAGAAGACACACACACACATACCTATTTTGGGTTCTCAATCTGAAGCTCATTTACTCTTGGGGGTCTTACCTTTCTAGATTGGTAAAGCACAAGGAAGATGGTGTGACCAATTTTAAGTCCTCCTACTTTATAATTAGGCTGATGCATAGGGAGAGTTTAACTTGGACTCTGTTTCACTTGGACGGAAAGGTGGTCAGGGAGATATTTTGGGGTCTTAAACCTGGCAGTGCTCATGCCAACAGCCCTGCTTTCTAGGCCTGGGGTGAGCACCGCTCTGTGACATGGGAAGGCCTCTTATCCTGGGAAGAATGCTCAGCTCAAATCCTGTTAAAACCTCCAGCATTAGTTCCTGGAAACCCAGAGCCCTTGCATTAAAACCCTGCTTTTCCTTGATGTGAAGACAGAGAAGCCCTAGAACACTGTGTTGCTGATGCCCTCTGGTGGTCACTTTGCAGTGTTGCAAAAGTCCTTGGAAGGAGTTCATTGTAACACGATCGGGGCCTCAAAAATCACTTTGGCTGGAGGCCTGAAGGCTGAGGGTTGATGGTGCTTTTTGAGGTGGGTTTTAGGTGATGAAAATTCAGGACCCATTCAACTAGCAAACTTCTCTCTCTCTCCTTTTCCAGCACAGGTAGGTGGTTGACCTTTGTTTTTAGTGCAGTAACAACTTCATTTGCACATTGCAGGAAGAATATGTTGGATAAGTCATTTTCCTCTTTGGAAAGAATGATTTAGACAAAAAATACACCAGTGTGAAAAGCCTGGCATGTGACAGGTGTTTAGTAATTACTGATCTTCTACCCAAAAATTCGAGTGTCTGGTTCCTCTGTTTTCTGACCTCCTTTCCTTTTGCAATAGCAAAATAGGCTAATTTTTATCCTTTTAACTTTTTTATGATTATGTATTTCTTCTTTAAAAAGGAAAGATGCCGTTGTATTAGAGCTAGCAAGATACCCATTGTCCTCTTTGCAGCTGTAATTGGGGGACAGATGGGGTGTTTCTAGAACCCTGTTCTTGGTGTTGTGTGCTGAGGAACAGCCATACAGCTTCCTGGCAGGTGTGTTCTGAGTCGTGTTAGCCTCCAGACAGCTCTGTGGAGCCTGAGCCAGACCCCCAGCAGTCTCTTCCATGTATCCTGCTGTGTCTGAAAAAACCATCTTTTGCTTTTGTGCCCTAATGTGGAGTTTTGGTGAATGCAAGTCCTGGACCCTGGGTGCAGAGCCCCCTGGGTTTGGGTGGTAACGCAGATGCCATCTAGTGAAGGTTGTGAGGATTCTCCTGGTGTGAATGTCTAGCAGGGACATGGGGGGTATGGGTGGGGTTGGAGGACACAGAGCAGCACACAATAAACAGTACGGAGTATTGTGACTGTGTCCACTTTATTCTCGTCGGCGTTTTATTTTGCATTATCTCTCTGGAAAGGGAAGGACTCACGGCATTTCTGCCAGTCCTATAATCATCTTTCTTCCCAGTTTCTTGATCATTTGTTTTATTGTTTACATATCCTTTGCTTTGTCTCTTTTTGGAATAGATTGTTTCCTTCCCTCTCTGACACTCTGCCCCCAGGGTGGGGGGCAAAGGGTGATGGTGGCGAAGGGTGTTTTCTGAGACCAATTCCCACTTTGTTTTTCTGCAGCAGCAGACATGAAGGAGAAGCTCGTTTTTAGTGACTGGAATAAGGACTGTATTATGGGTTGATGGTTTTATTTTCCCCATCTTAAATTTAATTCAGAAAATAGTGGCCAACTTGGCCAGTCATGGGATGGTGGACAGCATCCTCCTTGGTCACTCACTGGCTTTAACCTGCTTGATCATTTGCCTTTTTTTTTTTTTTTTCCACCACATGTGTTTTTTTCCCATACGATCAAAATTCCATTTTGAGAAGAAATGAGAAGATGAATATAGTACATCATTCTTTGTTTAATCAATATTCCAGTTTCTTTCAACATTTTTATCCTAAGTAATAATGCACCATGCAAACATTGCTGTGCCTAAAATCTGGGCGTACGACTTTCTTTTTTATTCCTTTACAGATGTGTTGTGTCCATTAATCTGAGCATTTCAAGGTTCTCATTATAGAATTGCAGCTGGTAATATCTCCCTCTGTTGCTCACCCACCAATAGCATATTACGTGGTCGACTTTCCACTTCTCACCTACGCTGTATGTAGATTTTATCTTTGTTAATTTGATAGAGAAAAAGTATTTTATTTGTTTCAATTTCTATTAGTAATTTTGGTCCCTCAGATGTGTTTGGTTATGAGCTATTTGCTTCTCTTTTGTGCAAAACCCGTTCTATCTGTTACTGCCACTCATTCTTCTCTTCCCTAGATATATTCCAGTATATTTTTCTAATTTCCCATTTGCCTTCTAAATTGTTTATAAAGTTTTGTTGCAAAATTCTTTTCAAGTCTTACAATCCTATTCTAGAGAGTTTCTTCCTTTGTTTTTATAAGGGCATTCTGTCTTGAAAGGGATACACACCAATCTATATTTATTCTCGTTGCTGGTTTTTTTGACATTTTTCTTTTATCTCTTTGATCTGTCTCAAGTTTATTTTTGATTTTCTGGCTCAGAGTAGGAACTTAGATTTACTTTTTGCCAAATGGCTATTTAATTAGCAAGGACTAAATATTCCTTTCCCTAATGATTTGATTGCCACTTTTTAATTGTGTATTAAAATGCAATACACATTAAGGTCGCTTCTTGGATTTCTCTTTGAACCCTGCAGATGTTTTGTTTTGTTTCTGTTCATATGCCAGCACCACACCAGTGTTACTGTATCAAAAGATCACAATCAGTACTCTTGCAAAACCTGGGGTTTGCTTCACGTTGGAGTACCTTCTCTGAACACCAGATGGCGTAAGAGCACTGGCTTGCTCTACGCGAGCAACAGAAACCCAGCCATCCAGTGTATGAGGTTGTCATTCAAGAGTCAACTTGAGACTTTCAGAGAGGCAGACCCCAGTCTGAAATCACAGGGAGTGGTTGGCTTTTCTCTGCTTGCTGGGTTGTGCTAACCTGCCAAGCTCCCTCAGCAAGTAAGTGGAGCTGATTTTTGAAACCCGTTTTTGTTGATCCCTTTCCCACTTTGATACAGAGCATCCTTGGTCGGCCGTGTTTGTCCGTAGAGCCTTAATGCGTTCCCACAATGGAACCCTTTCCTCGGGAGATCTCCGTTTTACTTTGTTTTGGGGTTCTATGCCTCCTGACCACCTTATTAGAAGGTCTTGGTACTCTCCTGTTTTATAGAGTCGGTTAAGCTCTTCCTTTGATCCCATCCCAATTCATAGGAAGTGCCTTGGACCGAGACCAGCATGTTTCCTGTATCTGCTGCACATAACAAACGGCCTTACATCCAACTGAAGATCATTGACTTGAACTTAATGTAGCATGTCTTCCATTTGGTGGAAGGGGGCTTCTCCAGACTGAGTGGGTTTTTTTTTAAGATTTTATTTATTTATTTGACAGACAGATCATAAGTAGGCAGAGAGGCAGAGAGAGAGAGGAGGGAAGTAGGCTCCCTGCTGAGCAGAGACCCCGATGTGGGGCTCGATCCCAGGACCCTGAGATCATGACCTGAGCCGAAGGCAGAGGCTTTAACCCACTGAGCCCTCCAGGCACCCCCAGAGTCAGTGGTTTTATCAGTTGCTCATTTCTGTGTCAATACAACACGGTCCCCATTGCATGCTGTGTTTTCAGGAGTTCTGTTTCCTTACTCCGTTTCATCGTGAGGTTGATCTGGTGTGTTCTGCTGCAGGGTATGTGGGCGTTTTATACAGAGAATTAAGTTCAGAAGGGGCATCCGTATATATCTGTACGTCCTGTGATTTTCTTGTGGCATAGTTGAGATCGTCGTCCTATCATGCCATCATCACACCTTAGACACACCTGGCACGCTGAAGTCGAGGCAGAGAACACAGCATGTGACAGTGAAGGCGATTATTCCAGAAGCCATCCCCGTGTAACCAGCTACCACAAAGCTTAGCAACCCCAAACCACCCCATGCTCGTGAATTCTGGGGGTGGGAATTTCCACAAGGCCTGCTGTGAATGGCTTCTCTTTGCCACATGCCGTCTGCCATCTCTGCTGGGAAGACTTGAAGGTTGAGAATGTCTCACCTGTTGGGAGTGATTATCTGGGGGCTTGAAGCCCTGTTTGCGCCAATGTTGGGAACCTGCTGGAAGACCAGGTATGTTCCACTTGAGGCCGTTCTGTGAAACACCGTGGCTCAGAGTTGTCACCCCTCTGATGTGTCAGCCAAGTGTAGGGCACAAGGCAGGAGCTGAATCCCCCGTGTGGCCCAGCCTTGGAAGGAAAACCGTGTGACTTTTTCCATGCTGCATTGGCTGGAGCCGTCATCCTGATTCAGAAGGAGGGGACAGGTGAGGCTTTAAACTTGCTCTAGTTACAAAGACTTCACATGGATGTGGATCTGAGTCTGAGGCTTCGCTCTGGGAACTCACTAACTTTCCTTGTCTTTCAAACAACAATATAAATAATGCTATCCCTTCCAGCTTTGGGAGGATTAAATGAGAGCATGCCCACCGTGAATGTCATTGCAAAGCTCCCATCCTTTGTCTCTTCTCTGTGGAGGCTGCTGTCTCTTTCGTTACATTTAAACTTATGCTCCCAAACAATAGCCTGGGCTGAGGACATTTTTAGGATTTGTATGAACAGAAGGGAGAAAATTAGGGTACGAATAATGGTGTGTGCTTTGGTAGTGTGGATTTCTGGAGCTCCCAGTGGTGATAAGGTGCAGATCTGGTAGCTTGTGCCCTCTGCAGGGATGCTGGGCAGGTGTATTCATGGGTCATGTGACTCAGTCTTGTCTTCTTTTTTGCCTTCACCCACTTTATAGTCTCTTCACATGGCTGCGTCCTGGTCACTGCCTCCCCTCTCCTTTTCCACTGTTGTTAGGTCTTTTTCTAAGTTTATCTGGGTCCTTCGTAGTTTGATGTGACAGGGACAGTCATAACTGATGCAGGAAGCAGAGGTTCACACCCCCTGTGTGCATTGGACCAAAAACACGGCTGTAAACTTCGCTCCATGACCACTTCGCCAAAAGCCAATTTGTCCAATAATCTGTTCACCAAATGGCCCATGTACCAATTTACTGAAATTGTCAGTATACTGATAATGTTTTCCTTTAATCCATATTTATAAAATGGTATGTATAAGGTTATGAGATGAGAACTTTTAAACACAGCTGAAGGTTGCTGGGTCATGTTTGTAATTGGTTTATGAAGACAGAATGAAAACAGAATTTTAAATATTTAATTTGTCAGTCCAAAAATAAAATAAGATAAAATAAAGGGGGAGTGACTGAGCATGCCATAGCCTAGGCTGCAGAGCCCGGAAAGGGGATGAATGACAGGACAGAAAAGGAGAAGATATTAGGGGGAAGATGGATAGGGAGCAAAGCCTGGGTGTGGGGTAGGTGGATCTGAGGAACGTTTAGGGAGGCCGTGGTGCAAGGGGGAGTCTGAAGGTCCCAGAAGGACTTTACTTCCAACGGCTCTATTAGGTACCACTCACTCACTCCATATAAACTTACAAATAGTCAAAAATAAGCAAGTTTTAATTGAACTTCATAAAAAGTTAAACAAGTTTTAGTAAAACTGGTTAAGTTTGGATCATTGATCCCACTGTAAGTTGGTCATTGGAAATTGTTTCCGATACCAGATTTTGGTAAATGGCTTTACCACCACGTTGCAGGGTCCCACGATGCATGGGCAGGTGTTGAGCAAAGTGCCATTGAGGCATTACACATGGCAGGCTCCGTTAGAGGAGAGGAGTCCGTCATATTCAGGAGAAAACTTCAGGAATAGCTCAACTAAGATGTGCTAAGTGGCAGAACACATACAGCAAAACACTAAAATGGTTGGGTAGGAAACTGTTCTTTTGTGCTTGGTAACAAGAGAACAGCTCCAGGAAGCATGCAGCCACCATTTTGCAGAATGATGAGGGCGAGGGTGATTCTGAGAATAAGCATGTTCCCTTCATTTAATTGTAGTGGGTACAGTGGGGCTTGGAATTCGACTAGACTTGACCATAACTGCTATCTTAAGTAATACAGAGTTTGCTCTACAGAGGAAAGGCTGTTTCTTTTCTTTCCCATGTGACTGAGGAGGAATGCCTGCTGAATTCCCCTAAACGCCCACTGTGGTTTCTGGAAGTCAGAACTTGACGTGCAAATCTGAGCGTCCCCGCTAGGGGGCAGCAGCAGCTGCTCAAAAATCCTCACTGGCTGTTTTTCTGGGAATCCGTTCTGGCTCTTACTTGGGCAGCCTCAAAGAAAGTCAGAACTTACGGGTCCCCTATAAAAATGGCCCAGCCTCGGTTCTTTTTCTGCCAAGAAGAGAAATTCTAAATATGTGTAATATTGGAAAGATTCTAAATGCATGCTTATAAATAGTTTGATTAGTCACTTATTATTCTTAAGCCGGAGCATAAGAAAAACATCAAATTTATACTTTTCATGTTTCCAAATGCTGTTTATACAGGATGAGTTCATTGATGTGTATTTCAGTTTCCCTAAAGACCTGGCAAATAATTGTTGTCTTGTGTCCACTCTTGAGATCGCCTAACCAAAGTTATCAGATATTAAAATAATTTGAACTTAATGTGAACATGTGAAGATAATTTCTTTTCACAAACAAATAACTTCTTTGAGAAGTGCATTTAATTAGGAAACTTTTCTAGCCTGACAACCTTTCTTTTGTATGGCTGACATGTTTTTGCTTGGCCAATGAACTTTGCTGATAGCAAATAAGGAGGTTCTTGCCTACAAATATTACGTTTGCATGGATTTTTATTTTGAATGAGGAATGCCAGTTTTTAAAAGGCATATTTTATTTATATGCACAAATATACACATAAATGACCATTGAGCTGATTTGTAGAAATATATTTATGGGCACAAAGGAGACTGAAATGTTATTGACTGAAGAAAGCAAGTAAAAATATAATATGAAGGCTTGTTCTTTTTTTTAAGATTTTATTTATCAGAGAGAGAGAGAGTGTGTGTGGGCACTCGGTGGGGGAGGGGCAGAGGGAGAGGAAGAGAGAGAACCTCAAGCAGACTCCCTGCTGAGTGCAGAGCCCAACATGGGGCTTGATCTCACCACCCCGAGATCATCATCTGAGCTGAAACCAGGAGTCAGAACCTCAACTGACTGAGCTATTCAGGCGCCCCAAGGCTGGTTCCTTTTTCTTCCCCCAAAGATTTTATTTATTTATTTATTTGTCAGAGATAGGAAGAGAGAAAGAGCGAGCAAACACAAGCAGGGGGAGTGGCAGGCAGAGGCAGAGAGAGAAGCAGGCTCCATGCCGAGCAAGGAGCCCGATGTGGGACTGGATCCTAGGACCCTGGGATCATGAGCTGAGCTGAAGGCAGCGGTTTAACCGACTGAGCTACCCAGGTGTCCCTCCTTTTTTGTGAAGTGCTTGAGTGTGTGTGTAAAGTCTGGGTGCATATCACTGTATTACTAGATGTAGTAATTTTCTTTCTTTTTAGTGCATCTTGAATTTCTGCTTCTTGACCATGGCCATGAGTTATAGTATAAAAAAGCAAAGAGAAGTTTGTAATTATAGCTTCATTGCAGACTTACTTTATTTGCATATTAGATTGATTCTTGAGCCAATCAATATGATATGATCTGTTCTACTTATCACTTCTGTTGCTTCTGACCCTTTTTCCCCCCTATAACTCTCTCAGTGTGGTGGTAGATAAATAAAATGCCAAGAACAAATATGGTTCTTGATGACTCTCTCCTTGAGTTGTCCTGTGTCCTCATTGACCTTTCATTTTCTCCAGATTATATATGCAAAGTGATCTGAAATCCTCAATGAATAACATTATGATGTTAGGTAGAGAAGTAGCCAATACCCAAGAATGCTTAGTACTATTTAGTTCTTAATACAAGCCTTTCTTTCTGGGAAAGCTCAGATTGTTTCAGGGAAATGTCCTCAAATCAACAGGATCTTTTAAGAAGTCTCTATGGGATTTTCTATTTAATTTCAGCAAAAAAAAAAAAAAAAAAAGGTAATAGAAATTTCACAGTGTTAGAGAGGGCTATAGAAGGGACATTACAGAGACAAACTGGCACATGTTATCTTGCATAGGTAAAACAAATGAATATTTAAATAACACTACATATGTTGTTCTGTACTCATCCCTTTTTAAATTAACTGAGTAGTAATCCTAAAAATAATAGCAATTGCTATGGGACTTTCTCAGCAAATGGCTAGAGTCTATGATTGAAGTATATTGGTTCTTTCAGCTCTTGAGATGATCCTAAAAGCTTAGTATATATTTTTTAAGATTTTATTTATTTATTTGAGAGAGAGCCCAAGCAGAGGGAAGGGGCAGAGGCAGAAGCAGACTCCCCACTAAGCAGGTATCCCGATGTGGGGTTCCATCCCAGGACCCTGGGATCATGACCTGAGCCGAAGGCAGATGCTTAACTGACTGAACCACCCAGATACCCGGGGTTGGTATATTTTTTAGAAACAGGTGAAGATAGTAAGACATAAGGAAACAGTAAAATTGCCCAAGGAAGGAAGTGGGATTTTACTAAAAGGAAGTTATGGAAAGGGAAGTAAGGGCTTTTCATCCCCATGCCGTCTTATTTCAAATGTCATGCTTTCATGGATCATGTATTTCTAATACCTGTACCATGCACATTAGACAAGTTTGGGGCATCCATCTTACTTTCTAGAGCTTTGATTTGGAGGAATCTCATATTAAGTTCATAGAGGCTCCTAGTAAAATGATTTTTATGTAGAAATAATTTTCTGAAATACAAGGTAGAAAAGTTTTGAGCTGTTGATATTGTTGTCTGAACGTCGTTCTTAGCAGACGTCAGTATTCCAAGGAAGGAAGTGGTAAACAGCTTCTCTCTTGGTTTTGTTGACCACGGAGCATCCCCCCAGGTGAGGTTCTGAGGGGCACAGTCGGTGAAGCCCCAGATTGCCTCCTCTTGTGTTCTGGGTCTTCTTGCTTGGCCTCCCAGTGCCCTGGGGTGGCCTTATCTCAACCAGCAGATTTCTTGCTTTTGTTAGTTTCTTCTACCTCCTACATAATAAGCGGTTGCCAGATTTATATTTCTAAAGCTAGGCTCTGGTCATTTTTACTCTCCTGTTCATACCTAAACCTGACTTTCCGTCCCTCTTTATGCTGAAATAATTCCAGATGGATGAAGGATTCATGTATAAAAACTGAAAAACTACAAGATTAGTGGAAGGAAACATAGCTAATTTAAAATCCTATAGTGAGAAAATTTCTTCCGAGCAGAATGTCAAACGACAAAGCCATAAATAAAACTTAGGTAAATTTAACTAAATAAAAGTGGAAAAAAAAAAAAAACTTACTGCAAGAAATAGCTTAAGCATAAACAAATTATGACAAGATTTATAGCCAGTGGCTGATTTCTATAATTAAAGACTCATTCAAATCCTGAAGCAAATAACCATGAGATCTTAGAAAAATGGACAAATGATATGAATGTGAATTCCCTGACAAAGAAATAGAAACGTAGGTCACTAAAATATGAAAAGATCCTAAGCTTTAGTCAACATGTCAAAATTAGAGAAAAATAGAGATACCATTTTTCCATCTGCTGTTCTTTTAAAACAAAGGCATATAACATCCAATTTTGGGGAGCATGGAAAGAAACAAGTACAAAACATATACTCTTGGTGGATATGTAAATTTGACAAACTTTGGAAGAACAATGTGACGGTGTCTGTCCAAACCAGGAAAGGTTTGGCGGTTCATGTGCCCTGCTGTTCCAAAGTTAAAAATTCCCTCTGAATATATTCATGCACTCCAAGAGAGTCCTACAAGAATACTTATTATAGTATTGTTTGCACTAGTAAAAAAGAAAAAAATTGGAAGTGGTATGAATACCCATTATTTGGTGGCTGGTTACATAAATAACGATAATTTATGGAATGGGCTAAAAAAAAAAATCCTTGGTGAACCTGTATTTTGTTTTGTTTTGTTTTGTTTTATTTTGCTTTGTAAAAGCATGAAGTTCAAGGCATGTAAGTTGATTACATTCAAGTTCAAATCAATTCTTGTATTTTTTTCCTATGATGAACCAGACCATTAGGAGAATGGGAATGAGGAAAGTCTGAGAGAGTAGAGACTCTCTTTTTCATTCATACCTTCCCGAGACCGGTGCATGTCTAATATGTGTGTGAAGAAATTAAAAAAAAAAAAAAAGAGAGAGAGCGAGAGAGAGTCAAAAAGAAAAAGAACAGAAAACACAAAACCATCCTGTATTTCTTACAGACCGGAACTAAACTCCTTATTTTTGTTATTTTAAAGCACTTTGGGCTCTGACTCAAACCTGCCTTTTCAACTTCATTTCTCGTTACATTTTTTCCCACTGATTTCCCAGATCAGTTGAAATGTTGGCTTGGCACCACACAGATCTTGTCATTCTGCTCTCCTCTCTGCTCCCCCAGCTTCGCTGCCAGTGGCCCCTGCTAAAGTGACATCAGGGTTCAAGCCCACCCTTATCTCAACCAACAACTTTTGTCTCAGCCTCCATGGGCTGAGACCCCACCCCTCCCCGCCGGAGCTCATCTCTCCCACCTGTGAGTTAGCATCACCCCCGAGTTCAGTTCTGTTTTGACACTTGTCCCTTGGGCCTTGTGTTATATTTACGGTGTCCTGCCGCCCGCCAGGGGCAGGAGCCTGGACGGAAGCAGGCCCCCGGGACTGCCGGACCTTGGCTCCCCTCCCCATCGTGCCTAGCACTGAGCCAGGCTCTGAAGTTAGCTGTTCATGTCTGTGGCACGTGAGCCCTGTCAGCGGGCTTGACAGAGCATTGTGTCATTGAGCAGGGGCAGAGACAAGGACAGCCACGTGTTGTGGTCACGAGTATACATTGCTGTAGCATTTTTGGAGGACCAGGGAATGGTCGCTAGTCTGTGTGTTGGCAAACATCGAACCCCCGGGTGCTGGGAAGGCAGCAGGAAACGCAGGCCTGGGCTGCTTCACACCTAGCTCTTCTCAATCTGAGGTTGTGTGGGACCCCCGTTGGGTCCACATGGCAGAACTGGGGGGCCGTGCTGGGATGCAGGCACCCGTCTGGCCTCCTGGCTTTTTCTTCTCTTCCCAGAGTGCCACGCTCCCTCGCTCCCTCTTTCTTCCAAAGAACCTCATTGTTTATGAAGCTCCCAGTGAAAAAGGTTAAAGTCCAGCCATTCAGGTGTCATCTCATCATGTGCATAATCGGGGAGTTGCATTCTTGAGCCGCGGACCCCTTTTCAGAACCTGCCTAGTTGAGATGTCACTTTCCTGACAGTGAGGCACTTAGGCTCCCGGAGAAAATCACAGTGTGCTCCCCCCTTTCTCAAATTTTCCCTAACAATTAACGCCACACTAACTTGACACCCTCTTTCCTTGTTTGGCTTTGTAAACCCTGGTCCCTTTTTCTATTAATTCCAGACATTAATATTTTCTTTCACGCAACTGACGCCATTCACCCGTGAAACCGTTTGAACATTATGTAGCTGTCAAGATGCCTGGGGATTACCCAGTATGCTTTGCCTGTGAGAAAGTGACACCACCGAGGCCTGGTTTTGAGATGTTTATTTTGAGAGTACGCTGACAAGCATGAAGGCCCGATCCCAGAGTGGCAATTTCATTTAATTAAAGGCCTCTTTTTATTATAGTTTTCCCCTGCTTTATATATATATATATATATATATATATATATATATATATATATATATCCGAATGATGGTTAAAGTCTGACTTGCCAGAGGTGTTCTCATGTACTATAAAAGCGGCGGGGTGCGGGGGGGTTGCTCACTCACTAGTGACTACTGCACTGGATGGCTGTGAATGCATTCCTTTTTACTGTCCCGCTCAGAGCTGCCAGCAAACACTGGGCGTGTGCGTGTGTGTCCCTGTGTGTCCAAGTCTTTAAAATAAAGACTGCTGGGGGCTTCGGTCCCCGTGTTGCCAAACTTATAACGCTATAGTCGAATATGTATGTTTGTATGTGTATGGTTTCATTTCTTCGTCTTAGAGCTGGAAGGCTTGCCATACTGGAAGGCTGCCGTCCAGATTATACCTTGGGTCGCCCATGAAGGCTTCTAAACAATGTGTTTGATCTTGCTTTCTAGGGAAATCCCTTTCTGGTAAAGTAGTTGGGGAAGGGATCGCATTTGGGTTCAGTCATTTTTAATACAGCAGCTAACTAGAAATCAACCCCCCCTCAAAAAGAACCCCAAAACAAAAAACAGAGCTGATGAAAATAAAAGCTTAAGGTAATGAAGGATGGGTATTAATGACTTGGTAAAGGTTTGCAGCCGAGCAGCCTAATTATTTTTTGAGATAATATCTTTCGCTACTTTAGGTTGACTTTATAGCAGGAATTCACCTGTGCTGGGCACCGTCCACGGCACCTGGGGTGTATGTCAGAGAGTATATGTTGGTCTTTGTGTACTTATTCATGATTGTTTCACAGTCCATTATAATAGTCTAACTCCTCAAATGAGATTTTTCCCGTCTTTGTGGCATTGTTGGCTGGCCTTCAGGTCTCTCCTCACCGATTGATCATTCATTTGTGCCTTCTTTCTTCACCATCCCAGGGGTGTTCAGACACAAGTGTGTCCCAAATATGGTGACATACTTAGAGCCATGCATGGACATGCACAACAGAGAATTCACAGCGTGTATTCACAGCCGCCTCCCCTCCCCCAAACTGATCTGGAAGTAGGGAGGAGTGTTTGTCATCAGCCCTTCTTTCTGCTTGGGATATCGTAGCTGGAGGGACATGACTCATTCTTCTTGGCGTCTGTTTCAAAGCTCCCCTGGGGAGGAGCTGGGCAGGCCAGGGGTGTGGGCCCTGAGGCCAGCTGAGGGCCTGGCTGGGGTGGCGTTCAGCTGGCCAGGGGCGAGACAATGTTCACCGGCTTTGCTGCAGGTGCAGGAGGCTGTGAAGAATGGCAACTTTGTCATTTTAATCTCTCTGCCCCCGGTTCCAGTCTTCATCCTGTGGCCCCATCTTTTGAGCCAGTGTGTCCCAGAGATTGATTTATTTATTACGATTATATCCGAAAGTACAGAGTTCTGTTGAGTCAGCCGTCTGGCCAAGTGTTTGAAAATGGTTTCTTTCCCTTTTCACGGACTTGCTGCCCTTCTTGGGAGGGGTGGGCTTCTCCCCAGGACTCCTGACACCATGGGCTGGTGCTGGTGAATTTTGTTTCTGGAATTTTTGTGGGTGGTGTAGTGATGAAATACTCAGAAGGAAACCAAACAGAAAAAGCTCAAGGAGCCCATTTGTATTCTACCACGAAAGGCAAAGAAGAATCAGTCATTTACCCCAAATTGTTTCATTTTTCTCTCCTCTCCACCTCTGGGGCTTTCAATCCCTGCACAGGGAGACATTTGTCCTAGGTGCGCTCCGTGAAATGCTTTGAGCCAAGGGGAGTTTGGAAAGAATCTTTACTTAATGGAGATCCTAGGCTTTAACGTGTATTTTTAAAACCTGTCTTGCTCTCTCTTTTTCTTTTAAAGGCACAAGTGATCCCTATGTGAAATTTAAGCTGAACGGGAAGACGCTGTACAAAAGTAAAGTCGTATATAAGAACTTGAACCCAGTTTGGGATGAGATAGTTGTACTTCCCATTCAGAGCCTTGATCAAAAGCTCCGTGTGAAGGTAATCACAGATGGCTTTCGAATCTGCTCTTTGGTTAAACACATTGATTTCTCAGCAATCTTTGCCCCCTTAAAAAGACCATGTCTCCCAATTATTTTGTTATTATTAAGCTCTGGGTGAAAAATATTAGTGTGGAAGGAATTATTTATACCCTTCATTGAAACTGTATGTTTTTCTCAGATCAGTGTTATATACTCCGCAGAAAATCAGAGTGGAAATAATATCTCCATTGATTGTATTTAAAGTTATTGCACGTGGAAGAATTATTACAGCTAGGGTAGTGACGACAAGTAGGAAAGCCTTTCTCATTAGGAATAACTTTATACTTAATAGAGCTTTAAGCTACCAGTTGTAAGCATCAATTACTCTAACATCTGGGTTAAAACTGCATGAGTTGAGTGCAGGATAGGATTGCTACAGAATCTTTAGCAAATTTCTATTTAATTGGCAGATCTGCTCACCGTGGAAAATACTAAATTTTAATGAGACACCATTTAAACTACAGAAAGCAGTCCATTGTGCGTAACATTTTAATGCACATGAATCCTGCCTTAAGAGTATTTTCTGCTGTTGTTTTGGCTGTGGTAGGCAAAAATGGGCAAGTTTGAATAATCTTCGTTCTCACCATCGGCTTGGCCTAATGCCTCAACTGAATGATGCAAATTATTTTTTAGATCTAGAAGACCGAATTCAAAATCCCCAGCCTGTCGCATTTATTAATAGTTCAATAAATTTGGTTGGTTTACCTTATTAATGTGTGTTACTGACCTCTTCCCTCTTTGTAGGTATATGACCGAGATTTAACTACATCTGATTTCATGGGTTCTGCCTTTGTCATTCTCAGAGATCTTGAGCTTAACAGGTATTGTATTTTTACCTTGTAATTGTGATTTTTGAATTTTAGAGGGAACTCAAGATAACGTTGAATGGCATGTGTTTAGATTTAAATGAAAAAAAATCTGAATAAATGAAAGCGTGCTTTGAAATGTGAATTTTTCTATGATTTTAGCTTTTATTTCCCGAGTGTATGAGTCAGACACTTAGTCTTCCACAGCGTGTTCCAAAATGTGTATGGGATTTTGAACTGTTAATATGCAGGTTCATTAACCTACCTAAGCTAAAAATAAGACAAGTATTTAAATTTTATTTGGGCAGTAAGAGAAAAGAATCTATTAACCAACTGTTGAATTAGGCAATGCCAAACAGCTCCCCTACTTTGAAGATGGTTGGGTTATTTTTGCTGAATGTGTGCTTTTTAAAACTGGTGTGTCACTCTTACTCCAAGGTAGGAGACTTTTTCTGTAAGCTCTCCATACATCGTGAGATTATATAGTAACTGCCCATAAGTGCTAACGTTATTCATTGCTTTTTGCTTGTAGAACGACTGAACATATTTTAAAATTGGAAGATCCAAACAGTTTAGAAGAGGACATGGGGGTGATTGTGTTAAATTTGAGCCTAGTTGTAAAACAGGGTGATTTCAAGAGACATGTAAGTTTGACCCTTTTCTTTTCAAAATTCTTCACTGCGATTGTCCTTTAATAACTGGGTTACCAGTTGGCTGGCATTTTTTGTGATTATTTTTGGAGGGAAACAAATTAATTGTATCAAGATGTAAAGTACTATCTGTGGTTCTACACACACTTTATTTTGGAATTCTGGAAAGAAAATTCTTTAAGGAATGACCTCTACTTTGGCTAGGGATGTGGATGTTGCTATTATTAAAATGCATATGTTTTTCCTAAGTGGTAAGATTTCCATTAACTATTTTCTTAGGTACTGGATGACTTAGACATTATTCAGTTATGCAAAGCACTTCCCAGGATTTAATTATTACACTGTAAATTATTAAGGTGATCAAATATGTATTTGTAGCATTCCAGTTTATTTTGTTTTCTTTCAGCTACCACATTTTCTGTTGAGAGTACTTTCGGGAAGACATAAATTTTAATATCCTCTGATCTATTATCACACTGATGTTTCTAGTTAATGCACGGCCTATTGAAGATCTCTCTAATACCAACAAAGCATTGGATTTTATGACGATTTGACTGGGAGTGTGTTCTTATGAGCAGATCTGTGACTACAAATCATAACCTAGTTTTATATGCAGGGGTCAGGCCTTGGAATTCCAACAATTAAAATAAGAACAAAAAGCATCTTTGATCAGAACTTATTTGAAAGGTGTTTCTAAAGCCAACTAAAATATTTACTTGGAAAAGGACTAGAATTTGTTCAAATTTAAGCATGTTTAGACTCTGGTATGAAAATCTGAAATTAGGCCTCCGGTACTACTTCTTGAAGTCAGTCAATGGGGTCAATTGAGGAGAATATGCTTGATTTGACATCACCTTTGCTTTTAGTTGTAATTTATTTTCATGGTGAAAATCAGGACTCATTTACTAGTAAACTCATAGAAGATAGAGAGGGGTAGCAAAGCTGAACAGTGATTTTTTTTTTTTTTTTTTTTTTTTTTAGTTACCAGAAAGTCAACTCAGTCGTTGCTATTTTTAATTTGAATTCTTTACTTACGAACCTTTAGTTGACAGTAACTGGAGGAAAAAGAAAAACCCTCCCATTTATTAATGTTTTAGAGAAATAGTCCTTTGAAAACTGGAAACCTCAATAAAGCTGGGATTGTGGTGTTAAAGTGTCTTAAATTGATGTTGAGCATACGCTTTTTTTTTTTTCTTTTTTTTTCTATCCAACATAGTAAAGGAGGGTTTTCTTTCGCTTCTCTCAGCCTGGACAGTATAGCTATTAGATTCGGTGTCAGTGTGTGTGGCCAGTGACTGGTTCCTTGAGCTGGACGCCACACTAAAATAACAGGCCGTGTAAATAAGTACCATTGACCCCATCATTGAGCAATTGCTACCTGATACGTGCTGAAAATTTTCTTACATATGCAAGTGGGGCTCGGGAAGTTGGATAATTTCTCATGGAAGCAGCTGCCTAGGTATTCCTGTTGTGAATGTTTCTGTAGCAGATTGGATTATGTCTAGGGCCCTTAACATATATTTAGATATTGCCAAAATTTGGAATTTTAAAATAACGCCATTTTAGTTCAAATGCATTTCGAATTGCAGAGGTATTAATATGAGGTGCTGCCTGAGTGTGCTTTTGTCAAACATCTCAAAGAAAAACTTTTCAGAATCCTGAAAGGAGCCACACTTTTCATGTTACTGAGTTTAGCCCTTTTTCTCCTTGACTCCCTGTCCCCCCTCCCCCACTTCTTTTCAAGAGTTCGCCAGACTGTGTATCTGCTCACTCCTGTATTTTCTCATTTTCTTTGTTCTTTGCTTGTCTGGTAGAGGTCTAGGGTACAATATATTTCTTGTATATGTATTTTATGGGGCATTATAATACAGAAAACCCTGCCTGCTCTGATTTGTTCTGATCAGTAGTTTTATTTATCTGTTTATGTACTTGGTCAAAGTATCCCCAAGCAAGGAATCCTGTATCTGGGGCCATGTGTGGTTGGTTATTCAGCTTAATGCTGTGCCTATGGGGGCCTTTGGGATAGACCAGATGTCAGAAAAAGTTTGTTCTTTTCACTATCTGAATATTTAAAGACATCCTTGTGTGGGGTTTTTAAACGGCAATAACTAACACTCAAGACTGGAAAGACGAGATCATTCGATCGGGAATCACTTGTCTGTTAATTCCCACCGTGGGAGTCATTGTCACTTGAGAACCAGACTGACAGAAATCTGAACATGAGCAGAATGTCGGTGAACTCACCCTCACGTCCAGGGCTTTAAGTGTACATGGACGTCAGAAGGCAGGTGCCGGGTGGAAGGCTGAGAAACCCACCATCTGTTTCTTTTCCTTGGGTTGTAGTTGGAATTGTGGGCTCCGTCCTCAGACGGCCTGGATCTGAATCCCAGCTCCGCTACTATCATGCTTTGAGAAGTTAAGTGATCAGGTCACATACACAGAATTACTTAACCTCTCTCAACTACTATTTCCTCACGTGTGAAATGGAGATAAAAAAAAAAAAAGTATTTTACAGGATTGTGAAGACGGAGATGATCAAATACAGTGTTTGGCATGGGGTAGACTGTCAATATATGGTAGCACTTAGTAGTGTAATAAGCAGACAGGCGTTTAATTTCCATTAATTTTTTTTCTGCATTTTGTATATCTTTTATGATTGTTAAAAAAAAAAAAAAAAAATCAAATGCATTCTAGAGCCCTAACTAGAGATGTGTACTTCTAGGATGGTAACTAATTTTGGTGATTGTTTGGGTATAACTGTTTTTCAGTATGATGTTAGGAAAATAGAAAAAGAACTGATTTTAATACCCAGATTGTAATCTACAGCTCTGCAGCACATGGTAAATGTTGAGGGGGGGGTGGTTTTTTATTTTTAAATTTAATTAATTAATTAATTTATTTATTTATTTTCAGTGGGAGGTGTTTTTAATTAAGAGTATGTTCAGGTCATTTTTCTACCAGTGTTTGTGGTTGCTGGTCACTGGAATGTAAGTGGATTTCCCCCAAAGACTATTTATTTTCTGGTTTCTAATTGATTGGGAAGACGTATTGGCAAAGTGGGTAAGGTCATTTGCCTAAAGGTATTTTTTTCCTTTAAGCATAATAGGAAATGGGGTCTGCTCGATTAGATTCATAATTGCACTGTAATCTCCCAAATTTATCCAAGTTTGAACATCCAGTTAGCTGGTTAACCAGCCAGAGTAGAGCTTCGCCGTCCTGGACGACGGTGACAGGGATAATGAGAGGATTTCGCTAGGAAAGAATTTTAATTGTAGACGAAATTCAGAAGCCTTAGCATGACAAATGAGAGATCAAAAGAGAACAGTGGTGAAGTTACTTGCTGTTTAGAAAATTTGTTCTACCCTCCCTTGGTGCTCTCTTAGCCTATTTTTCTTAATTGTATAGGAACAGCTCAGATTTATTTTTCCCTATTATTTTGAATATTGAGATTTGATCACTGGGGCAAATGGAGTGATTTTTTTTTTTTAAGTTTCTAAAAGTATGGAAACCTAAACATGCACAAACATTGTCCATGAACTTACTAAATATTTTTAGAATACTATCTGAATTTTTCTAAAAGAAGATTTTTCTAAAATCTTTTTCTAAAAGATTTCCTTTTAGACATGATATGAGAGATCTTTAAGGCAATTCAAAGCATTTTAAAGATGAAGAGTCGTCTCATATTGAGAACTGGTACTTCTAGGACTGGGCAGTATTCATTATGTCCTGTCTTCTGATTATTGAATACTAGGAGAAAACGATGTCACACAACAACAGAAATGGGATTATTTTCTGTTTCTTTTTTTTTGCTCAAATGTGTTTTCTCTTTAACCTCAGAACTCAGGTGTTCGTTTTTTGACTAGAGTGTGCACCATCTAACTAATGAATTATATTATTAACGATTCTATTTCTTTCTTTCCTTTTGTCATTTTCCACCATTCAATGGACTCAATCCCTAGCGTTGGTCAAGTCGTAAGCGGTTGAGTGCCAGCAAGGTAAATATACTTGTTTGTTTTCTTTACATCATTTGGGGAAATTTCATCTTTGTGGCAATACACATGACTGGTATTACCCAATCTTTATACATAGTAACAACATTCTTTTCTTCTCACTGTTACTACTAATAAGAAGGAAACAACCTCCCTTTTAAATTTCATTTAAAAAGGGCATAGCCAGATGTTTGAACTTATACATGTGTTCGTGGTGACATTTTTTAATGTACCAGCCATGTTAGAATGTTACACTTCATTAAGCCTGGATTATTTGGAATATAGTGCTGTTAGAATTAGTCCTTTAGGAAGTTATATACCACTAGATGGAAACTAGCTTTGGTGTTGTAGGGGCAATGAAAAGATTCATTGAGAGGAATGTGTGATATATTTTATAAATCTCTCTTGTATTAGTCCTAATTTTCTGTTTATTACCTTCTTTGCTGAAAGTTTCTTGAAAGATTTCTTCATGAAGTACCACTGATTTTTTTTTTTTTTTTTTTTTTGCATTGCTGGTATCTTTTTAAGCAATCATAAACTGTTGTCCAATTTGTAAAAGCTCTCTGTGTACAAGGTAAGAAAACATTGTTAATCTATCTGGTTATTAAATCAGTAAGTCCTAGTGACTACATATCAACAGTGATGTGAACATAAACAAAACCAAAAAAGTATTTGTAACTTTAATGTTGCTACTCTGCTACTTTTTAAAGAGATGTGGAGGTGACTGTGATATGTGTGTGTGTGTGTGTGTGTGTGCACGCCTGTGTAAGACAGAAAGAGACAGAATTGTCCTCTGACTAGCACTAGTCATCTGGGAAGAAAGACAAACTTTCCAAACCTTTTTTAAAATCCAAAGGACTCAAAGCCCACCTCTTACTAAAATGTGTATCCTTTGCATTTTATACACCCTAAAAATGACCATGATAAGTTGTTTTGTTAACCAGTTCACTTAGTTTACAAGGCTCTTTTTTTTCCCTTGTGTGTGTGTTTTTTCTGTTTGTTTTTTTTTTTGAAAGAAATTAAGGGACAATAAATAATAATGTGAAGCTGTCTCAAAAATTCCTCCCAACTTTTGTCTTATTCCTTTATAGTCACTAGAGGGTAGAAGAACATCATTTCTTGCCACAGAAGGGAGCCCAGCTCTTGCTCTCCCATATTAAGAGCTTCTGTAACCATCCGAAGCAGTAAACTTTCCCGGCATGCTTTGGAGAAGCCTGACAAAGCAGTATTTTCTCGTTTATTGATTCTGCCGCTGCACTAAAACACTGGTACTGTACATCAATAACCATCTTTAGTTAGGGAGCTCCGGCCTGTGGAAGAGCTCTGGCAGTTTGTGGGAGAACATAAAGGCTAGAAAGAAAAATTGTGAGCTTGGGGAATATTGGAGTCTAGGGAGGACAGGAGAGGTTATGGGAGAATGACCAAAGGAATGGGGAGGGAGAGAAGAAATGTTGACGGCCTGGATAAAGATATCACAAATACGAAAGACACAGAGGATCCTGGAGAGCAGTATTTATATCTGTATTGCAGACTTATGTCTTACCACTGAGCTGCTGTGGGTTTTTTTTTTTGTTGTTGTTGTTGTTGTTGTTTTCCCTCTCATGGTCGTTTCTAGAATTTTGACTTCAGTACGCTGCGCTCAGAGATTTAATAAATGCCCAGACCTGGGGCCTGTGTTTAATAAAACTTTTGATGAGTAGAGCTCATTGAATGCCACTCATGATCTTACATGAGGGATGTGGTTTATATGTCGGTGAAGAATTTCAATTGTTAAGTTGACTTTTTGCTACTTAGAGTTTGCAGGTTTTGTGGAGAAAGTGAGGGAGCTTCTAATCTGACATATGAAAATGAGTGCTGTGGAAAATCTGTAGGCATGATGATTAACCCTCTGTAAAAGTAGTTAAAATAGCCCAATCAACCTGTCTTGGTATTTTTTAAACTGTAAGCTGCTTTTTTTTTTTTTTTTTAAGATTTCCATATTATATTTAAAAATGAGGCAACAGAAATTTGACATAGAGATTACTATGCTTTGAGTATCTAAAATTTTACTAGTCCTAAGTAATGTATTCTCTATAAAATGTCATTGACTTTTTTACCTCAATCTTAGTCTTTTAATGGCTTAACTTTATTTAGGTAATTCCCTCTTAAACCCCATAAGTTTATAATTTTGCACCATCCAAAGGGGCCCAGAATGGCAGCGTCTCTTCTAAAGTGTTTTCTTATTCTATTGACCTTAACCATAATGTAGTAAATATGGAGAGATTGCCTTTAACAAAGTAGGTTTTAGTTTCACCCAGAGTCTCTGTTTACCTTCTGATGAGCATTTTAACATGAGAATTGAGAATCTGATTTAACAGGGCCTGAATCAGTTAACTAGCTCTTTTTAGATATTTGTTTAGATAAGTAGATATTTATTTTATTAAATAGATACTTATTTTATTTAGATAAATAGATATTTTAGATATTTGGATATTTATAATCTTTTCTGTGAAGAGATCTGTTTCCAAATCTTACTCTCTTTCTAATGCATGTAACACATAGAAAATTAACAACAGTGACTTCTCTAATATCAGATAGTTTAATGGGGGAAAAAAAACCCATAATGATAAAAGATGGAACTGAGAAATCACTGACTGTATTCAGAAATCCATGCACACACACCCACACCCACACCCTTCCCCTGTGCTTTCTTTGGGCCTTTGCTGGTCCTGTGGCCAACCACAATTCCCGTTTCCTAGAATTTCCTTTACTGTACATGCATTTGCTCTGCAATAAATCTCGATTTTTTACATAACCCATCTTTTTTTTTTTAAAGATTTTATTTATTTATTTGACAGACAGAGATCACAAGCAGGAAGAGAGGCAGGCAGAGAGAGAGGAGGAAGCAGGCTCCCTGCTGAGCAGAGAGCCCGATGCGGGGCTCGATCCCAGGACCCAGAGATCATGACCTGAGCCGAAGGCAGCAGCTTAACCCACTGAGCCACCCAGGCGCCCCCATAACCCATCTTTTGACCATTGGTTTATACTGGGTATATCAGTAATCCGAAGTAAGAGACCTGACCTATACCACTTTTATGTATGAAATTAGTTCACTAGTGGTCCCAGTCTTTGAGCTGTCCAGCTTCATATTCTTGTATCTTTGTTCCTCTCTGTTATTACAAAGGCTGATAACCACAGGATATGTTTTCTAGGTTCACCTGTCAGGTGGCCTCCAGCTGACTTTACACCATGAGAGGAATTGTTAAGATACTACCACGTAGGAGAATTTCCAGGGTATTTCTGTTTTTCCCTCTGTTTCATGTGGTATCTGGACATGGACCATGTTTTGCATTTTCTCTTAGACCTGCCATGGTTTCAGCTTCTACCATGAGCCTGACCCTAGTGTTTACTCTTCCTGCCTCACTACCCAGGGCTTGCAGAACCTCGACCTAAGGGCACAAATCCAGCCCTAGGTCCGCGTTTGCGAGTAATGTCGCAATAGAGCTGTACCCGTCTGTGTCAGCATTGTCTCTACTTGGCAGGACTGGCGTACTATAGTTGGGACAGAGACTTAACAGCCTGAAGCCTGAATATTTATTCTCTGGACCTTGGCAGGGAAATTTTGTCCTCCCCCGTTTCCAGCCCCAGAATGTTGGGGAGAGCTTCCTTCTGTTGCCCACTTAGGTTTTCTTAGCCATGTCTGTTTGGTCTCCCAGGCATCCTATACCTGGGAGAGCAGATGTCTGCATTATATCCCCTCTATTTTCAGTATCCGTTGTGGTTCTCTTTTCCCTTTGGATTCTGGTGCAACCTAAAGGGGCTTTGTTATTGGCTTTTTGGGATACTTTTTTAAAAAATATTTTATTTATTTATTTATTTGATGGACAGAGATCACAAGTAGGCAGAGAGGCAGGCAGAGAGAGAGAGAAAGGGAAGCAGGCTCCCTGCTGAGCAGAGAGCCCGATGCAGGGCTCGATCCTAAGACCCTGGGATCATGACCCGAGCTGAAGGCACAGGCCTTAACCCACGGAGCCACCCAGGCGCCCTGGCTTTTTGGGATACTTTTAAAATTGCCATTATTTCGTAAGATTCATGAGTCCCAGGATAAGGATTCTTCATGAATTTAGGTCATCCCTCTCTGTTTTCCTTCTCTTTTATTCCTTTGGTCCATTTATCCCTCTGTTTCTATCTGACATCTAGGATTTCTGAAAGGCAGTCTATAAATCCATATAACTATCTCTCTGGGTAGAAAGACCTCTAGGGCCTTTCCTCATTTCTGGGGGCCTCAGTCATGCTCAGGTAAGGCCATGAATCTGTTAGCCCTCTCTAATCACACGTGTGCTCCGGACTAGAAAAACAGAGCCGCTTCCTCCCTAAACTTCTCACCAAATGTCTCCTCTCAGTGACATAAGAGTCAACTTCGGCCCAAACCCTGTCACAGAGCACACACTAAGTTGGCCGGAATGTTGTCCTGAGGATTCAAAGGTGACATGGACTTGGCTGTGTGATTGCTGAGTCAGCAGGAGACAAGCCTGTAGGGACGTAGGGGTCTTCAGAGGCTGTGGTTAGACTGTATATTGGCCTTGCAGGTGGGCTGAATGCTGGGGACAGAGAAGGACTGCGGTGAATCTTCCCAAATGAGAGGGAGGAAGAAGTGAATTGAGATACGACCATATAAAATAATGTGGCCCCTCCCAAGTGCGCCGAAGCATTTATTATCAAGCTTCAACCAATTGGGTTTTCAAAGTAGAGCCCCTGGGACCAGCAGCATCAGCATCCCCTGGATATTGTTAGAAATGTGAATTTGTGACCCACCCCACCCTCCCACCATTGTGGACCTCTTGGATCAGAGACTCTGCGGTTGGACCCTAACAGTCTTCCAGCAAGCCTTGCAGGTGATTTTGTAGCACGATCAAGTTTGAGAACCACCAGGGTGGACTTGGGTATGGCATGGGTGTTGGGAAGAGGAGGAGACAAAGCTAGAAGCTACAAGACAAAGCTGTTAGGACTTAGATTTGACATTTAACAGGTCTTAGGTAGGGCTGGAATTAGTGCAAAGTGAGTGCAGTTCCTGGCATGCAAAATGCCCAAAGGTACTCAGGGGCCAGCCCTGCCCATTGCAGAAGCCTGAGAGTGAACGCCTTGCTTGCTTTGCAGTAGAGGGAGGTATGGTGGGTCCTGGGTAGGGATGCCCTTGAAGTATTGTACCTGAAGGAGACACACAGAAATGGGGAACACAGAAGGGAATCCAGAAATACTGCAGACTTCATGTTACTGCATACGTGCATAGCATTTAACGTTGAACTTCCTAGGGGTTAGGGTGAAAAAGAAGATCTCGTTGAATCAGGCGGCCTTCTTTTCTTTTTCTTTTATCTTTTTTTTTTTTTTTCATTTTCGTTTTTAAGGGTAGGAAATGCGTGAGAGCAATTTCCTGGTCCTAATCCCTGAGAAGTGGGTATTTATAGACTGTATCAAATGTTTTCAAAATCTTTATTTTTTTTTATTTTGGAGTGCAAAAACTGAGCAATGGTAGTTTTTTTTTTCCACAATGAAAAAAATGTTAAATTTCCTGGAAGGCTTTTCTAGCTGATGTATCTGTACAACCTGTAGTTGTTCATTATCCTTGGGACTATAATCTAGTTCTCATGTACAAGTATAAATCTCATGGTCCATGTCCATGTCCTTGTGGGAAATTTAAAAGGCTTTCTTTATGTCCTGACGCAGAGATTTTTTTCGTGTGGTTCTAAGAGAATTTATGCCTACAGGATCCTCTTCGGCTGATGTAAGAAACTGCCAAGAGGAGCTTCTCTGGGAGCCTGTTGCATGAATGTATGGATCTTCTCATGTCATCTTATAAAAGCTGTTGACAATGAACAGTTGTTTTACATGTGGGGGGAAAAAAAAAAGCTTGGAAGGGCTATTTTAGGGAAACCTCTTATAGACTGAATGTTCTCCCTTAGCTTTTCTAAGCAATGCCAACAGAGTTGAATCTTGTTTTATTGTTCATTTAGCTTACAAAGTTAGTTAATTTTTTTCCCATGCATTTGTTTCCACTGACACTTCTCTTCTCACAGTGACTTAGGAAAAGGAACTAATGAGAGTCAAAATAGGGCACATTGGTGGTGTTAGGACACCTATTTTTATACTCCAGTAACCGAGATCATAGAAAAAGAACCCACACGGTATTTGGCACCTAGTAGGTATGCCTTCCTAGAAGGATGTTGTACACATATTTTCCCGCTGCCCCTCTTTTTTGATCCTATCTTTTAAAATTTGGTTGGTATTTTGTCCCACCCAAGGGAGTGCTTTGGATACCCGTCCTCTGGTGTTGGTCGGCGTGATCTGTTCCAGACTTCGGTGTAGGCCACTGTCACGTTGCTTTTGGCGACTACAGGTTGTGGCCCCAGCTCCTGGACCGCATGCTACTCCTTTCAAGATGTTTTTTTACTCCTAACCCTTCTGCCATCCTTCCTGGCCCACGACGGAGAGGATGCACCTTGCTGACATGCCTGTCATTTCTGGGTTTTCTTCTGCAGTCATGCCAAGAGACGGGGATCCACACCACCATCTCCCCAGTACAGCACTTGGCCGAAATCCTCCAGAAATGCATGTGGCCAAGCCATAATCCATTTTATATATCCCAGGAATGATAGTCGTTCACTGTTTTCAGAGCCTGTGCCTAGATCACAAACTTGTGATGTTTCTCCGCAGCACTTCCCTTCACCTTTGCTCCCTTTTTTTTAACCGTTCCTTGTCCCTGGGATTGTTGTGACTCAGAAGTAGATTGTGCCTGAAGCTTTTCATTTTTCTGAAAGTCCGTGTTTCTTTTCTTTCTTTTTTTTTTTTTAAAGATATATTTATTTTAGAGAGAAAGAGAGAGAGGGTGCGTGAGGGAAGGAGAGGTAGAGGGAGAGGGAGAGAGAGAATCTCAAGCAGACAGATGGCTCCCTGCTGAGTGTGGAACCTCACGTGGGACTAGATCCCACAACCCGGAGACCAGACCATGACCTGAGCCGAGAGGTGGACCCTTAACCAACTGAACCATCCAGGTGCCCCGTGAAAGTCAGGATGTCACTAAGTTAAATATCGTACCTTGTATTCACTGGTCATAACGAACGTGTGCGTTTTGGGTGGAAGTTACAATTTCTGTTCAGAGGAAGGGTGTGGGTTTGCTGGGGTGGGTGTTAAGGAAGAGAGAGCACCTATGAATGAAGCAACATAGAAAGAGTGAAATGTTCCGATCTTTAGGGAGGAAGGAGAAAAATAACAAAACCCTGATGTACTATATTTTATCCTTTATGTTGGCTGAGAAATTAGGGTCAGGACCCAGAAACTTTGCTCTATCTCCTGGTGTCTGTTTCAGCGCAGGTGGGATGGGCTTCTCCTTTGATGGGTCATTTCCTTCTCTCCTTTCACATTCCAGGCTGCATTAAGATGACAAATTTCACTTATAGGCTCAGGCACAGACGTGAAAACCTGAACTATGGAGTTAGCTGAGTGAGTGCAGGGGAGTGGATTTATTGTGGGGAGACAGGGATTGTTTGAAGAGCACAAAAGATTTGGGGAGCCCAGGTCTGCATCAGAGCACACAGAGGATGGGCTCTCACAATACCCGCCCTTCCCCCAACGGCTCCTTGCTTAAGGTTCATCACTTGTCTCAAGGCTGAAGACAAATACATGTTAAAGTAATTAAGACACTTCTTTAAAACACCCCCGCCCCCCAAATACGTTGCTCCTAGACAAAACTTCATTTGGACATAACCTTGTAGTGGCTTTTGCAGAAAGGTCAAGGGTAGTGTAAGGAGAATAAAGTCCTTGTGTTCTTTTTCTATCTGGCAACTCTGCAATAAATAGTTCACTTTCCTACCCTGCCTTAAGTAAGGGGGAAAAAAAAATCTTGGACAGCAAAGACCAAGTCCGTCACATCAAACATGACTGCATTAAATACTAAAATGTTCAAAGTCCGACTGAGATAGATAAAGGCTTTGATGGAAAGTGGATATTTCCCAGGGACATTACAAGCAATAATCCAGATGTTATGGTGTAATGCAACGAGTGTCCGTGGATAGATCAGGAGCTCCAGCCAAGCCGCGCCTGATGTAGGCCTTTGCCTTGCCCTCCCATGCTGTTCTGCCATATGGAACCTATCTCTCGGCCCCCTTAATAACCAGCTTTGGATTCCATTTTCACAGAGCTCATAGAGCTAAGTGGGGCTGTTTTATGGACAAGTTAGATAGAAGCCTTTCCAAGATAAACATCCAATTTGAAATTAGGACATACCGAGCCACAAAATTATTTTAGGGCATATTTCATGGAAGCAGTGCCATTTTTCTTAGGCAATTGCCAGACTGTAAGATGCCCTTTGATCCCATGTGGACATTACTCCCTTCTTTATAAAAAGGATTTTGAAATAGTTGCAGTGTTTAGGGAGGAATATATCTGTCGGAGCTTTGAAGCATGGCCATGGGACAGGTCATGGTTTAGCTTCTTGGTTGGCAAGTCAAACTTCCAGAAAAAAAAAGTTAAAAATAGAGAATTGTAGCAGGATATACGAATCAAAACCTCATTTTCCTTTTAAAGAGAGATTTTCAGCCCAGGTACTTAATAAGGTATAAAATATATTCAACGTATCCAGCTCTATATGGTCACATTCAGAGTTACAAACGCATATGCATATCTGTTCATATATGTGTCTATTTATATGCTGTCTTTTTAATAACCATAAAATTGCTTAACTTTAATTATTTCGTAAAGTTTTGTTAGTGAATATATTCTATGTACAACCGAACTGGAAACAGAAGTTAAGAAAAGATCATCCATGTTCTCCCAAGGGCAGGGATTTTTTTTTTTTTCTTTTGAAAGTCCCGGCTCTGTCTCAGCACCTCCAAATCGTGTGTGTGTGTGTGTGTGTGTGTGTGTACGCGCGTGCGCGTGCGCATGTGCACGTGCGTGCCTGTGCCTGCATCTTAAGAGAAAAGCAACACAGTTGTGAAGTTTGAGAGTGTAGATTTCCTTGAATGTGTTTTGTTTAAAGGTAGTCACAAAAGGACCCGCCAAATGGTTGGGGTGGCCCTGCTGTATCATTTTTTAAAAGTGGTGGAGTGACATGTGTTGGATGAGGTAAGCTGGGATATAATTAATATGATACTGACATACCATTTGTTGTGATAAATTGTGACTAACTGGTGTCCGAGCAAATTGGTGTCTGAATGATCTCGAAGATATATTGAGCAGATGACAGGGAATGAATATATAGTGTTAGAAATGCATTGCTTCCCTGTGATACTTGATGCCATTTACATTCTTCAGTCCATTTATTTCTCCTTCAAATAAAGCAGTCTCTGCTCGTACCATTTCACGTATCGAGCGGCAAACATAAATGAACTCCGCCAAATAATGGCGTGTGCAGAGCGTGCGGGGATCCTCGTTCTGGCAAACTCACCGTAAAAAAGACATGGTTGAGATCTTCAGGGACATGTGAATGGGTGCTGGGTATTTCACGATAGTAAGGGAATTATGGTTACTTTTGTGGAGTGTGATCATGGCGTGGTGCTTATGGAAAAACAAATATGGATTTTTGCGCTCAAATATTTCAGCCAGAGAGAACGAGGGAAGGGATACATGAAATCAGATTGGCAAAAATGTTGAATCAGATGAATAAGTACGTGGAGATTTATATACCATTTTCTCTGCCTTTGTGTATGTTTAAAAATTTACATAATGGAAATTAAAAATAAAGTGTGCTTGTCCTCTTTATAATTTAATAATAGGCGATGTTTGCTTTTTTCTATATTGTTTAAGGGGTGTGTGAGTGTGCATGAGTAATATAATTTAGAAAAGGAGAAAAAAAATAAGTTAACAGTTACTGAATCTCTACTGGATCCCAGGCACCATGCTAAGTGCTTTCTACGTCCTTCCCCTCCCTGCAGATCTGCAGAGCTCATTTGCCTTGTTAGCTGATGGCAGGCAGGATCAGGAGTTGTGAATCTCACGGTGGTGCAGGACTTTTTAGTAGTAGCCCAAGGAATACGGGGAAGTGTGGACAGATTCAAGTGTGAAGGATAAATTCAAAACCGTTATTTCTAAGTACCCGCAGGAATTTTGTTTCCTTGCAAGCAGTGCCTTGCCCTTTTCTCTCTGTTTCCCAGAATGCTTTTCCTCCCTTCCTACTATTAAAATAGCAGAAGGCCCTGATTCCTACCAAGGAGCACATCTGGGTGGGAGTAGAGGCCAGTGCCAAACCAAGTGTTGCTCCCAATCATCCTTCACTGTATTGTTACAAGTCCAGGGCTCAAGAAGGAAATCACGTAACTGTGCTTGCAGGTTTGCAAAATCGATGAAGACTCTTAACACTTTGACAGTCAGGGAGTGCTATTCCTAATCCCATACTGAAAGCTGGAATTCCTGTGATCACCAAAGTCACACTCAAGAATTATCAGCAAGTTTATATGTCATCTTCCTTCTTTGCTTTAGTCCTCTTTGATACGCAACCTGCGGCTCTCAGAGTCACTGAGAAAGAACCAACTCTGGAACGGGATTATAAGTATAACGTTGTTGGAAGGGAAGGATGTTGCAGGAGGAAGCATGACAGAGATGTTTGTCCAGTTAAAACTGGGAGATCAGAGGTATAAAAGTAAGGTAAGTTCTGTCAATTCCTTAAGAAGTGCAAGATCTTTCATAATAAAGGAACTGAAAAAAAAATGTTTTCCACTTTGAATTTCACAAGAAGAGGAGAAATTTAGTTTTAGCCCTCGTAACTTAATTAGGAGCATTCCAGACAACAGAAGAATTATATAGCTGTAGACAATTAATATACCTATTGGGTTGCTTAGCATAATTTATTTTAATATAGTAACTGGAGTTAGAGAAAACTTATTAAATAACATATTGGGTTGCAGGATTTATTTTCATTTTGAAAATAAGCAAACATTTCAAAGATTGCAGGAAAGGGATAACTAAATATTTTCAAAATCCTACAAAAATAAAATCATGTAATATATTTGGGTGAAAACACTTGAGATAATGAAAAATATTTTTAAAATCATATACTTTTTGCTTTCTCTTACTTGTTAGTATTAACACCAAAAATGGACATTTGATGCTGGTTGCTGTAATTTTTTTTTTTTAAACTGAAGTATTAGTGATTTTTTTTGAACAAAAGTAATGGTATTTTTAGCTGCCTTTAGAACTCAATCATCTTACTCTCCTGAAACAAATTCCACTTAATTTTTAATCTTAGTAATTTGGTGTGGTTTTTATTTCAAAAACCATAGTCTCCAAACCATGGTAATGAATTCGTTTTGCATAACTGTCAGACGGGAATATTTCCTAGGTTTTTATGGGTTGGGGGAATGAGGGTACCAGAAAGTTAAGTCACTTGCCCAAAGCCACATAGGAAAAAAAAAAAAACAAAACAAAAAACAAAAAAAAAACAAAACCAAAAATCAAAAACAAAGAAGCAAAAATAAAAAAAGCACTGGTGGAAGATTTTGAAAATAGACCCGAGGATATTTGTAATTTGGGCTTTCCAGTGTAGAGGATGGAACATGCAGACAGATGTAGTTGGGAAATGATTTGGAGGGCAAAAGATTGTTTCTGCTGCACGCTCTTCAGTGCAAAATCAAACATTAAACATCACTAACTCCACCACAAAGAGTAAAGAATTGAAGCTCACACTGGAGCATCAGTTTTGAGAAATGTTAAAAAAATTCTGGGTGAGTTACAGCAGAATGAGGCAGATGATTATTTTAATCAGGTAGTTTCAGGCTGTATCTGACAGTGAATGTATCCAGAGTGAACACGTCTCTCTACTAAGATTCCTTTAGCCAGCCAGGGTCAGGCTAAGGATTTATAGAAAAATTATTCATCTCTAAGTACACTTAGCCCTTTGGACGAAGGTAAAATGCAGAATGAGTCCAGTATTTGCTCCAGTACCCCCTTGGGGAATATCACATTTAATTTGTGGTCGAATATTTTTTTTCCTGTGGTTTCTAAATTCTGTGATCTGATATATTAAGCTCAATGTGAGAAAGAGCTTAAAAGATATTACATGATGTTGGCTACAGCCGACGTCTGAGTTGTCCCCGTTTTCCCTTGCAGAACCAGTTTGGTGCTTGGATTAACAGTTGACTTAGTTCTTCTGATAGTCCGTGCATAGCATTCTTGCTCCGTTTTATTAACAATTTCAGTCTCTGGGTCAGTGAAACAAAAGCAAAATAATAATAGTAATAATAACAAAATTAAAAAAAAAATGCTGCTAAGGTATCAAACCCATAAGCAATTCGCAGTCACCGGGAGAACACAGAAACCCTTGTGGAGTTTTCAGACCAGGCTGTTAACTTTTTCGGTGCGGCCATCCTGGGGCTTCTTTGTCTTTCTCTCGCTCAAGTGTCTGGACTCAGTAAACTCAGATTTAAAACCAGGCAGCAATGGCCCAGGGACAGGTTTCTCATGCAATGCATCAGAAGCAATGCAATGAACACCTCAACCTCCTAAATTATGGACTTCTTATGCCAGCACTGAATGGATGTGCTAATAAAATTGATACTTACTTGCATTTGATTAACCAATGAGGAGTATATTTTGTGAGAGAACTCCTGTAACTGTCTATTGAGATATGTTTAATATGTCTATAATATCTCTGTAATTTATGGTTCCTTGTGGGGTAATTCTGGTGGGGTCACTCTTGCTAAAGGGCTCGATAAATACTTGAATCTGCGGGTGAGCTAAACGGGGAGCGATGGTTTGCCAATTCCCGAAACCTCAAAGTCCCTTTCGGTCCAAAACGGAAAGTTTAACTTTCTGAGGGAGGGGCACACCGTCCCCATCTCTTGCCGGGTAGACATGAAATGAATGTATGTAGCTTCTGTCGTGATGAATGGCATTTTAAGAAAATAAATACTATAACTGCATGTTTTCTAGACACTGTGTAAGAGTGCAAATCCGCAGTGGCGGGAACAGTTTGACTTTCACTACTTCTCTGACAGGATGGGCATTTTGGACATTGAAGTGTGGGGAAAAGACAGCCGAAAGCACGAGGAGCGTCTGGGCACGTGAGTCAGCTCTGCTTTCTAACTCGGGGGAGACGTGTGTGTGGCTTGTGTCCACATGGGGCTTCTCAGAGAGAATGTTGTGATCTGTTTGGCCTTAGAGTAAAACCTCACATCCCCACCCCGGCAGCCATAAGGAAGTTGGACCCTAACCCTGGGGGAAAATCTTGTTTTAACTGGTCAATGTCATTTCATATTGATTAAAACAGAAGAAAATAGTATGTGTCAGGAATTCTCTAAAAAAAAGTTATTGTGCCATCTCAGGTCTTTGGGAAATGTTTATGCCTGGGTCCACTTACACACATTTTTCTTTTTCCCCAATAAATACTGTAAATGTATTTTCTCTTCCTTATGATGTTTTACAAAGTCACATTTTCTTTTCCCTCGCTAACTTTATTGTGAGAATGCAGATAACCTACAAAATATGTGTTAATTGTTTATATTATTGATAAGGCTTTTGATCAACAGGGGGCTGTTTAGTAGTTGAGTTTTGGGGGAGTGAAAAGTTGCTGGCAGGTTTTGGACTGTGTCCTGGGCATCGGCACCTGTGACCCCTGCATTGTTTAGGAATCAACTGTGTAAATTTCCAGTGTACCGTACAATTTTGGTTTTGCTACTTAGTAAAATACCATATAATTTAACAAGAAGATGAAGCTAGGTATCTCAAAATGATGGGGGAAATTTTCAGTGTCCTCGGTGAGTTTTGGGGCAAACCATAATGAAATCTGTTGAGGCAAGATCTAGTTTCTTTCTTCCCTCTGCACCTTCCCAGCTTAACTGAGGGGCTCACCTATGTGTAAGGAGCAATATCATGAATGTTATAGCGTCCTTTTCAGAGCAGTACCATTCAGTGAGATTGTGCCCACACCATGGCTGGCCCTTGGGAAGTACCATGGAAATGCTTGTGGAAAGATCATCTCTGATCTTTCAAGGAGCCCTGCAAATTAGCAGCATTATTCCTGTTCTGTGGAGGAGGGAGTAAGAGTGCAAGAAGCTTACAAATGACTTGGCCATGGACTTCAGAGCAGCGAGTGCCAAGGCTAGGATTCTGTGTTTTCCAAGACCAATTTCTTTCCATTACGTCACTGCCTTTTTTCATCCTGTGTACATACAGTTTGTACCCAAATCTTAAATCTAGGATACAAGCATTCAAAGGGCTCTCAACAGATGTTTGTCACCTTTTCCAAACCAAGGTTTCTGGAACCCTGCGTTCAGAGAGATGCCTGGGGCTCATCCCTTATAGAATGGGGGGGAGGTCCTGCTAAATCTCTATCCTGAGGCCAGAGAATCTCAACTTTTACCTCTCTTCTAAATTGGGATTCTAATTGAGGACAGTCTTATTGCCGAAAGCTAAAGATGGAAAATGACTCCTCCAATAGAACCCCATCCATTCACTGATGAGGGAATGCAGAGGCCCGAGCAGTGAATGTTTTTTCATCAGCAGGGAACTTACTGGCAGAAATGGGGGCGAGACCCAGCTAACCCACCAGTCCCTTGTGCACTGCTTTTTCTGAGCACAAATACTGAGCACAGCATCTGGCACACAGAGTGTCAGCTCTTCTTGCCATCTTCACCCATCATCCCTTGCCAGCAGCTCCCCTGAGATAGCTGGGTGGAGAGTTTGGTACCCATGGAACATTCCTGCCATGTTTCTCAATGGAGGCACGTGTTCCATGGGACTGTCTGGCGTGTTGCAGGATGTTTAGTAAATCTGGCTCTTACCCAGCTGATACCTGTTCCTTTCCCCAGTTAGTGTGTGGAAAACATACACACGACACATCCGCATTCCATCACGCATATTCAGACACCCCCTTGGGGAACAGTATGTCACCGTCAAGACCTTGTCTCTTTAGCCTCCATGGGGCATTGCCCTGGTTCTATCACTTTGTGTAGCCCTCTCATCCCCAGCGCTGTGCTTATCCTGCAGCTGGCTGACATTGCTTCATCATCGACAACCCCCATGGGCCAGGTTGGTGCTTTGGGATAGCAAACGGGGCCATGTCACACCCTCCAGCTCCTGCAGGAGGTTTTCCCCTGGTCCCCTTGCAGATATGCCTTGCAGATGACTTTAGGTCTCATCTCTCCTTCCTGTGCCTACACAGGGTAACTGAGATACTTCAGACATTTCCCGAGACCTCGGACACCTGTCACTGCTGTGACATACCAGCACCCTGCCAACACCCATTTCAGGGGGATCGGAAACCTTACGCCAGCCCACGCAGCCAAGGATGAGTTGCGTAAAGGCGCAAATGCAGAGAACTCTGTGTCCCAAAGTGTTATCTGAGGGGTGGGGATTTGGGCTTCCAGTGATGAATGGCCAATATGTTATTTTAGGAGGTGTAGAGAATGTGCCCTTCTCGTTTCACACTTCACTGTGCTGTCCTGTTTCCTTCATAGGAAATGCTTTTCCAGATGAGCATTCAGTTTTTTCACAGCCACAGAAAATAATTTAAGATGCCCCTTTCCTCCCATGTGTTGTCATGGGAGTTGCTCATTTATTTTAGTTATTTCCTGTTTGTAACTTAGACATGTACCTGTCTTAGAGGTCATGATGTCCTTCCTCTTCATGGATTTTAAAGGATCTTTTTGGTATCCTCTTCCTTTTTCCTCTCCTGAGGTACAAAAGATAAAAAAAGCATCTCTTGGAAGCTGGCTAAACCCAGCATTACCTTCAGTGGGATGAGACCTACCTTAACATACAGAATCGTAACGATGGTGTGGCATCACCATACGCTGACTTTCACAGACCTGTTACCTACGGTTCCTTCCCACTGTTAACTTCTCACTTGTTTTCTTCTCATTTCATTTTCTTTGTTGTTTTCATTTTAAGGCTCGGTTATTTTCTCTCCCCGTGGTCAGGAAATACCTTTTTGCGCGAGGAAACTCTTTGACAGTGTGAAGGAGTCATAACTGTCTCTTAAGACACGTTTCATATTTTGTTTTTGTAGAACACCTTGAAGCTAGTCGTTTAAAGCCCTCCATGGCCTCTCTGAGGAAATTCTCATCAGTGAAGCTTCCCTTTGCAGGCAGCTTGACGTGAGCAAAAGGAGCACCAGCTTGGAGTTGCAAATTCAGAGTTTGTTAGCTATGTGACCCCAGGCAGTGAATTTGCTTGTGAGGTTGGCCTTTCTTTCCGTGGGATCCGGTCAGCAACAGTATCTCTGTAGTACCTTGGTCTCTTTTCAGCACTTAAATGTTAGATATTATAATTACTATTAATTTTGAGATTTTTCTGTATGACAACTAGAGAACCCCACAACAACTGCAACTAAAATTATGCAATTCAAGAAAAAGAAGTATGACTGGTAAAGTTCAGTATATATATGTCTCTCTCTCTCTCTCTATATATATATATATATATATATAGTATCTATTTTTTTTTTCCAAACAGTATAGACATTTAAAAAAAAATTTTTGCAGAAGTTGGCGGTGAATATCTTCAAGAACATGTTGCAAAGGACATTTGTTGACTGAAGGATTGAGCAGCAGCATTAACACTAGTGGGGGGCTAGCTTGGTGATGGTTCAGACATGGGCCTCCCTAATGGCCAGCCTTCTCCTGGCTCTCCTGACTCACGTGGAGCTTTCTGAAACCTTGTCATGGTTCCCCTTCAGTCTTCCACTGAGCCTACAAGGTATTCCTGAGGGCTTCAACGTGGGTCCCCAGATCCAGTGTCCCCTGGGACCATAGTGCCTACGAACTCTAATATTTATTCATGAGCAAAACCAAATCAAAACAGAAAAATTACTAAAAAAAAAAAAAAAAAAAAA